>NW_012103131.1:41507-64736 GCF_000951045.1 Mandrillus leucophaeus | reverse complement strand
AAATGAGAATGGAGAACAGGTGTAGAAGCCAGGCTGGGCAGGACTTTAAGAAGCCATGCTAGGATGAGAAGCTTACCTAGAAGACAGGAAACAAGTAGGGAGTTATTAACAGGGTCTGAAAGTGGATTCAGGCTTATTTTACAGGCCTGCTACTTTACATGAGTGGAAGATGAAGTAGAAGAGGTCAAGGTCGACTCCATCCTAGAAAACTTACAGCGCATTCAGCAAAGACAACTCACATCCTGAGCACTCACTTGGGTGCAGGAAACGCCAGCAAGGCTTGCTCAGTTGGCTTCACTAGGATGGTCCAGATACAAGGAAAGTTGTTCCAGAGGGAGTTGACGAACCAGCCCTGAAGCTTGCGTGAAGAGGCCCTCACATTCCCCAGGCTCTAAAACCAGAAGGGAAGGACGTCAGGGCACCTCAAGGCTGCTCCAGGACATGAGGGGCTATGCCATTCCTGGGGTCCATATCCTTGTTCATCCTCCCGACTTCCCAGCCCTCGGGAACAGCACACAGCAAAGATGCCCAGAGTGTGAGGCTCCCACCAACAGCGTGGGCTTTTCTGTTTTACTCAGAGTTGTTAAAGGGACCCATACCCAGATTCGAAGGGCTTTTTCTTCTCAGTCAGTAGGAAACCGAAGAAATGTAACATGAATCCCTAAAACATGCTTTATTTTCACCACATGTGGCAGATTTTTGACCAGAAAACCAAGGCCAACACCTCGTTTGTGTTCCCTGGAGTTCTTTTACTACTGCAGGCCAAAGAGACAGCAAATCATCAGTTCTGCTTCAAGACAGACGGCATTAGTCAGAGTTCTCCAGAGAAAGAGAGAACCAATGTGATAGACGATTGATAAAGAGAGATGATAGGTAGATAGATGATAGATAGATAGATAGATAGATAGATAGATAGATAGATAGATAGATAATAGGTAGATAGATGATAGATATATATAGACAGATAGATAGATTCGATGGGTATATAGATAGATAGGTAGATAGATAGATAATAGGTAGATAGATGACAGATAGATAGATAATGGTAGAGAGATGATACATAGATATAAATAGATAGATAGATTATAGATAGATGATAGATAGATAGATAGATAGATAGATAGATAGATAGATAGATAGATAGATATATAGATAGATAATAGATAGGAGGCAATTTATTTATTGGGGGGAATTGGCTCATGCTATTATGGAGGCAGGGAAGTCTCATGAGAGTCCATCTGCAAGCTGGAGCCCCAGGGATGCCAGTTGTGTGGTGCAGTAAAGTCTGAAGGCCTCACCATGGGAGATGATGATGGTGTCACTCTCAATCTGAAGATGAAGCCTGAGAACCTATTAGTGCACTGCTGCAAGTCCTAAAGTGCAAAGACCAGAGAACCAGTAGTTCTGATGTCCAGGGCAGGAGACGAAGGATGTCCCAGCACCAGGAGACAGAGAGCATGACTGCATGGTTCCCCGGTGTGTTCGTTCTCTCTGGGCTCCAATGAATTGAATGATGACCACTCACAGCGATGGTGAATCTTTCAATTCAGTTCACTGATTCACACCCATCTCCTCCAGAAACACCCTCAGAGACACACCCAGAAATATTGCTTTCCCAGTTATCTGGATCCCTCTTAGTCCAGTCAAGTTGACACTTGTAATTAACCATCACAGAGGCTGAACCATTCAGAAAATGAGAATCCACCTGCTTTAAAAAGTGCATCTGAATGGGCTCCCACCACTCTCAGTAATGAGGATTCAGTTTCCACACTGTCTAACGAGGACAATTATAGCCATTTCCTCGAGGGCGTTCTAGGATCCAATATGTTCCTATTTTAAAAGGTTTGTTCAGTACCTGGCAAGTCCTCTGTACTTGATAAAAAATAAATTAATAAGCTGCCTGAATCACAGGGAAACTGCTCCCGCCTCCAACCCGCATCCTCCGTGCTGAGGTTCTTCCCTCTTCCTTCACAGCTCTCACTTTTGACTCTGAAGATGGAGCAGTCAGTCTGCTCTCCAGACTCTGGGCACTTAGAGGAGGCTCCTGTCCCCCTGAGACACAGGTTCTGTGGAGAGGCAGCTCCTTTCCCTGCCCAGTGAGGCTTCCCAGATGGGAAGGCAGGGGGCCCCTCATGCTGGAAAGGAGTTGACAGAGCTGGGGGAATGTTCCAGGAAGGAGACCCCTGAGAGGTCCAGTCTTATGTCTGAGCCTCTCAAATGCTCCACCCAGCTGTCCTGCCCCAACCCACCCCAGTGCACACATCTCTGGACCAGCAATGTCCACAGGGACCATGAGGAAGTGCCTCTCTCTCCCTGTCCTTCAGTTCACTCCACTCAGGTGACTCCACTCCTGGTCATGGCACCCGCCCAGCACGTCCTATTGCAGTCTTCCCAGTCCTCCCCATCCTGAAGGCCAGGCCTGAGCTCCACCTCACTGGGAAGCCTGGTGTGATCAGCACAGGTGGGGCCAACCTCAGACTTCACAGTGTCTGCAGCTTCCACCCATTGCCCGGTGGAGGTGTTGGGGGCCATTGCTTCTTGTGCTGCCACTTGACTCTGTGTGAGCTGGTTTCAGTCCTCAACTGTATACAAGCCTCTGGGGATACAGACTGGGCATTGGTCCACTCGTGTGTCAACATGAGTTGCTCCAGGTTATAATCGTATGTCTTGATGCATTTTTTGTACTACCTGTACTCAATACTGGGCCATGGAAGGTGGTCTCACCTTTTTTACTGGCAGTCACAGAAACATCTGTATATGCCATATGTCACTCTGCTGGCTTCCACAGAGAAGGGGAAAATCAGCACATTCCCCCCTTCCCCACCTACCTGCTGAGTCACTATGGTAATATGCATCAAAGAATGTGGATGGTTGGCTGAAAGTTCTGTTATATATGATGGTCATAATATTGGAAGAGGATTGGTAGGTCAGGGACACGTCTTTACACATTTTGCTCAGGGATCTGGACCGCAGAGATCGATCCAAGACTTCTACCTGTTCACTCCCACAGGTGAGGCTGTGGGGCAGAGAACTGACAGGTGTCAGCATTTGGAATCACCCTCCCTCCAGCAGGCAGCCTCCTCCCCAGCGACAGGCACCAGCTTTCATCAGCTCCGCTTCTCAGAAGTGCAAGGCCTAGGGCGAGCAAGGAATGGAAAGTCTAACAGTTCTTCTGTATGCAGATTAGTCTCTTTCCATAACCCCTGAATAAAATAAATGTTTTGTTCACCAGGGCTGCAGGCATCTTCCAAGTCCCCTTGGGAGCCCTGCCTGTGGATGGGAATACCACTCAGAAATTTTAATTCCAGGCACCAGCTGTGTTTCAGGCCCCACAAGCTACAAAATCTGCATCTCAGGGACATGGGTTTTCAGTCACAGCCTCTGTGTCAGGATGAGATGCTCCAGACATGAGTGTGTGGATGCCACTCCGTGATTCCTGTTTCTCCTTCCCTTGGCAAATAGAGGGGCAACGAGGGTCCCCAGCCCAAGCTTGGCTTCCTTGACTCAAGGCAGGGAGGGGCCTCCATTTCTTATCTACAGTGAGATATTGTGGACATGGATTGTTACTCTCCTGAGAGGTCTCCCCACTCCTCTCACCCCCTTCACTCTTCAAACCTGACCTCTCATCCTCAATTAGCCCCCAGCAAGCTTTATGTGCATGGGAGAGTGTTTACAGCTTATCTGAAGTATGAGAAGACCATTAAGAGATATCCCATTAGGAAACACACAGGGTTGACTTTATACTAGTTTTGTTCTTGGCCCAGCCTGAGTTCTTCCTTGATGCCAAGGACAGTGAGATCTAAAACCAATCTTTGAAAAGGGCAAAGGAACAATACAGGAAAATGTTCAGAGCTGCCAATCCTTCTGAGCCCGGAAAAATGGTGGCACAGGGAATTCCCAACTCCTTTATCCCAGGTCCCTCTCCAACCTCCTTCTCTCCTTGTTTCCCTATCTAGGTCTCCTGGGCTGCACATCCTTTTTCAGAATCACTGGAGCCTGTGTTGGGCAAATGGTCTAAGTTCTATATCTGAGGCAGCCATCTGAAAGATGTCCTTCATCACACAGAGCGTCTGCATAACCTGGAGGTCCCAGCCCAAAAGCCAGTATGGAGGGGAAGGGGGACCTTAGTCACACAGATTCCATCATCTTTCTCATCCGCATCCTGGGTTGTGTTTGGCTTGGTCTGGAATTGATGGAAATGTGGCTGCCATGCTCAATCAGAACAGACTGTCTTGGGTATAAATGCTACAGGGTTTTCTGCCTTCTGGGATCTTATCACTGCTTTCGTTCATTCAATCATTCATTCATGTATTCATTCATTATCAATTTTGCCTTGAACCCCAAAAGAGAGCTTCTATTGCAGTGGCGTCAAAGAATGAAACAAGTGTCAGTGTCCATTGAAAAGACACCTCGGCCTTTTCTGAAGGTATCTAGTAGGGTGCAAAAGAGAGCTCTGCCCATCTGGGAAGGAGTCATGCAGACACTATGGAAGAGCTGGGCCTCCAGCTGAATCATGAAATCCTCGTGGAGAACCCTAAGGAGAGGGCAGATGAGTCTGACAGAGGTAGAAGGAGGCATTCTCATCAGAGCCCAGTGTGAGCAACGGCAAGGAGCTGCTTCACAGACGGTGCCAGGAACCCCAGTGTGGAGGGGGCGGAAGGCAGGAGTGGGTGGAGATGAGGAGAGGTCCAGGAGCCATAATGGGAAGTATTTTGCATGCAGGCTAAGGAGAGAGAACCTGACCTGGAAGACAGGGAGGCACTAAATGCATTTGCAGTGGGAAAGGAAGGCTCCAATTCTATTTAGAGACCTCTGGGTTGGGTAGGGGTAAACTGGCAAGATGACAGGTGGATTTCATCCCAGAAAACTGTGCCACGAACAAAGAAAATCGCATCCTGAACACTCACTTGAGGAGAGGAAATCACAGATGGATTTTCTTTTGGTTTCACCCAGATGACCCAGACACATTCTGTTTTGTTCCTGACTGAGCTGAAAACCTTCCCAGAGAATGTGTCAGGACACTCCCCACACCGAGGACACCCCCACACTGAGGACACCCCCACCCTGAGGACACCTCCACATTGAGGACACCCCCACACTGAGGAAACCCCCAGACTGAGGACACCCCCACACCATAGACATCCCCAACACCAAGGATGCCCCCATACCGAGGATACACCCACACTGAGGATGCCCACACACTGAGGACACCCCCACACTGAGGACACCCCCACACTGAGGATGCCCCCACACTGAGGACACACCCACACTAAGGATGCCCCCACACTGAGGACACCCCCACACTGAGGACATCCCCACACTGAGGATGCCCCTACACCGAGGACACCCCCACACTAAGAATGCCCCCACACTGAGGACACCCCCACACTGAGCGGGTCCTACAACCAGAGAATCAGCAACCAGCATGACTCCAGGGCATCTCCTGAGCTGAGGGACTTTGCTATTTCTGGGGCAGAATGGTTGTTGATACTCACCACTTTCAGGAGTTCTCAGAAAAATTGGTGATCAGGCCAGGTGCGGTGGCTCACGCATGTAATCCCAGAAATTTGGGAGGCCGAGGCGGGGAGATCACTTGAGATCAGAAGTTTGAGACCAGCCTAGCCAACAGGGTGAAATGCCGTCTGTACTAAAAAGTACAAAAATTAGCTGGGTATGGTTGTGCACGCCTGTAATCCCATCTACTCAAGAGGCTGAGGCACAAGAATCACTTGAACCCAGGAGGTGGAGGTTGTAGTGAGCCAAGATAGCGCCACTGCCCTCCAGCCTGGGTGACAGAGCCAGACTCAGTCTCAAAAAAAACAAAAACAAAAACAAAACAAAACAAAACAACAAAAAAAGAAAGTTGGTGACCAGATAGCCATTCCCCCAAAACTAATGTGGTTTCTGTTTCATACACTCAGAGATTTTGAGTTCTGACACCCATTTGTAGTATAATTTCTTTTAGATCACTGGGAAATAGAGGAAATTTAGCACCCCTCACCAAATATTCCTTATCCTCTACCCCACTGCCACAATGGAAAACAGAAAGTCAGCACGAATACCTCCTTTCTACCTCTCCGACTGTCCTTTCCTAAGGAGGCCAGAAAAAATAGCAAATAGGCAGTGTTCCTGCCCCCAGAGAGGCCTAACCCCTCATATATGAGAATCCGTGTCACTGTAAGACCCGAGGGTGCGGTTCCAGAACGCTGTTCAGTGAGATGAAAGTAGCACCTAGCGTAAGGGGGCAAACGTGTTTGGATGTGTAAAGTGCCCAGCAGGTACCCAGCAACCGGCTAAGCACTAAGTAAATAAATCCATCCATCAACAAGCTGCCTGCAGCAGGAGGAAACCTCTCCTCTCTTCCCTCTGACCCACACTCTCCACACTGCAGTTCTTCCGTCTTCCTTCAAGGCTCTCATCTCTGACTCCGAGGGTACAGCAGCCCCTCAGCTCTCCGGAACTCCAGGGGTTTAGAAGAGGCTCCATTCTCCTGGGACACAGCTGGGTGGAGAGGCGGCTCCTTTCTCTGCACAGTGAGGCTGCAGAGAAGGCAGGAGAAGAGAGGGGGCTCCATGGGCTTGAAGGAGTTGGGGGGCACACAAAGGAAGACCATATGTGGAGAGAGAAGTTTCAGGATTGAGCTGAAGTTGTATCAGTGCTAAAGCTGATATTCAGATATATGTACCACATTCTTTTGGCCAAGAAAAAGGCTCAGGTCCCACACTTCCTGTTGAGACATATGGTGTCCAACTCAGAAATATATAGTCCCTGTGTCAGGAGAGGGAAAAGGTGAATATATATTGCTCATGTTTACTTCTTGTCATTGTTGGTGAATGGATTATTCCTGAATAACCATGAAAACAGAAAAGCAAAACGAAAAGCCGAAGTTACCAATGAGTCAAGGGAGGAGGATGGAAAATGACCACACTATGAGGAGGAGCTTGAGAGCAAAGGGACAGAGCTGGGCAGGGAGAGGAGGGGACATTGCTGTCCCCATCCCTGGAGCAGCCCTGGGTCACAAGGAAAGAAGGAAGGAATGGCTCTCAGCACTCACGGACCAGCCCACTCACTGCTTTCTCCTTGTTTGGCTCGACTCAAAATGCAATGTCCACATTCTGACACCACAGTCTGAAAAACTGTTCTGATCAAGGGGACTGTCTTGTCTTAGTTTTTGATGATTTTTGTTGCTTTAGCATGGAAGATCACTTGTCCATGAAACCTTTCATCTTGGGCAAAACTGGAGAGTTTTTCACACTAAACCCTTTCTAAACATTTCTTGTTGTAAATTTCATAATAAAATCAATAATCAACTTGAATAACATTTTTAAGAGAAGGGAAATGACACGTTTATTTATGGAAGGCTCACCATTTCAGGGACGTGTCACGGATTTGGATGCAGGAACTCTGGGTGCAGTTGCAGGGCCTCCCTCAGGCAACGTGTTTCTGTGGCCCACACTCGTGACAGACATGGTGGCAGGAGCCCAGCCTCTGCATCACACGGCCCTCATCACAATCCTAGCTGGCATGAGAGCATGTGCCTCTAGGGAAGCTGTTTTCAACTTATTTACTTTCTCAAACCCTAAAAATTTTGGGAAAAGGATTACTATTCAAAAAGTTCTAATCGTGATGAAATTAGACGACCTGTGTGAAATTATTAATGTAGTACCTAGAGAATGTTGAGAGCTGAATAAGTGTTTAATGGTCTTCACCATTATTATTTCTTTGTTACCTGTTTCTATCTCCAATTCATAAATTAGAAAATTGTGGTTGACAGAGGTGAAAGGTCTGACCTGGAGCAGCATGTCAGTCAGCAGGAGAATGGACACAGGCACCTTGTTATTTTTATTTCTTTGACTTTTTTGGCCAGAGTTTCCCTGGACCCTTTCCTGTCAAAGACATCAGTGTGCTAAGCAGAAGCTAGAACTCAGCTGGTCCCATCGTATTATTCTATTCCAGGGTGCTCTAGGAACATCAAAGACCTGGATCTGCTCACACTAAATCCCAGGGTACCGTGTGCTATGTGCCAGAGCTGGAGGACAATGCCTGCCTGTAGCGCCTCTGTATCTGTTAATTTAGAAAAACAGAAAGAGCAAATAAAAGTAGGATTTGCTTTTCTTCTCCACACGTGTCAGTGAGTTTCAGGTGATCCTTCAAGCTCCAAGACAAACATTCAGAACAACTTAGATGACATGACAGAGATGCTCGCTTCATGTGAGGTTTACAGGACCCGGGCGCTCCTTCCAGCTTCATGGGTGGAGGGAAACTCTGCAAGGGTAGCTCTGGAAGGTCCCTGACCCTGTGTCCTCCTCCCCCGCAATCACATTCGTGGAGGACTGTGGGCCTCCCCAAAGCCCACCAAGTGTCTTGGAAAAAACCCAGACCCATCTAGAACCAAGACCAGGAGCCAAGCCCTCTTCTGTCCCCAGAGAGACCTCACGCATGGTGAAGCAAGAAGCAGCCACTTCAGCAATGTGCCTGAAATGCACTCACATATGCTCAAATGTGCATAACCCAGGCCCCAGTGTGAGCTTTGCCCTTCCTGAAACACTCAGAATATGGAGGGAGCACCTTTCTCTGTGTTCTCTTTGTTCCTAAATTAACTCCACTCAGGTGACTCCACCTCTGCTCACGGCACCTGCTCAGCACGTCCTACTCTGGTCTCATCAGACCTCCCCATGCTGGAGGCCAGGCCTGAGCTCCACCTCACTGGGAAGCCTGGCTTGATCAGCACAGCTGGGCAAACCTCAGACCTCACAGGGTCTGCAGCTGCCGCCCACTGCCTGGTGGGGGTGTTGGGGGCCATTGCTTCTTGTGCTGCTGTTTGACTGTGTGAGCTGGTTTCAGTCCTCAATTGAATACAAGCCTCTTAGGGATGGGGAATGTGTGCTGTGTGTTTCGGTAGTGATTCACAGGGCACCAGCTGTCATCATGTTCCATGAGTTATGAGTTTCTTTATTTTATATATTTTTTTCTAGGATTATATATCTTATATAGACATTGGGTATTATACATCCTTGATATAAAGTTCACATGCTACTTATTTTGCATAAATACATTAGGAAATGCATAGGGCTTATAATAACATCAACCAAGAGGAAGAAGATAGAGTCTAAGAGACACATGCTCCAATATCAAGAGGACAGGAACGATAGAGTAGTTTTCACATCTGATCTACTGACCCCAAAGAAGTAGGTGTACAGAAGTGCTGGACCAGAATCCATGTATGTTTCTGGAAGGGTCAGTGGGTCGTACTCCTTCTCCCTCACCCAAGGCTGATCCAGGAAAACTGTGGCTCAACCTTATTTCTGCAGTCACAGGTGCAGCTTCTGCCCAACATGTGCGGAGCCAGGCTCGCCTGGGCCAGGGGAGCATCAGCAGATGCTCACATCACCTGGAACGCCTCCAAAGCAAGACCGTATCTCGGCCGGGCGCGGTGGCTCAAGCCTGTAATCCCAGCACTTTGGGAGGCTGAGACGGGCGGATCACAAGGTCAGCAGATCGAGACCATCCTGGCTAACCCGGTGAAACCCGTCTCTACTAAAAAAAATACAAAAAACTAGCCGGGCGAGATGGCGGGCGCCTGTAGTCCCAGCTACTCGGGAGGCTGAGGCAGGAGAATGGTGTGAACCCGGGAGGCGGAGCTTGCAGTGAGCTGAGATCCGGCCACTGCACTCCAGCCTGGGCCACAGAGCGAGACTCCGTCTCAAAAAAAAAAGGCCGTATCTCATTCTCTCAGCCACTTCTGGGTGAGCCCAGGCTGGCCCACTGTAGAATCTCAGTATAAGTTGCTTAAGGCAAGGAAGAGGCCCATAGATCCAAGAGCTGAGAAATGTTAAAAATCGTGCTGACATCAGCCCAGTAACCAGAACAATCCCTGTCTGTCCATTCCTCCTCCAGTACTAAGGGGAAAGTGACACATTTTGTATGGAGGAGAGTATCTCACAGCCAATCAGCCATGAGCTTCTTCCTAGGCAAAAAGCAAGCTACAACACCCTCAGAAGGGAACAGGAAAGCAAAGAGAAGGCCAGGACAAAGGGCTTAGGGACCACACATTACCTGTACTGCACAGCAGTGCCCAAGCGAAGCCTCTGAACAGCCTCATCCTGAGCAAAGCCTGGCACCAGCCTTAGGAGTGAGCACAGCTCTGGTGGCTTGGGATTATATAGAGCCACTCCTGAAATCTGATTTCCTCCCTCCCACCTGGAGCCAAGGCTGTCCAAGCTGCAGGATCTGAGGGTGCTGCAGGATCACCTGCGGCACTGGGTGGTCTAGACAGGGAGGTGTGAGGTGTGGCTAGATGCTAATGAACACTGATCTTTCTCAGTCTGGTTCAGAGTCCTCTGTCCCCTAGAATGAGATATAATGATCAGATTCTCCTTCTCATTTCCTCTCTGGGTGGTCTCAGAGGAAGAATCACAAGTTGACCATAGACCATCATGACCTCCTAATTAGGCAGCCTGCCTGCCTTAGGTTAGCTCATAGCACTTTCACCTGTGTTACACTGCAAACGCCTCATAACACCTGAGAGGTGAGGCAGGGCAGGAGTCCTTGGACAGGCAAGGAACCAAGACCCACAAAGACCAGGAGACTTGCCCAAAGTCACAGGGCATCAGGGGTGGAACCAGGGCGAGGTCCCGACCTCCTGACTGCCTGTGGCTCCCACGGCCCTCTCTGTGTCTGTGGAGGACAAAGGCACAGAATCAAGCCCCTGAGCCGCTCGAGGTGTGAGTGGGTCGTGGTGGGGCCACTGCAGAGGCAGGTCCACCTGTGTGGGAATGTCCAGGTGGATGGCGTGAGTACCTGCGTCTGTATTTATTACACGTGGGTCATGCTCGGACCCACACAGCTCAGTCCCAGGGCAGGGTTGTGGTTAAAATAACACAGCACAGGCCGGGCGCGGTGGCTCAAGCCTGTAATCCCAGCACTTTGGGAGGCCGAGACGGGCGGATCACGAAGTCAGGAGATCGAGACCATCCTGGCTAACATGGTGAAACCCCGTCTCTACTAAAAACACAAAAAATTAGCCGGGCACGGTGGCGGGCGCCTGTAGTCCCAGCTACTCGGGAGGCTGAGGCAGGAGAATGGCGTGAACCTGGGAGGCGGAGCTTGCAGTGAGCCGAGATAGTGCCACTGCATTCCAGCCTGGGCGACAGAGTGAGACTCCGTCTTAAAAAAAAAAAAAACAACAAAAAAAAACGCAGCACAAGCCTCTGTGGAAACAGCTTGGCAGTTTTCCTTAAGGTTACCCAGAGAGTTCCCTTATGGTCCACAAATTTCATCAGCTATATACTTAAGAGAAATGAAAACATAAGCCCACACAAAAATTGGTACATGAATTTCCATAGCAGCATTGCTCATAATAGCTATCATGTGGAAGCGACCCAAGTGTCCACCAGCTGATGAATAAGTAAGTAAAACGTGGTATGGACTTACGATGGACTGGTCCTCTACCATAAATACGAATGAGAGCTGCAATGCCTACCAAGGACTGTTGCCAATTTATACAACAACCAAGACAACAGAAGTATCCACCTTTCTGAACTATTTACCAAATCTTTTCATGTGTCTTGCTGATCAATTATGCTAGAAACAATACCTAGCTTTATTAAATATGTGTTTTCCCGAATTCCAGTGGGACTGGCATCTTTTCAATGAGCCCCAGCTGAGGCTCTTTTGGAACTGCCTGTCCATTCTTTCAGAACAGTTTTCTCTTGCATTGCTCTTCTTCTTCTTATGAATCATAGAGGCCACACTTGTCATTTCCTTCCCATAACTTTATTTGCACAGGCCCTGATGGGTTCACAGCGTGAAGGAGCTTTCCAACTCAAGTAGAACAGGCCGACCCTGCTGGGCTAGGAGCCATCTAGACATCCATAGCATCCCAACTGAGGAAGGGAGGCAGAAGCAAAGTTGATAAGTTTCCTCTCTGCTCAGAATTCAGTGCTAAGGCTGTTTTAGTGTTAAGCTCCCAGGTATTACCAAAGTAAACTGCAATGCTTCCTCACAATTCTCCTTCCTTCTCTTACTCCAGATACCCTGTCCCATTACCCCTCATTTATCTTTCTTCTGGCCCTGGCCTGGGGGAGGACAAAGTTTCCCACCATTGGATGCGAATGCCCAGATGGAGCAAATGCGGGAGCCCATGGAGAGGATATGTCCTTCCTCTGGTAGTCCATGCTGAGGATGCTACCATGGGCTCCAGTGTGTCAGGGCAGCTGTGCTCCCCACCCAGCAGCATCCCAGCATGGCTGCAGCTGCCTGGGAAGAAGAAGCAGTTAATCTCTTACTACCTAACTTCTTTTCTGGGGGACCCCAGAAATCAAAGTCTTAGGTACTCCAAACAGTGTCCTCTTGGAGGAAAGACCTGGGTTCACACCAGCTTTTGAGGATTTGTGTCCCTTGGATCTTTGTTCCTTCAGGTCATTCCTAGTTTCCAAATGGTCCTAGGCATACCAGCGTTTCTCCCATTTGTATGTTCCTTCCTCATAGCCTTCTGCACTGCAGTTTTTCTCTCTGCTTCTCCAGGAGAGTTTAGTAATTCTCCACATCTTGTTCAAAGACCCCCTTTGACTGTCTGCCCCCCACAGATTCAGAACTGTCATGCTGGTCTTCTCACCACTGCCCCAGTGTCTGTCATCATCCACCTCCCCAGCACCCTTGCTTTCATATTACCGGGAAGAGTTTAAGGATCTTGTGGGCATTTCATAACTTGCTTCTCCAGCATAGTTTCCCTCCTTTTTTATAGAACCCCAATTTTGTCCATGTATCTATTCTCACCCCATGTGCCCAATGTGCCCATGGGGCAACTGACTTCATACTCAGGTCTGAGAACTGGCCTGAGTTGCCACTTCCCACCTGCCCATTATTCACTTAGGAGCCATCTGAGTTACAAGATTGAGTGTGTTGTATAGCCATGCTTGCATCCAAATAACCTTTATTTTATTTAAAAATGGCCTTAAGGTGCAGGACGTGGAATCATGACAATCCGGATATGCCATAGAGAAGTAATGAAGTGCTTTCTTTAAGTGAAAATGTGAATATTCTCAGCTTAATAAGGAAAAAAGATGTGTATGCTGAAGTTGCTAAGATCTATAATACAATAAGATATTTTGAGAGACAAAAGCAGACCACATTTACATAACTTTTATTACAGTGTATTTTTATAACTGTTCTATTTTATTATCATTGTTGTTAATCTCTTACTGTCTAATTTATGAAATAAACTTTATCATAGGTATGCATGAATAGGAAAAAACATAGTATATATAGGGTTCAGTACTACCTAAAATTTCAGGTATTCATTAGGGTCTTGAAATGTATACTTTGTGGATAACGGAGACTACTGTATTTGTCCTTGGTGTTTAAGCCAACTCGAGTGAGTTTCTGTTACATGAAGCTAAAAATATCCTAACCCCTACAATGTCCCATGAATACCAGAAAATAAAACACCCCTTAAGAGAGTCAACACAAGAACAACACTCTATCACCTGTTAGTCACACCCCTTCCAGAACTAACCAGACATGCTCTGCCTGTTCACTTTTAGAGATACCAAACTCCTTGGACAGTTGGTTACAAAGAAATCTTCCAAGTCCCTCTAACAATTGTTAACTTCATCTTCTTAGAGGCATATGTGCATATCTGCGACTTTGGTTCAGTACTTCACCCCAGTCTCCAAAAGCCTGTCAAAGCTGTTCTAGAATACAACCAAATCAATATCAAAAGTAATCAGATAGAAATATGAAAAAATACTGTGCTTGTAAAACACCCATCCTGACAGTTTACACAGAATGATTCTTAATGACTTTCCTAATCTTAAACTGTATTGACAGGGCTTGCAAAAATTAAACCATGGAAAGCCAGGACATAGCTAGAATCAATGGACTATATATTGCTAACTACTGCTATAATTCCATATTCACAATGCAACAAATAACCCCAGCACCATTGTGAGCAATTATTGCTCATCTTTGGTACAGACTCAGAATGTTTTAAATTAAACAGACCCATAAAGTTCAAAAGACTTCATTTTCAATGAAAATATAAAAATTCCTATATAGATTAATTGATTTAACCTCTCTCTCTTTTTTTTTTTAATTCTGTGGTAATAGCAATCAGAGAGATGAAGCACTTAAGACTTAAAGTCTACAAAAATACCAAATGCATCACTGAATTTCACTCCATTCCAAATTGGCCCATCACTTGTCATTTGGTAACTGCTCTTATTAAAGAGTTGTATAGCTTTTAGGTCAGCCATTATCTTGAAATCCTTTTCATTCACTGCTTTTGACCATCCAATTCTTCTCACATATCAGAGGCTGTTTCAGCCATTTTTGACATGGAGAGCATAAAATATTCTTTCCTGCTTAGAGGGGAGTTTTTTTATTTAAACATGAAATGCTTTCAAAGAGAAATACCATGGATTTTAAAGAGTTTAAAAGCATTCCTGTTTTTAAAATCACAGTGGTATTTATTGTTTATAATGTGGGGGTTAAATGTTAGCTAATTATATTTACATCCTAATGAGTAACTGGTTCATAGCTACCAAAAGATAAACATTATGACCTTAGTAACTATGTCCCCAATAGAAAAAAGAAAGAAAGAAGAAAGAAGGAAAGAAAGAAAGAAGAAAGAGAAAGAAAGAAAGAAAGAAAGAAAGAAAGAAAGAAAGAAAGAAAGAAAGAAAGAAGAAAGAAAGAAAAGAAAAGAAAAGAAAAGAAAAGAAAGAAAGGAGGGAAGGAAGGAAGGAAGAAAGGAAGGAAGGAAGGAAGAAAGGAAGGAAGGAAGGAAGGAAGGAAGGAAGGAAGGAAGGAAAGGAAAGAAGGAAGGTCAACGTCAACCTACTTTCACATTGCTCTTTGTATCGAAGGTAATTGTGGACACCCACAAATGTAGGCCTAAGAAACTTTTATTACAGTTATCCAGGCTTATACAGTTCAAGGCTATATGCCAACTGATGAATTTATTTGTTTAAAGAAAAAATGTCCAAGGCAGAGGGGAAGGGTGATGTGAGAAAGATGGTGGAATAGGAATCGCCAAGTCTCACTTCTCCACAGAACAACAATTGGGCAACCATCCACAGACACATATACCTGTATGGAAGCTTCAGGACCCAGGTAGGAGGTTGTGACACACCATTGGAAGCTAAGAGCATGGAAATCTGCTTCTAGAAGGTATGCTTGTGTCCCAGGAACAGGTCAGCTACCATGGACTCAGCCCCAGACTCAAAACCAGCCTGCATAGTCAACTCTAGCCCTACTATCCATAGTGTTAAAAGCAGTCTCTTTTCTCTGGGGGCCCCACAGAAACTATACTCACCCACACCCAGGATAATAGGACTGCCAACCATAGACCCAGCTGAAGACATGAAAGAAGCCCCATGACCAAAGGTCATCCCACCTTGACTGCAGTCCCAGAGGCAGCATATCTGTCTTGAGACCCAGTAGATCATTTCCTACAAAATCCAGTCTTTAAAGAGCAGAAGAGGCGACTGCTCCTTTAGATGCACAGACACCAATGCAAGATTACAAGGACCATTAAGAATCAGGCAAACATGATTCCATCAAAGGAAACTAATAAGCCTCTAGTAACCAACTCTAAAGAAGTGGAAATCCATTAACTACTTGACAAATAATTCAAATAATTGTCTTGAAGTTCATAGAAAAGAACAGACTTAGTACTACATGAAATCTATGAAACAACAATGACCAAAATTATAAGTTCATTTAAAAAATAGAAACCATAAAAAGAAACAAGCAGAAATCCTACCACTGAATAATACAATGACTGAGCTGAAAAACTCAAGAGATCTTCAATAGTAAGCACAATTGGCAGAAGAAAGAATCAGTGAACTCAAACACTGGCTATTTGAAATCATTTGGTTAGATAAACAAAAAGAAGAAAGACGAAAAAGAGAGGGAAAAGACTGGGATTTATGTGACACCGTTAAGTAAACAAATGTAAATATTCTGAGAATTCCAGATGCAGAAAAGAGAGAGAAAAGGGAGAAAAACATATTTAAGAAAATCATAATTGAGAATTTCTGATATCTAGGCAGAGAAATGGACATCCAGATTCATGAAGATCAAAGGTTCCCAATAGGTTGAATCCTAAAAGGTTTACACTGAGACACAATATAATTAAATTTTCAGTAGTCAAAGAGAGAATTTTGAGAGCAACAAGAGAAAAGCAATTTATCATATACAAAGACGTTCCCCTTAAGACTGAGTTAATTTCTCAGTGGAAACTTTGCAGGCCAGGAGAGAGTGGGATAATTATATATTCAAAATACTAAAAGAAAAGAGTTATCCAACCAAGAATACTTTAGACGGGAAAACTGTCCTTTTTAAACAAAGGAAATATAAAGATTTTCCCAGACTACCTATAACCAAGGGAGTTCATTAGTTTATCACCAATAGACCTTCCCTACAAGAAATGCTAAAAGGAATTATTCAAATTGGGTTGAAAAGAGACTAAAAAAGTGAAAGTCTAAATTTCATTGCTAAAGGTTTTCCAGTCTTCTGTGTTTGGTGATATAGCATCTGGACCTCCTCTTCCCTATAGCCTTGTCCAGAGGCTCTAGAGTGACCAGTTATTCTGGTTTCTCTGGGATTGAAGGGTTCCAGAACTTGAGATTTTCAGTGCTAAAACTGGAAAAGTCCCAGGGAAATAGTACTGAATTGATTCCCCTACCAAAGTTCTGGGTGTAATTTAAAGGACAATCCAGTGATCAGAGGAAGGGAGAAGAGACAGAGATTTTATTAACAAAAGTCCCAGGAAAATAGTACCGAATTGGTTCCCCTACCAGAATTCTGGATGTAATTTAAAGGGAAATCCGGTGATCAGAGAAAGGGAGAAGAGACAACAATTTTATTAACCAGGCAGCCATCCTGACACAATGGGAGCCAACCAGATCCTGGCCAAACCTAACCAGAGAGGCTTCCACAAAGATTTAAGAGTTCTAGCAGTTTCCTGATACCCCCTCACCAACTCCACTCCTCTCCTCACAGCACACAGAAGACAGCCCTCTGGGAGAAGGTGACAAGCTGGGACAGTCACTGTGGGTCTCTATTCTGAGAAGTTACTGATCCTGTGTCCCCTGTGAGTTTCTTCATCATCTTCCACACCCACCCACCCCTCCAATACAAAAGTCTGAGCTTGGCACTATCCCTCGGCACCCCAGGCCAACACTCAGCCCTCCAGTATTTACATACTTGGGAGAAGACAGGTATCAAGAAGCAAAGACTCTCCATCTTTGCCACCTGTAGCCCCATATATAGAAAGCTGCAATGGTGAATGGGGTGGAGGTGGGTTGAGGAGAGATTCTAACTCATCAGAACACAGGAAAGCCTGGGTGGCTGTGCACACATTCCAAGCCTCCCTGACCATGGAGAGCTCCCCAGTAGGCTGTGAATGAGGATGGAGCAGTTCACCCCTCTATGTTCCCTGCCAGCTCTGTACAAATCTTAGATCTCAGTCAGATGAGTCATAACCCAGCATGGTGGCCTCACTCTGCCTTGGCCTCTCCTTTGTCCTGAGCAGCTGTCCCAGGCCAAGCCCTTTGGGCCATCAGTGCCCCTACATGACTCCATCACTTAATCTTGGAACTTAAGCCTCTTGGAAGATGCTATTGCAGAAACAAATGTTTGTCTCTGATTCAGCAGGGATGCTATTTCTCATTTGGAAGCTTGGACAAACCATATGGGCTCCCAGGCACTTACAGGTACAGAGTTCCAGGGAAAACAGAACTGTCACCTGAAGGTTGGCTCAGGCCAGAGATCCACAGCTAGGGCTGAGGGGTATCAGACTTCCTCATGGCTAAGAGGAACAGGAGAGGGAATTTGGTGCTGGACTCAGGCAGAGGGAGATGAGGCAGTACTCTGACATGTGCCATCCCGTAGCCTCCACCACCTGGCTCCCCATCTTTGGCCTGCCCCTAACCTGCACCTGGACAGCTTTCCCTTTCCCAGGGGCCCACAGTAGCCCAAGCACCACGACCACTGCTTTCATCAGAGCCTGTGGGAGCTTCCCGAGGCATGTCCTTGCCTAGGTAGCTTTGGATTCCACACTTGCTAAAATACAGATGCTTTCCAAAAAAAAATGTAATGCCAATGGAGGAAACTTGAACATGGTGGCAGGCCAATGAAGGCTTTTTCCAGGCTCTCCTAGCGTGATTGCCCCTTTCTGGGTGAGCTGTAGGCAGTGGGGTGTTGTGAAATCTCTACCAACAGGCTCTGGGAAGGGGGAAGCTTCCTTTGTAGCATGATTTTCACGGTGTGAATCCTCCCCCCATGGCCATTTTATGCCAGCAATAAGACGCCAGTGCATGTGGAGCTGGGAGGGCTGGGCAGTCACTCCGCAGGGGACAGTATTTCCAGCAGACAGACACGATGTGATGTAAATATCCTTGGGCACAGATAATAGTAAAATGGAGTCAAATAACCAGAAAGTGCTGAGTTTTGGTATTTAATACTTTTATTTTTAATATAATTTACTTAATTGTAAGACTCTACAATTTAATTTTTAATAATGGCCATATAACATCAAGCTTGTATGATTTCTGAATATGTAGCATTTCACAGACACAGGTTTCCCGAGAGGACTCCTCCCTCCAGTCAGTGCACACCTGAATGGCCTCGCTAAGCACTCGGAACACTTAAAAGTACTCCGCCAACACAGGCAATGGGGAGAGACACTGAGGTCAAAAGTTTCATCCCCTACAGGAAACGACCATTGGCTGGGACTGTCCCTGATTCCCACACACCAGAAGCCATTCAGGTGCCATCAAACCTGCAGAGGATAGAGCCCCTGCCCAGGGAAGAACCCCTTACTGGCCACTGCAGGGATCCGGATGCCAGGAACAGGGCTGGAAGGGACAGGATCTCGAGGGGCTGCTGGATGCCACCTTCAGCCTGTGGTAGGGACCAGGCAGAAAGGGGGGCTACCATCCACTCTGTTGTCAGAGAATAGATCGGATTCTGTCCTCTTAAAGTAAGGGAAAGGAGCCAGGACAGGCTTTCACAAGAGTCCTTTATTAGAGCTGAAAACTGTGGAACCTCTTCCCATAATGGACAACCACTGGCACTCACAGTAAACACAGTAACAAGTTCCTCAGGAATAAAATAGTTCCAAGGTTACTCTGCAGCACCCTCTGGCACTGGCAGGTGGGCTAACAGGAGGGTGGTGAGAGATGCTGCTGTGGTTCGAAGCAGCTGGAGGGCAGCTTCTGTCCCTACAAGGTCACAGGAGACAGCTCAAAACAGGTGCCATGTGGCCCAGCCTTGTGTTCTCCCGGCGCCTGGTTGTCAGTCACTCTGCTGGGGGTGGAGCCTGGGGCAGGATCACTGGGCTATGAGCAGGTCCTGGAGGTGCAGAGAACTTGGAGGAGCCACCACAGGTCAAGTGAGTAGTCCCGTGGGGCCAGCTGGGGTGTGGGTGTGGTGTAGACATCACAACCCTCCTGTAACCCCTCTTTTTGCACCTGGTACTCCATCCCACACAGGAGCTGCAGACAAGAGGGTGTCTGATGCAGCTCTCTGTGCAAACTCAATGTGAGGCCAGGCCTCCTGGGCTCCTGGGCTCCTAGTGCCCTGATGATGGAACAGGGAGGAGGGAACCTAGAACCAGGAGTCAGTGACCTCGACTCAGACCCCAGCTCTGCCACTCGCTGCCCGAATCCTGTGCAGTTCTGTGCTGACTCACCTCTCTCAGCCTCAGTTTCCATCCCTGAGAGGTGAGAATAATACCTGGTCACACAGAGGATTAGAGGATTATGTCCAACGTGCCAGGCTGGCAGAAGATGCTTAATCAGTGTTTCCTCTACAGCATATTCTTATGGATGGCAGAGGCTGGGGCAAATGTGAATCGGCAGAAATGAGGCACTTTAGGTCAGTGGTATTTTGATATGGTCTTTTGGGACTTGGAAAGCAGATCTTTCAGGAACACTCAGGGCAAGCCTGCTGAGACGCCGGCCCCACGGTTTCCCTCATCCTCACAGCAGGGACCCATAGTCTCCACTGCTCCTTCTTCAGCTCGGGGCACAACCTGGACTCTTTCAGAGGGATTTAAGGAGCCGTAAACCAGCAGCTCTCAATATTGGAACAACCTGAGTCTGGCGGGTCACCAATGTCCAGGCCTACCCTCTGCTTAGATTCTGACCTAACTGGCCTGGGTGCAGCCTGGCAGCAGCAGATTCAAAAACCCCTGGGCCATTCTCATGTGCAGTAGAGTTGAGCACCCTTGCCTCAAACCACAGTCTCAGTTGCTGGGAATCACAGCCACTTGGTGTGAGCCCAATCCTCCCTGAGTGTGGTGTGGATATGGGGGATGGGTCCCTGCTCCCAAGCAAGCCTGTTCTCTGTGTCCCCTGTGACTGGACCCTCAGTCACACTCTGACAGCTTTAGTCCAGAGCCCCTGTCACCAGTGGCCCTGTCTTCTGCTCCACCTGTCACCTGGATGTTACTGTCTCTTGCTACCAAACTCATCTGTCCCTACTAGCCACTCACCTGGCTGGGCCCTGCTGATAAAGGGGCCCTTACCTCCTTCCTTGAGAGGCTGCCAAGTGGCTAAGACTGTGGTGGTTATCTCTGAAGCAGCACTGGCTACTGGGGCTCTTTTTAAGGAGAGAGGACACTTCAGGAAGTGGAAATGTTTCCGGTGGAAATAAATTTCCCCTTTATAATGGTGACCCTTGCATGACCCCTCTTTGTATCCACAGGTTCAAGCACAGAGCCTGGCTTGGGGTTAGAACCCATGGGGACCACTCAGGGCAAGCCTGCTGAGCCCCCAGCCCCAGGGTCCCCCTCATCCTCACAGCGGAGACCCGCAGCCTCCACTGCTCTTTCTCAAGCACAGGGTACAACCTGGACATTCATGAATGAGTGAATGAATGAATGGGGAGTTGGGATTCCATGTTGGGTTCCCAGCCTCTGAACTTTTCTGAATTCTCGGATCTGACTTGCCACTTCATTACTGTGGTTGATGTGTATCTCAAACCCGCACACCACTCCAGTTTCCTGCTTCTTCTGCAACTGCTCAGATCCAGTCCTGGGCTGGTGCCTGCATTCCACTGTATTGACATTGCTTTTCAGGGCAGACTCATGGTCACAGGGTGACCCTCAAGGCTTTCCTTAACTGCCCCAGCCTGGGAGGGTAAGGGTGAGTGTGGGGGGTGATGGCAAGGAGAATGGAAACCAACAAGAGACAGTCCCTGGGGCCCCCTAGCTCCTCAGGACTTACCCTGCATCCCACGGAGGCTCACGGCCTCTCACCACAGCTGCTGGTGGTGGGCAGCTCTTGGGCAGCCCTAGTCAGAGCTGGCAGCTATGGCCAAGTCTCTGTTGGAATTCTCTGTGCCCTCGTCCTGGGGTTTCCCCTGTAGCCATTGCCCTGCTGGGATCTCATGCAGCTCAATTCACACATCCAGAGTTAGGTTGTCTGAGCTGTCCCCTCTTGGGACAGGGGTCCTGAGATTGGCTTCATGGGGCAAACACTGGCACTGCCAGGGCAGTAAACAAATGCTCCCATTCCTGCCAAGCCTAACCTAGGAGTTCTGAGCCTGATTTCTCTCTGATTTTCTAGGAAAATTCACTGCTTCCTTGGAACCCAGCTCATCCCTTTGTTTCTTCTGAGCTCCTTGGGTCGCCTGTCGATCTCCTTCTCTCTGGAGACCTCATGCAAACAGGACTCTCTTCCTAAGGGCCCTAAGGAGTTTGCTTCTTTCCCTGAACTGCCCCAGTCCACAGTTCTGGAGATGATGTGTCAAAAACCAACAGGCAGATCCCTAGAGAAATGGAGGCAATCATCTTTAATTTTCAATCACAGCCACTGAAACTTATGATGCAGTTAGCATTCTTGTCTTTCTCCAGGCTGCATCCTGCATATCCTGCTTTGGGAAGAACAAAATCACTCCAAGGACACTGGGAAGACACATGAGCTGCCCCTTCTCATTCTGTATGACAACCACCCCACCTGTCTGCTTAATTTGAAGGGATCTAGTTCTTAGGGGAAATAAAGTAAACAGTATCCAAACTGACACTTACTCTGAAAAAGATTCTTTGTTCAGTTGGCTCCACCCTAAGGAAAGGCTGAGATTTATGCTACAGGCCTAAGAAGTGAGCTTATAAAAGGTCAGAAAAGAGGCCAGGTGCAGTGGCTCATGCCTGTAATCCTGGCACTTTGGGAGGCCGAGGCGGGCAGATCACTCGAAGTCAGGAGTTTGAGACCAGCCTGGCCAACACGATGAAACCCCGTCTCTACTGAAAATACAAAACTTAGCTGGGCATGGTCTATTGTGTCTGTAATCCCAGCTACTAGGGAAGCTGAAGCAGAAGCATGGCTTGAACCCGGGAGACGGAGATTGCAGCGAGTTGAGATTGTGCCACTGCACTCAAGCCTGGGCAACAGAGCAAGAGTCTGTCTCAAAAAAAAAAAAAAAAGGAGACTTTAGACGTTAGCACCTGTTTACCTTTGACATTTTGCCCCAGAACTGAGCCTTTGGATCTGGGGAAAACCTGGGCCCCACCTTTCTTCACCCCACCTCCACCCACCCCACCATACACCTGTGCCAAGGCAAATAGAGTTCAGGTGCTGCCGGGCCCCAAGCTCTGCACCCTTGTTTCTTCCATCCTCTCTCAGGTGCCTGGGCTGACAGAGCCAATATCTAAAGACCTTCTCTGCGCTTCACATCTTGGAGCTCAGAGGCCGGCCACTGGTGCTATGTGTCTTCCTCCCCAGGGTGAAGGCCACCACAGCCAGGACCACAGCCAGGAAGACCCCAGCAGAGATAGCAGTGCTGTGATAGCTCCCCTGGGAGCTGGCTGTCTCCAGTTGGTGTCAGCCACCAACATGTCTGGGAAGGATAGGAGACCACAATAATAGAGTGGGGACCAGGACAGAGCCCGGCAGAGGAGGAGAGGAAGACAAGTAAAGGCCGTGGCCCCCTGGGCATGGTAAAGACAATCAGAACTGTTTGGTGGGAAGGGATAAAAAACTTGGAGAAGGAAGTGCTGAATGGGAAACTGAAGCCAGACCCCAAAGGGCAGCTGACTGTCAGACTAGAGAGATTTCACGTTTGTCAGCCAAGGAGAGTCAGGGAAGGTTTCCTTAGCAGGAACTGGGAACTGGGCTTCGGCAGAACAAATCTGGCCTGAGGCTCCAGATGGATGGGAGGGGAGAGAATTGGGCATTTTAGACCAGCTGGGAAATGATTACAAGAGTCCCAGGTAACAGG
>NW_012103131.1:38410-40282 GCF_000951045.1 Mandrillus leucophaeus | reverse complement strand
CACAGCAGCACAGGAGCTCAGGCAACACAGCAGCAGAGCAGCAGAGCAGCAGAGCAGCACAGCAGCACAGCAGCACAGGAGCTCAGGCAACACAGCAGCAGAGCAGCAGAGCAGTAGAGCAGCACAGCAGCACAGCAGCACAGCAGGAGAGCAGCACAGCAACAGCGCAGCACAGCAACACAGCAGCACACAATACAGCAACACAACAACAGAGCAACACAGCAGCACAGCAACACAGCAGCGGGTGCACTCCCTGTTCCAGAGGAGAAAAGTGACATGGCTTGTGCCGAGCGGAGCCTGCCAGCAGTCAGGACAAATTGATGCAGCTGGCATCCCCATGGTCCTGTCTAGACCCTGATGTCAACATGTCTGCTGTTATAGTTACTATCATTGTGAGGAATACTGTCATCATTAGTGTTGTTAACATGGGTGACAACAGGAGTAACAAAAACTACCATTTACCAAGCACTCAGTGACTTGCACCAGGAACAGGCTGAGGCAGTTTCACCAAAATTCTTTTATGTAACCCTCTCAACAGTGCTAAGAAGTAAGTATTGACATTTTCATTTCACAGGTGGGAAGCATGGATTCTAGGACGTCAGGTCTATGGGCCATCCAGGTCAGAACTCTCTTGACCTCACCCTGCAATGGGTCCTCTAAGGACCATGAGCCTTGGGGAAGGCAGGAACCAGGTCTGATTCAACTCTGTATGACCAGGTGCAGCACAGTGTAGAGCTCAATTTGAGTTGGAGTATGACACCAAGAGAAACATCCCAAGTCCCCGAGAGTCAGGGGTCTGTGCCCCAGTGGGCAGTGGGGTCTGACAGCGACCACCTACTGAGGTTCCTCTTCTAGGCGTGGGGGGGTCTGCAGCTGGATGGGACCCAGGACGACGTCCTTTTCCTGGTAGGAGCCCACATCCCTCTTGGACCTCATCACACAGCCTCGGTTGCAGCGGGAAGAGGGGTCATATGCCCTGCACACCACCATTTTACAACGCAGGTACACGGAGGGGAAGCGGTTCAGGAAGTGGAAGGCCCTGAACCGGAAGCGGGCAATGCGAGGAGACGGCTGGGAGTAGGATCCGTAGGTGTCATCCCTCACGCATCTGGAAGAGAACAGTAGCCCTTTAGCTCTCACCAAGGCCCAATTCTTTCTTCATGACTCAGTTATGCCAGGTGAGGAACTCCACAGCCTGTCCTCACTGCCCTTGCCTCCTGCACACCTGACTTTCCTTCTGTCAGAACGTGTGGATCAGACGCTCACTGTGGGGCCTGCAGACAAATCCTGGCAGCTCTGGTACCTCACCGCCATCTTTAGGTAGCAAAGCCTACGGGGTTTTTCCCGATAGACAAGCAGGCCCCATACTGCATAGTGGGTTGCAGCCTAATTCCACAATGACCACACGCTCCATGTACCCAGGTAAGCCTGGTGAGTCAGGGAAGTAGCTGGAGTTTGGCGCCCAGGAGCGGGACCCAGAGACAGAGCAGAAAAGGAAATGACCTTCCCTTCTCTCTCCTGGTGTCAGGGCCAGGCAAGGTCTCATTGGGCTGCACTCTGAGTACAGTGCCCTGGCCCTCCCTCTCCCAGGGCCTCTCTCTCCTGACCCTTGTCAGCCTGCCCTGAGCCCTATGCAACTGTACTTTCCACACTGGCCTGCGAACCCTCCAGTAGCCTCTACCCCGATATCAACCCCTTCCTCATTCCCTTGGGCACCTCCTCTCAGCCACTGTCAGAAGAAAAATAACCTAAGGATATGCTTACAGGAATTTTCTAAGATATGGAAGAAGCAGCTCACACTAACCCAGTTATTATAGATTGGTGGGATTTTGAAGGGTGCGGCAAACAGAAGAGCCAGGAAAGTTGGCCCAC
>NW_012103131.1:34890-35620 GCF_000951045.1 Mandrillus leucophaeus | reverse complement strand
CTCCAGGACGTGAGCTACTACAGCAGCTGCAGGGAACAGGAGGAAGAGGAGGGAAGTGAGCCTGTGCCCGCAGGCGCCTATCGCCCTACCCTGATGTCCTTTGCTCCTCACTCCAACCCCATTGCATGCACCATTCATGAGACTTATTCTGAATTGTATCTTTTCCTACAAGACTTTATCTGCCTCCTGGTGCATAACATTCCTTCATTAAACATGCATCGAATGAATGAACAAGTGAGGAAAGAGTCTGGAATCAGCTGGACATAAAGACGGCCTGAATAGGAATAAAGAAGAGAGAGAGCTGTCAAAGATGCCCCACGGACAGCGCCCTGAACAAGAAGAGGGTTTGGGACAACTACTGCTGCCCTACCCATCCCCAATACCACTGCCACCACATCCATTGACCTGGCCCCAGACTGGGCCAGAAATCCTGGGCATCACTCTGTGAACATTCATTCCCTCATCCATGTCCACAACACGGCAACACAACAGCACAGCAGCACAGCAGCACAGCAACACAGCAACAGAACAACACAGCAGCACAGCAGCACAGCAGCACAGCAGCTCAGGCAACACAGCAGCACAGCAGCACAGCAACACAGCAACAGAACAACACCTGTCTCTTATACACATCTACTGGCCTGGGTGCAGCCTGGCAGCAGCAGATTCAAAAACCCCTGGGCCATTCTCATGTGCAGTAGAGTTGAGCACCCTTGCCTCAAACCACAGT
>NW_012103131.1:12110-32145 GCF_000951045.1 Mandrillus leucophaeus | reverse complement strand
TTTTTTTTTTTCCACAGTAGCTCCCTTAGTGGCAAAGGAGGAATCAAAAATAGCTGGAGGCTTGTTCAGAGGTGGGACACTGGGGAAAAAGGTCAGGGTCACTCAGAAGCCCCCGGGCAGTCATTGTATTTGCCATCAAACCCTGCCATTCAGGGCTTCAGGCAGACCAGAATGCCACAGTGAAGCCACAGCCAAGAGTCCACCTCAGAATCACTCAAGATTTTTTAAATGTAACCCAGGCCCCACCAGGCCAAATACAGAGAATGTATGGGTGGGGCCTGGGCAGGGTGTGTTTGGAGCCCCGGTCATTCTAATGTACATCCAGGTGCATGATCTTGTTGATGGCCAGGGATAGCCAATAAGTCCCTGTGCTCCAGGTATAGCCAGGGTGCATCTACCCCTGCACACACATCCCCATCTTCCCAGCAAATTGCATTGTCATATATAAATGGCAGGATTTGACCAGAAAGAATCCTTTGGCAGGGAAGAACTAAGTCACCCACTCATTTTCATTAATGTCAATCAATTCACACAAATTTAAATGTCACCTTATGAGTCTTTGTACAAAGGGAATCTGGTTAAGCTTTCTCACCTCCTCTCAGCCACCAAGGGGGCTGCTGTGAATTGAACAAACTGCATAGACTGTGAACAAGATGAGCCTCAACACCTGCTTACTGAACTGACATATGTTCACACTGTGCCTGGAAAGAGGTGCTATGCTTAGCATATCAAGGGGGTGTTGAATTGAATCCACCCACCTCTAATTCCTAGCAGAACCCTTTACCCTATTGGTATAAATTCTCTTGGAAGGCAATGGCTACTGAAGTGTCCAGGTCTATATTGTAAGCCAAGAAGCGTGGTACACACCCATCAACAGAGACTTCAGAGGGGGCTGGAGTTGCACATCATGGTGTTGTCGTGAGTGCAGAAGAGTCAAACCCCACCTCATCCACGTGCAGTCATCCCAGGAAGCTGGGCTGTGGTAGAGCAGCCCAGCCTGGACACCCTCTGGCCCCAGCCTGACATTGCTCGCCTGACCTCTGCACCTCCTGAGCTTAACTAGAACCATGGACTCCCAGAGCTTCTATTCCCAGACTGAAGGAGGGCAGCAGGGCTCCTGCCATCTTCAGTGCACATTCCTGGTGCACCACCTGCCGCACACTGTCTGTGCTCAGTGCCCCGTCCACTCTCTCTCATCTCATCCTCCCAACAGCCTTACGATGTGTGTGTCATTATCCCTACCTGACAGGCGAGCAGCTGGGCCATAGAGTTGCTTTCACTGGCCCAGAATCATGCAACTGGCCCGTGACAGAGCTGACATTTCAACTTGGTCTGCTGCAAATCAATGTTTTTCCCACTATACGTAGGTCCTTTTAACCATACGGCTGGAGTTCAGTCACCTGGAGTCTAATCCCAGTTTACAGCTAACCTGCTGAGTGAACACTGCTGAGCTGTTCTATTCTCCAGACACCCACCTCCCCAGATGTTAACTGGAGATGATACATGGTCATCCTACCTGATGAGAAATCAGGGATGTGATACAGAACACAGAGTAAAATCACCTCAAAGGTAAAAGCTACAGGATGTTACTACACGTAGAAAGGGATCTAGTTAAGCTTGAAGTACTGGGAACTGCAGTCCATCAAAATTTGCATTCTTCAAGCCTTTAGGGCTACTCATGTTTGAGTTATCAAGTAAAGATTTAAGGCCATCGCATAAAGACACTCCTTACCCGCTCCGGATTAGATCATAATTCAAAGACGTGAAGTCATTGGAGTATGGTGATGCCACGCAGGTGTCCACAAACAAGGTCAGTGCAGCATCAGAATGGAGGATTTCAGCCTGAACGTACAAGTCCTGGTTCAGCTTCACATAGTAAGGGTGGCTGGTCACAGGATACAAGAAAGAGGAGGAAGTATAAAAGGAAACGTTCACGTTAAAATTGCCATACTGGACTTCCTCAACCTGGATGGTGTCATTAGCAATGTACATGGTGTTGACCCAGGTGTTCTGAAGCATCCTGCAGCTGACGTGAATACGGAAGTTCTTCCTCCTCGTGATGATGCCCCGTGATGATGCCACGTGAGCTGCTGTGAGGAAGTTGGAATAGTCGATGGTGTCATTGTCTACCTAGGAGAGGCAGGCAAGAGAGCAGAGTCAGGCACATGTCACCTGCTAAGGGAATTCCACAGCTGATTTGGGTGTGAATGAGAGGGACATGATTCAGCAAGACTTCCACCCCTCCCAGAACCACTCAGAGATGGCGATGGCACATGCCTGTCCTTTAGCTATGAGGCAGCAGAGGATGCCAGAGCCCACACTCTGGTTCCAGGTCTGGGGAAGACCCACAGGAAGGGGTTCTACATTGCCCAGCTGCTCTTAGCTACATTTTCTGACTCTAAACTGTCTTACAAATTTTTTTTTGCTTTATATTTCAGTACCAACAGTTGTCACAATAAATCATATGACTTAAACCATATGACCAAAATAAACCATATTGTCAGGCCTCTGAGCCTAAGCCAGCACATAAACATCCAGATGGCCTGAAGTAACTGAAGAATCACAAAAGAAGTGAAAATGGCCAGTTCCTGCCTTAACTGATGACATTACCTTGTGAAATTCCTTCTGGTTCAGAAGCTCCCCCACTGAGCACCTTGTGACCCCTACCTCTGCCCACCAGAGAACAACCCGCTTTGACTGTAATTTTCCACTACCTACCCAAATCCTATAAAATGGCCCCACCCCTATCTCCCTTCACTGACGCTCTTTTGGACTCAACCCGCCTGCACCCAGGTGATTAAAAAGTTTTATTGCTCACACAAAGCCTATTTGGTGGTCTTTTCACATGGATGCGTGTGACATTTGGTGCCGTGACTCAGATTGGGGGACCTCCCTTGGGAGATCAATCCCCTGTCCTCCTGCTCTTTGTTCCATGAGAAAGATCCACCTATGAACTATGGTCCTCAGACCGACCAGCCCAATGAACATCTCACCAATTTTAAATCGGGTAAGTGGCCACTTTTTACTCTCTTCCCCAACCTCTCTCACTGTCCCTCAGCCTCTTTCTCCTTTCAATCTTGGCGCCTTCCTTCAATCTCTGCCTTCTCTTAATTTCAGTTCCTTTCCTTTCCTGGTAGAGACAGAGAAGACACGTTTTATCCGTGAACCCAAAACTCCGACGCCAGTCACAGACTCAGGAAGACAGTCTCCCCTTGGTGTTTAATCACTGTGGGGATGCCTGCTTGATTATTCCACGTTTCAGAGGTGTCTGATCACTGCAGGGATGCCTGCCTTGATCCTTCACCCTTAGTGGCAAGCACCGCTTTTCTGGGGGGCAAGCACCCCCAACCCCTTCTCTCGTGTCTCTATCCTTTCTTTTCTCTGGCCTTGCCTCCTTCACTATGGGCAACTTTCCACCCTCCATTCCTCCTTTTCCTCCCTTAGCCTGTGTTCTCAAGAACTTAAAACCTCTTCAACTCACACCTGACCTAAAACCTAAATGTCTTATTTTCTTCTGCAATGCCATTTAACCCCACTACAAACTTGACAGTGGTTCCAAATAGCCTGAAAATGGCACTTTTGATTTTTCCATCCTACATGATCTAGATAATTCTTGTTGTAAAATGGGCAAATGGTCTGAGGTGCCTGACGTCCAGGCATTCTTTTACACATCATCCGTCACTCCCTAGTCTCTGTTCCCAGTGCGACTCATCCCAAATCCTCCTCCTTTCCCTCCTGCCTGTCCCCTCAGTCCCAACCCCAAGGGGCACTGAGTCTTTTCAATCTTCCTTTT
Source organism: Mandrillus leucophaeus (assembly GCF_000951045.1). Classification (NCBI taxonomy): domain Eukaryota; kingdom Metazoa; phylum Chordata; class Mammalia; order Primates; family Cercopithecidae; genus Mandrillus; species Mandrillus leucophaeus. Next base: position 28,352 of record NW_012103131.1, on the reverse strand, counting down.
CTACCTACCCATCTGACCTCTCCCCTCCTACCCAGACTGCTACTTCTCAGGTCGCTCCCCACCTGACTGAATCAGGATCCAATTCTTCCTCAGCCTCCACTCCCCCACCCTATAATCCTTCTATCACCTCCCCTCCTCACACCTGGTCCGGTTTACAGTTTCGTTCAGCGACTAGCCCTCCCCCACCCGCCCAACAATTTCCTCTTAAAGAGGAAGCTAAAGGCATAGTCAAGGTTAATGCTCCTTTTTCTTTATCTGACCTCTCCCAAATCAGTTAGCGTTTAGGCTCTTTTTCATCAAATATAAAAACCCAGCCCAGTTCATGGCTTGTTTGGCAGCAACCCTGACATGCTTTATAGCCCTAGACCCTGGAGGATCAGAAGACTGTCTTATTCTCAATGTGCATTTTATTACCCAATCTGATCCCGACATTAAATAAAGCTCCAAAAATTAGATTCTGGCCCTCAAACCTCACAACAGGACTTAATTAACCTCGCCTTCAAGGTGTACAATAATAGAGGCAACTAAGTAGCAACACATTTCTGAGTTGCAATTCCTTGCCTCCACTGTGAGAGAAACCCCAGCCACATGTCCAGCACACAAGAACTTCAAAATGCCTAAGCCTCAGTGGTCAAACATTCCTACAGGACCTCCTCCATCGGGATCTTGCTTCAAGTGCCAGAAATCTGGCTACTGGGCCAAGGAATGCCCGCAGCCTGGGATTCCTCGCAAGCTGTGTCCCATGTGTGCAGGACCCCACTGGAAATCAGACTCTCCAGCTCACCCGGCCGCCACTCCCAGAGTCCCTGGAACTCTGGCCCAAGGCCGGCTGACTGACTGCTTCCCAGATCTTCTCGGCTTAGTGGCTGAAGACTGATGCTGCCCCATCGCCTCAGAAGCCTCCTGGACCATCATGGACGCTTTAGGTAACTCTTACAGTGCAGGGTAAGTCCATCCCCTTCTTAATCAATATGGAGGCTGCCTACTCCACATTACCTTCTTTTCAAGGGCCTGTTTCCCTTGCCTCTATAACTGTTGTGGGTGTTGATGGCCAGGCTTCTAAACCTCTTAAAACTCCCCATCTCTGATGTCAACTTGGACAGCATTCTCTTATGCACTCCTTTTCAGTTATCCTCACCTGCCCAGCTCCCTTATTAGGTGGAGACATTTTAACTAAATTATCTGCTTCCCTCACTATTCCTAGCTGATAGCCACGCCCGATTGCTGCCCTCTTCCCCAGTTCAAAGCCGTCGTCGCATCCTCCCGTTGTATCTCCCCACCTTAATCCACAGGTATGGGACACCTCTACTCCCTCCTTGGTGACCGATCATGCATCCTACCATCCCATTAAAACCTAATCACACTTACCTAGCTTAACACTAATGTCCCATCCCACAGCACGCTTTAAAAGGATTAAAGCCCATTATCACTCGCCTATTACAGCATGGCCTTTTAAAGCCTATAAACTCTCCTTAAAATTCCCCCTTTTACCTGTCCAAAAACTGGACAAGTCTTACAGGTTAGTTCAGGATCTGCGCCTTATCAGTCAAATCGTTCTGCCTGTCCACCCTGTGGTGCCCAACCCATACACTCTTTTGTCCTCAATACCTTCCTCCACAACTCACTATTCCATTCTTAATCTTAAAGATGTTTTTTTCACTATTCCCCTGCACCCCTCATCCCAGCCTCTCTTTGCTTTTACCTGGACTGACCCTGACACCCATCAGTCCCAGCAGCTTACCTGGGCTGTACTGCCACAAGGCTTTAGGGACAGCCCTCATTACTTCAGTAAAGCCTTTTCTCATGATTTACTTTCTTTCCATCCATCTGCTTCTCACCTTATTAAATATTTTGACAACCTTCTACTTTATAGCCCCTCCTACAAATCTTCCCAACAGGACACCCTTCTGCTCCTCCAACATCTATTCTCAAAAGAATATCGCGTATCCCCCTCCAAAGCCCAAATTTCTTCCTCATTCATTACCTATCTCGGCATAATTCTTCATAAAAACACATGTGCTCTCCCTGCTAATCGTGTCTGGCTAATCTCCAAAACCCCAACCCCTTCTACAAAACAACAATTCCTTTCCTTCCTGGGCGTGGTTGGATACTTCTGCCTTTTAATACCTAGTTTTACCATCCTGGCTAAACCATTATATAAACTCACAAAAGAAATGCTAGTTGACCCCATAAATCCTAAATCCTTTCCTCACTCCCCTTTCCATCTGTAAAAAACAGCCCTAAAAGCTGCTCCCACATGAGCTCTCCCTAACTCATCCCAATCCTTTTCATTACACACAGCCGAAGTACAGGGCTATGCAGTCAGAATTCTTTTTTTTTTTTTTTTTTTCAGTCAGAATTCTTATACAAGAGCTGGGACTGTGCCCTGTAGCCTTTCTTTCCAAACAACTTGACCTTACTGTTTTAGCCTAGCCCTCATGTCTGCGTGTAGCAGCTGCCACTGCCCTAATACTTTTAGAGACCCTCAAAATCACAAACTATGCTCAACTCACTCTCTACAGTCCTCATGACCTCCAAAATCTATTTTCTTCCTCACACCTGATGCATATACTTTCTGCTCCCTGGCTCCTTCAACTATATTCACTCTTTTTTGAGTCTCCCACAATTACCATTGTTCCTGGCCTGGACTTCAATCCAGCCTCCCAAATTATTCCTGACACCACACCTGACCCCTATGACTGTATCTCTCTAATCCACCTGGCATTCACGATTTCCCCATGTTTCCTTCTTTCCTGTTCCTCACCCTGATCACACTTGGTTTATTGATGACAGTTCAACCAGGCCTAATCACTACTCACCAGCAAAGGCAGGCTATGCTATAGTATCTTCCACATTTATCCTTGAGGCTACTGCTCTGCCCCCGTCCACTACCTCTCAGCAAGCCGATCTCATTGCCTTAACTCAGGCCCTCACTCTTGCAAAAGGACTATACATCAATATTTATACTGACTCTAAATATGCCTTCCATATCCTGCATCACCATGCTGTTATATGGGCAGAAAGAGGTTTCCTCACTACGCAAGGGTCCTCCATCATTCATGCCTCTTTAATAAAAACTCTTCTCAAGGCTGCTTTACTTTGAAAGGAAGCTGGAGTCATTCACTGCAAGGGCCATCAAAAGGAGTCAGATCCCATCGCTCAGGGCAATGCTTATGCTGGTTCCAACTTCTGTCCCTTATGGCCAGTTTTTCTCCTTCTCATCACTCACTCTCACTTACTCCCAAAAGGAGTCAGATCCCATCGCTTAGGGCAATGCTTATGCTGATAAGGTAGCTAAAGGAGCAGCTAGCGTTCCAACTTCTGTCCTTTATGACCAGTTTTTCTCCTTCTCATCACTCACTCTCACCTACTCCCCCACTGAAACTGCCACCTATCAATCTCTTCCCACACAAGGTAAATAGTTCTTGGACCAAGGAAAATATCTCCTTCCAGCCTCACAGGCCCATTCTATTCTGTCGTCATTTCATAACCTCTTCCATGTAAGTTATAAGCTGCTAGCCTGCCTCTTAGAACCTCTCATTTCCTTTCCATCATAAAAATCCATCCTCAAAAAATCACTTCTCAGTGTTCCATCTGCTATCTTACTACTCCTTAGGAATTTCTCAGGCCCCCTCCCTTCCCTACACATCAAGCTTGGGGATTTACCCCCGCCCAGAACTGGCAAATTAACTTTACTCACATGCCTGGAGTCAGGAAACTAAAATACTTCTTGGTCTAGGTAGACACTTTCACTGGATGGGTAGAGACCTTTCCCACAGGGTCTGAGAAGGCCACCGTGGTCATTTCTTCCCTTCTGTCAGACATAATTCATCAGTTTGGCCTTCCCACCTCTATACAGTCTGATAACGGACCAGCCTTTACTAGTCAAGTCACCCAAGCAGTTTCTCAGGCTCTTGGTATTCAGTGAAACCTTCATACCCCTTACTGTCCTCAATCTTCAGGAAAGGTAAAACGGACTAATAGTCTTTTAAAGACACACCTTGCCAAGTTCAGCCTCCAACTTAAAAAGGACTGGACAGTACTTTTACCTCTTGCCCTTCTCAGAATTAGAGCCTGTCCCCGGGATGCTACAGGGTACAGCCCATTTGGACTCCTGTATGGACGCTCCTTTTTATTAGGCCTCAGTCTCATTCCAGACACTAGCCCAACTTGAACTGCACCCCAAAAACTTGTCATCCCTACTGTCTTCTGTCTAGTCATACTCCTATTCACCATTCTCAACTACTCATAAATACCCTGCCTTTGTTTACACTGCCAGTTTACACTTTTCCTTCAAACCATCATAACTGATATGTCCTGGTTTTATCTCAAACCACTACCCTTAAGTCTCTCTTAAAGTGGACAGATAATCTTTGCTGACAGGAAGTACGCTCCAATACTTTCACCCTGAAGTCCTATTCTTTACTTTTATACTCAAAATCTTATTCTCGTTCCTGTTCGTAAGCCACCCTCTACCTCTCCCCAGCTATCTCCACCACACTATCAATCTCACTCACTCTGTCCTAGCCATTTCTAATCCTTCTTTAACAAACAGTTGCTGGCTTTGCATTTCTCTTTCTTCCAAAATCACTGAAGCCCTGACTTACTCACTACTGAAAAAAGGGGACTCTGTATATTTTTTAATGAAAACTGTTGTTTTTACCTAAATCAATCTGGCCTGGTGTACGACAACATAAAAAAAATCAAGAATAGAGCCCAAAAACTCACCAACCAAGCAAATAATTATGCTGAACCCCCTTGGGCACTCTCTAATTGGATGTCCTGTGTCCTCCCAATTCTTGGTCCTTTAATACCTGTTTTTCTCCCTCTCTTATTCAGATATTGTGTCTTCCATTTCATTTCTCAATTCATACAAAACTGCATCTGGGCAATCACCAATCATTCTGTATGACAAATGCTCCTTCTAACAACCCCACAATACCACCCCGTACCACAAAATCTTCCTTCAGCTTAATCCTTCCCACTCTAGGTTCCCACACCGCCCCTAATCCTGCTCGAAGCAGCCCTGAGAAACATTGTCCATTATCTCTCCATACCACCCCCAAAAAAATTTTCGCTGCCCCAACACTTCAATGCTATTTTATGTTATTTTTCTTATTAATATAAGAAGACAGGAATGTCAGGCCTCTGAGCCTGAGCCTGCACGTATACATCCAGATGGCCTGAAGTAAGTGAAACATCACAAAAAAGTGAAGATGTCCAGTTCCTGCCTTAACTGACAACATTACCTTGTGAAATTCCTTCTCCTGCCTCAGAAGCTCCCCCACTGAGCACCTTGTGACCCTCACCCCTGCCCGCTGGAGAACAACCCCCTTTGACTGTAATTTTCCACTACCGACCCAAATCCCATAAAACGGCCCCACCCCTATCTCCCTTCGCTGACTCTCTTTTCGGATTCAGCTCGCCTGCCCCCAGGTAATTAAAATGCTTTATTGCTCACACAAAGCCTGTTTAGTGGTCTTTTCACACAGATGCGCGTGACAGTATGACCTTTCTTAGTCTTTCAAAGATACTCTCAGGTGCTTTCCATTGAACCCTGTACATTAACATGATCATTTGCATAGACGTCACCTTTGCCTATGGTGCCTACGATGGAGATAAATTCTGAATCCACTCCAAACAATGAACGTGGAGTGCAGATTTATTTCTTGGTCAGAAGAAGCAGTTCTAATTTTAGATTAAGATTCATTATCACAGGCCAGCCTGGTAGAGCTGTGGGAAGCTCCAGCCATGGATGGCACAGCCCTACCTCTGTGTCCTAGACACATAGCTCATGGCCATATGGTCCTGGGCAAGTGGCTTACCTTCTGCAAGCCTCCGTTGCCTCATAATTAAGTGGGAATAAAGTTGTCCTGAGAATTTTAAAAGTTATATAGTACACTTAGTTCAGTGTCTGATATCTGTATGAGCTATTAATAACACTATATCAACTCTCAGGCTCAGGACCAGGGGCACTGGGGGTTGCAAAGATGAACAAAACATTGGCCCTGCCCCTGAGGCACTCAGTGTGATAGGAAATATGGTTATTTAAAGAAATAGAGGAGGCCAGGAGCAGTGATTCATGCCCATAATCCCAGCATTTGGGAGGCCAAGGCAGGAGGATCACTTGAGCTCAGGAGTTTGAGACCAGCCTGGACACATAGCAAGATCCCACCTCTACAAAAAAAATTTTTTTTAATTAGCTGGGTGTGGTGGCGCATGCCTGTAGTCCCAGCTACTCTGAAGGCTGAGGCTGGAAGATTGCTTAAGCCCAGGAGTTCAGATCTGCTGTGAGCTATGATGCACCCATGCCTGGGCATCCAGCCTGGGCAACAGAATGAGAACCTGTCATTAAAAAATTAAAATAAAAATAAATAAATAAGTGGAGGAATAAGAATGTGGAATGTGCTGTGCATAATCAGCCAAGTTAGAAGAAACAGGGCTGAGAGAATTGTCTGGCTGCTCCAAATGGGTGTGAATGGGTGTGAACAGGTGTGAACAGGTGTGAAGGGCTCTCAGCAGGGCTGCTCAGGTGGCAGTCTCCAGGCTACACACTTGGCACAGGAACAATGGTCACCTTCAGTGAACTGACTTCCACTGACCAAACTCACAAGCCAGAACCCAACACAATTAAGGCCAAGCCTTCACTGGGAGAGTATGACAAGGACTAATCACAGCATCTGCCACTTGTAGGGTGACTAACTGTCCTCGTTTGCCTGGGAGTGAGGGGTTTCCTGGAATGTGGGACTTTCTATGCTAAAATCTGCAAAGTCCCAGGCAAATCACAGAAATCTGTGGTAGGGGCTGTTGAAAACTTCAGTATAACCATAGCTGCAGTCACCTTCAAGCCTATAGAGAAGGGACACACCATTTTGGCTTCACTTTCACCCAAAATTGGACACAGGGGGCCATCTTAGATGGTGATAGCTCAACAAATGGCAGCTGCAGAGGCCAACTGACTGTGGAGCTAAAGAAGCTGAAGCTTTCGGGCCCCTCTTCCCTGCCTGGTGCAATGTGCGGGCCTCGTTCGAGGCCTAGTGATGTGTTTGCACAGCCATACGTTGTCATAAAGTTTATAAAAGTTCATAGATATTGCACTCTTTGACTTAATGAGGCCCCTGCCCCTCTCAACACCTGCCCCTCACCGCCGACCCTAATTCTATAAGCTTCGGACCCTGCAAAATCTGGAGCTGCTCCAGAAGCTGCTATTGTTATTGCTGATGGAAAAAAACCAAAAGTTTTTTATCTTCCTTTATTCCAATTATGTCCTGATTATGCCAAAATCATAATTTCTGCATCCCCAGAACTCAAGAAGCACAGCACATACCACTATAAGAAAGCTCATACACTGGGAAATGGAATGGGAAGCCCCAGGCTTACCTGCTTGAAGGTGCCGCAGCCTGAGTAGGGAATTGTGAATATCACCAGGTTCGGTGTTATCTGAGGCCGACACTCGTAGTACCCATTCCAGGTGGAAATGACAAGGTCACTGGCAGAAAAGCCCAAGGATTGGAGGTAGCTCCTGCTCACGCTGGCTTGCATGTGATTTGGCAGACAGAGCAGGTCTGATAGACAAGGACAGATAAGGCACTCAGTCATTGCCCCGGACTCCACAAGTCCTATGGAGTCAGATGCCCTTTCCACTTAAAAAGTGCACAGACCTGGGTGGCTGACAGGGAGGGTGGGCACTTAGGGTGTGGGCACAGACTTCACTGCAATCCCTCAAGGACCCTAAGGTCAAGTCAGCCCCATTCTTATGAAAGCCCAGGGAGAGCACGTGGACTCAGGATTTCTCTGATGGAGAATTGGAGGCAGCATTTTTAAATAAGTGGAATGTTTGGCCAAGTTACCATTTATCTATAAAGGAAAGTAACTGCATGGTCAAATTATGGGAATGTCATGAAACAAGGTCTTTTAGCCATGAAGCAAGTCAATCTTTAATCCTGACTGCATAAGAGACCCTGAATGTCACCTTGCCTGGTCCTTGGCCAATCCATATATCAGTCCATATAGCAACTCAAATCATAGCCATACAGGCTCTGCTGGAAGTGGCTGAGAGACCTTATCTCAGCCACTTCCAGCCACCCAGCTCAGTCTATCTTCAGACAGAAGCCAAATGTGTTAGGTCTCAGGCCATGGACACAGTGTCCCACACTCTGAGAAGGTCACAAGGTTTCAAGCCAAGAGGTCACCTCTGCCTCTGGCACTGACTCATCCATCTCCGCTAAAAGCATCATCTGGGACCCTCTACTTAGTCTCTGCTGACCACAGAAAGGCCAATCATCACCTGTCAGCCAGTTCTAGTCCTGACTTCATTTCTGGGAAGCCAGAGTCCTGAGGCCCACTACTCCTGGCCCCTTTCAGCTGAAAATCAAGCCCTGGTGACCTGAAAGGGTTCCTTCATTTCTTATTTCACAACCACGGGACAGTTGAGCCACAGATGCTCTCAGGATGTCCCCAGTCCCAACAGATCATTCCCACAAGGGGACTTACTGGTGCTGTCATTGGAGGGACTGGAGTAGTACTCAGCCCGGAACCCTCTCCTCGTGATGCTGTGGTCACTGACGAAGCGAATGGACATGAAGTTGGAGGAGGAAGTGAAGGAGCCTCTGGCCCCATCACAAACTCGAGCAATGAGAGGGGAACTGTGGTAGGGGCCATCGAACACTTCAACGTAATCATAGTTGCAGCCACCTTCAAGCCTGCAGAGAGAGGAAACACCATTTGGCTTCATTTCCTCCCAGAATTTGACAGAGGGGTCAGATATCAGGGTGGGGTCGCACCTCCGTGCCAGAAACTCTGACAAAGTTCATCAATGAGAGTCATAGGTCTCCTTGGCTGGGCACAGTAGCTCACGCTTATAATCCCAGCACTTTGGGAGGCTGAGGTGGGTGGATCATCTGAGGTCATAAGTTAGAGACCAGCCTGGCCAATGTGGTGAAACCCTGTCTCCACTAAAAATACAAAAATTAGCTGGGCGTGGTGGCACAAGCCTGTAGTGTGAGGGAGGCTACTCAGGAGGCTGAGGTAGGAGAATCGCTTGACCCCGGGAGGCAGAGGTTGCAGTGAGCCGAGATCGTGCCACTGCACTCCAGTTTGGGCGACAGAGCGAGGCCCTGTCTCAAAAAATAAAAATAAAAATAAAAATTGAAAAAAAAGAAAGTCATAGGTCTCCTTAAATCAAGAGTCTCATCTTCCCTCAACCTCCATGCCTGGGTCTTAGTCCGGCCCTTTGCGGTCACAAATATGAAATCTACAGCCCCTCACGTGTCAGCCCTTTACATCAGGAAAGGAAGGGCTCGCATCCTGATCTAGACCATTTTTCTTCCATCGAAAAGCCCCTGGTGCCCCCACAGAATAAAATCAATATGCATGAGTTCATAGTGAGAGAAATAAATAACTGAATAAATATTGGGCAAGTCAAATAATCTCTCTAAAGCTTTTCCTGTTTACAAAGGCAAAATAATCTGATCCATGCACGCTGAAGAGGGCTATGGTGAAGCTCAAATAAAACAACATACAGAAAAGGGCTTTGTAAAATGTCACAAATGGTGATGGTCATTGCTATCAAGATGCTGGTTAAAGAACCACTCATGGTCAACCTTTTCCCATAGGACTGCATAAGTTTTAAGTGCAATCTTTGTATTGTAATGACAAAGAGAATAAAATGATGTATCTTTTGCAAAATCCCATATGAATTACTAAAGCAGAGACTCCAAAACCCACTGCAAACAGAAATCAACAGGGAAAACTATTTTGTTCAATAGTGGCTGCTAGAGAAGAAATTAGTGTAGCCCCTTGTTCAGGACACTAGAAAATACTGGTACCTCTTTGCGGTCAGTTGGGCCACCCACCTCCTTGGATAAATCATATATTAATGTACTTTTGATGTCAGCCATGGTGGCTCACACCTGTAATCCCAGCACTTTGGGAGGCCGAGGTGGGAGGGTCACCTGAGGTCAGGAGTTGAAGACCAGCCTGGCCAACATGGTGAAACCCCGCCTCTAATAAAAATACAAAAATTAGCCAGGCATTGTGGTGTGTGCCTGCAATCCCAGCTACTTGAGAGGCTGAGGCAGGAGAATCGCTTGAACCCAGGAGGCGGAGGTTAGAGTGAGTCAAGACCGTGCCTCTACACTCCAGCCTGGGTGACAGAGCGAGACTCCGTGTCAAAAAAAGAAAAAAAAAAGAAAGAAAGAAAAGAAAAGTGCTTTTAGTAATGTCCCCTCTGCTTAAAACGATGATTTCTACTTGTGATTAGATGCAGAGCAGATACCCTACCCTCTGCAGCAGCAATTCCTCCATCTCTCCCTGATCCCTGGGGAACTCACATGAAGAAAGGAGAGGGTGGAGAAAAAGGGTTCCACAAAACTGATACAATTGTTCTTTTTGTTTTGTTTTGTTTTGTTTTCCTGAGACAGGGTCTCGCTTTGTTCCACAAGCTGGAGTGCACTGGCGCTATCATAGTTCACCACAACTTTGAACTTCCAGGGCTCTGGCAATTCTCCCACCTCAGCCTCCTGAGTAGCTGGGACTACAGCTGCAGGTCACCATGCTGAGCTAATTTTTGTATTTTTTTTTTCATAGAGATGGGGGTCTCCCTATGTTGCTCAGGTTGGTCTTGAACTCCTGGGCTCAGGTGATCCTCCCGCCTCAGCCTCCCAAACTGTTGGGATTACAAGCCTGAGGCACCATACCTGGCCAGTGTGGTTGCTAATAGGATTATTTGTGCTATTATTGCCCCTAAGTCTATCATTACTACTTAACAGCCATCTTTTCCATTGGACAACATTTTGTAAATATTTTCACATCTCTCTCCCTCTCTCCTCTCTCTTTCTTGTGACCTTCCCAGTAACCAATGAGGTGAGGAGAGCAGGTATTTTATTCCCCTCTTTTGACTGAGGCTCAGGAAAGTTAAGTGACTTCCTGTGGTCACACAGCAAATTGGTGGCAGACCTAGGACTTGAAACCAGAGCTTTTGTCCAGTCCAAGGCTCTTGTGCCCTCTCCCCAACTCTCCCCAGGATGCCTCTGGGCTAGGTCAAAAATGTCTCCCAGCGAACATCTCTCCTGATGTTCTAAGTAGCATTTATTCCCTCTTGAAAGGTCTGTGAGGCCCCAAGGCATTCTTCTTGGCGCACACTTACTGGACATCTCTGAAGACCACCGTCACACGGTGGTTGTTTTGCACCTCAATGTCCCACACACACTTGGCATTGTTCGGATAGTTCCCGGGATAGAATGGGCTGGAAAAGTCCCCTGATGGTTGGGACAGGAAGCCTCCACAGGAATAATTTGCTGTCAGGACAAAAAACGGGAATGTCGGAGACCCCCAGAGCACACTGCACAGTCACCTGGGGGCTATTTTAAATTTAAATTACTTTAAAAATTTAAAAAATAATTCCCAAGACAGAAACCAAATAAAAGCAAGAGGTGGCCTAGATCTGGACCATCCACTGAGGGCTGGCGGGGCACTCTTGCAGGGAGATCACCTTTGGGGAAGCCGTCTCCTCCCCAACCCCATTGTCACTGAGGAAATGGGAAAGGGGATTTCCAGGCCACTCTGCCACAGACTCATCAGGGAGCTCAGAACTTACTGTTTGGATGGGTGACGTTGAGAAAAGGAACTGTTGACAAAAAGAAAAGATCAGGATCAGTTTTCCGGCATCCCTGGCACAGCTGTCGACTGCTTGTGAGCTGTGCAGATGCTGTGCCAAGCCTGAGTCCACAGGGAGGAGCTGGACACGGGCCTTGCCCTTGGGGAGCTCACTTGCCCTTGGGGAGGTCTGGAGGAGAGCGAATCCCAGCAGAGTGGGAAGAGGCTGAGATTGACCAAAGCCTGGGGAAGGAGAGGAGCCTAGAAGTCTGGCCCCTGCCCCAGATGGAATGGGGAAAAAAGGGCAGTAATTAGAGGGCAGGCAAAGAGGTAGAAATGGGGTGTTCCAGGCAGAGGAACAGCAGGTACAACTGCACCCAGGTGGAAGAGATTTGGGTACCTCCAAACCTCCGAAGCAGGCAGCAGAGGGGGAGAGGGCACCAAACATAGGGAGCCCTGGCAGTCATGCTGTGTTGAGGAGGGGGTCACCACCAGAAGACCCTGAGGAATCACTTGAAGGGGCTGCACAGTGGAGAATGGATGAGAGGGGCAGGCCTGAAGCTGCTGCTGTGGGAGGCCAGAAGGAGATGACAAGGCAAGCAAGGATGGGAGGTGATATTGGAAAGGAAAGACCTGAGGTGCCAGGGCCATGCTGGGAACACTCAGAGCAGCTCAGGAGCAGGCAGGGAGGAGCTTAGCGATGCAGTGGGCCCCATTTGGCCAGCACTGGTCAGGGTCTAGTGTCTGCGAGGACAGGCAAATCTGACAGGTGGCAGGCCGCACCTCGGGACTGACTAGAGATCCTACTCTTAGGTGGGCCAAGCCACTGAAGCACAGAGAGGGGCACACTGTCCTGGTGACTGGCAGGGGAGGGGACAGGGGCTGTAGAGGAGGGCACCACAGATAAATTCCTTGGAGAGTGAGCAACACGCCCTGCACAGTCTAGGCAGCAGCAATGGAGAGACCTGGAGACCAGGGAAGTGGAATGGAAATCGGGGGGACTTACCAGGTGTCGATGGTGGGTTTCCTGAAAAGGAATAGAAGAAAAGCATAGGTCACAGACATGTGGCTTTGAGGAGGGGCCAGAATGAGGCAGAGATACACGTACATGGCTTATAACCTGACCCCCTCACCAAGGACCCCCAGGTCTACCGAGCAATTGCTGTGGAGAAGCCTTCGCAGCTTCCCCGGATGCTCCCTAAGTCCCGTCATACTTGTGGTCATCAGGATTACAGCTGAGATCATAACACCCATCACTCTCTCCTTGACCATGATTGTTCTAAAATCATCCCAACTGTCACTGGCAGCAAGTACTATCATAGCCACCCTGACTCAACAGTCAAGGAAACTGAAGCATAAAGAAGTTGAATCATTGCTGGAGGTCCTTTAGTCAGATGAGTGTTCAGCATAATGGCCCTGGGTCCAGAAACTGGCCAAAGATAAAGCAGCCCCCTGCATGCTCTTCTGGAGTGCACAGGCCACGAGCACACATGACCAGCTCCTGCCTGGGCCACAGACACCATCAGCCACTGGCCTTAAGCTCTCCCTTTATAGCAGGTTACAGGTGACATGGGCCTTCCATGGCATTGGGCCTTACCTGAGCAGATGACACCAGCATCTTCGTTGTGACGACAGTTGTGGGAGAACCAGCCTCGGTTCCGGCACTGCCAGAGAGTGGATTCCGTCCCTGAGCATTCTACATCGTCCAGGGTGATGGGGCCAGAGCCAGCGCCAAAATAGGCGTTTCCAAGGGCTGAAACTGCACGTCCACACCCCAGCTGTCTGCAGACCACCTCAGCTTCGTGAATGGTCCAGGAGTCATCACAAACTGTCCCCCAGGTGCCACCATGGTAAATTTCAACACGCCCGGCACATAGACCGTAGGATGAGTTTAAATTGACCAACCTCAAGGTGGCATCTGAAAGACACATTAACTGGGAAATCATGGCCATTTCCCACAGCAAATGTCCCACAACAAACCTCAAAGGCCAAGCATCCCACAGGCCTTTCCCCACCTCCAAAGTCATCAAATAGAAATGTGGAAAAGCTGGAGTGGAGGTACTGGACCACTCCACGCAGAGCTGAAAGGGGCTCCAGACATCACCAAGCTCAGATCCCCTCACCTCCAGACAGAGAAGGGTGGCTCTGCAAGGAGAGTCACTAGGTCCCCCGGAAAGCTGGTGGCAGACCCAAGGCCAGGTGTGACCCCCCAGTCTGCACCCTTTGCTGCCTTCCCAAGGGCCTGCCCCTCCTTGAGGCTCACACAGCCAGAGCTAAGAGAAGGAGAATGGGCAATGCATCGCTGAGGCCCTTCATTGATTTCCTTGGGGAACCATGATGCCCCCAAAGAGGCAGCTGGGTAAATCCACCAAGCCTCGTAGGCATGGTCTAGTGTGCACTTACCGCTTGGGAAAGAGTTATACCAAGCCAAAAAGCCGGTGTTTTGGAAACTGATGTCACTTCGAAAGTGAATGGTCATTCGGTTGTAAGAAGATGTAAATATTTGCCTGGTATCATTACAGATTTTCCCCAGCAGGTGACTGCTATTTAATGATCCATCAAAGATTTCAACATAATCAAAACTGCAGTTATAGTGTGCCTCCAGCCTGTATGGAGAAAATGTATTCAAGTCAACATCGAAATTCCTATTGGCCCTCCATTTTTTAAATAGTTTGGACTTTATGAGTGATGCCATTGAATACAGGTTTTTCTTCTAGCTCTTCCTCAATTAAGCCAAAGGACATCAGTATTCCCTGATGCTTTATGATAAGAACCAAAGCCACCAAAAGCTTGTCCACAGCACACGAGAGTGAAAAGCATCCCAGTCCAGGACACTGTCTAAACCACTGGGTGTGCTGCAGAGGGACTCACCCCTCACCAGATGACCAGGCATTACTTACTGCAGATTACTGAAGCCCAGGTTTATGCGATAACCAGAATTCACTTCTATTTCCCAAACACACTTAGCATTGTTGGGGTAGTATGCAGGGTAGGATGGGCTGGAGAATGTCCCACTGGCACTGAATAAGAAGCCACCACAATTTGAAGAGGGTCCTAGAGAGGAGAGAGGGGACATCTCCATTGTATCAGGTCTTCAGGTATTTTGTGACAAGCAATCATCCGTGTAAGTATCATCCAGTTTCATCTTCTGCACTTTATAACATGACTTAACTTTCCCTGTAAACAAGTCCCCTCTCTGGGGCCTGGTTCGAGGTGGCCCAACATTAGGAGCTTTGATTCGAGTCTGCTTTCCCTGTTGGGCCTGGACAGCAATCCTCTGGGAGGAGGTGACCTAAGCTTCAGAGGGAGCATGTGTCACCTCTAGCAAAAATGCCAAGAAAGCAACAAAGTGACTGCTATCATTGTTCAATCCGCTACAGACAGGGACGTGGGATAGTACCGGCTGAGCACAGCACTGACCCATGGAGAGCACTCCATAATACAGGGTGTTCCCTAGCGTCTTCCATGAGCACAGGACTCTATCAATTCACAAGTAGCACAACGTTGGGTTAGGAGTAGGGTTTCTGCAACAAGAAGCCTGGGTTTGCATCTTGGCTCTGCCTCTATCAGCTCCATGGTCCGGAGCCAGTTACTTAACCTCTCTGCCTCAGTTTCCTCATCAGAAAAATGAGAGTGGTAATGGCGTCTGCCTCATCAGACTCTTATGGGGATTAAATAAGATATGTATATATGAACATTTACACATAAACATGAGATATGTTTCTATGTCTATATAAACTCTTAGAGAGTGCCAGGCACATAAGCACCCAGCAATATTAGCTATTGCTATTTATCAGAAAGGGATAAATACTAAACAGTCAAACATTTTGTGGGTGGTTTATAGTAATAAAAATTTTTTAAAAATGTGCACACTCAGTGATATAAATTAAAACGTGGTTTTTTTCTTTTTCATAACTCTTCGTTTAGTTTCTCTAAGGAGACAAGTCCATGGTTTTTAGCATACTCAGAGCTCTGAAATCACCACAGTTTTAGATTATTTTCGTCACCCTAAAAAGAAACCTTGTTTAGGAGTGATTAGCAATCACTCCCCATTTCTTCTCAACACCCTCCATTCCTGGCAACCACTGATCTACTTTTCTGTCTCTATAGATTTGACTATTCTGGACATTTCATATAAAACAAATTGTACAATATGGTAGTCTTTTTTGACTTACTTCTCAACATGTTTTCAAAGTTCATCATGTTGTAGCATAAATCAGTATTAAATTCTTTTTTTTTTTTTTTTTTTTTTGAGGTGGAGTTTCGCTCTTGTAGCCCAGGCTGGAGTGCAGTGGCGTGATCTTGGCTCACTGCAACCTCCACCTCCTGGGTTCAAGCAATTCTTGTGCCTCAGCCTCCCGAGTAGCTAAGATTACAGGCAGTTACTACCATGCCCAGCTAATTTTTTTCTATGTTTAGTAGAGACAGGGTTTTATCATGTTGACCAGGCTGGTCTCAAACTCCTGACAGCAGGTGATCCACCTGCCTCTGCCTCCCAAAGTGCTGGCATTACAAGTGTGAGCCACTGTGCCCGGCCCCTTGTTTCTTTTCTAAAACACATTCTACGCTTTTAAGTTTGCTTGGGAAAACTCAACATAGTGCCATAACCAACTGCCCCAAATGGGGTGTCTTACTAATACAGGGACC
>NW_012103131.1:3935-12060 GCF_000951045.1 Mandrillus leucophaeus | reverse complement strand
GGTCTCGAAGTCCTGACCTCAGCCAATCCACCCATCTCAGCCTCCCAAAGTGCTGGGATTACAGGCGTGGGCCACCGCGTCCGGCCACTATTAAATTCATTTTTATTGCCAAATAATACTCCACTGCATGGACGTATCATACTTGTTTCTCGATTCACTATGAGGAACATTTGCATTGCATTCACATTTGGCTACTACGAATGAAGCTGTCCTGAACATTCACATACAAGTTTCTGTGTGGACATATGTTTTCATGTCTCCTGGGTATATGCCTAGGAGTTCAAGTGGTGGGTCATATGGTGACTCCAGGTCTAACCTTTTGGGGAGCCACCAAACTGCTTCTCAAAGTGGCTGTACCATTTCACATTCCCTGAAGCCATGCATAAGGTTTCCAATTTCTCCATATCCTCATCAACACTTGCTATGATCTGGCTTTTTGACTACGACCCACCTACTGGGTGTTTCATTTGCATTTCCTTGATGGCTAATGACATTGAGCATCTTTCCAATGCCTTCTCTGCCATCTGTGAATCTTCTGTAGAGAAATACCTTTTAGGTCTTTTGCTCATTGTTCAGTTGGGTTATTTGACTTTTTATCATTGACTACAAGAGTCACTTATATATCATAGGTACAAGTCCCTTATGAGATAGAAATGTGTTCTCCCATTTGGTGGGAATACAGTGTTTCTTGAAGATCGTGTGGCCTGCCCACCTATTCTATTTCTACACTGGGAAATAATTAAGAATAAAGCCAAACTTTCAGAGACAAGGATATGAATTACATATTTCTAAACATTAAATAGAAATAGTTATAAAATATGCTATTGTATATAGTCACTTAACATTATAAAATATAATTGGAAACAATGTTTTTGTCCCACAATTAGTAACTGTTTAACTAAATGATGGTATATCTATACAGTGGAAAATTGTGTAGTCATTAAACCTTCTTCTATACAAATAATTTCAATGCTATAAAAATGCTAATTTTAAGGTCATGAAAAAAGTATTATATACACTTAAATGAAAATGATGGGTTATACAATGGGATATAAAGCATGCCATACTGTGTATGTGTGTGTGTATAGTGTATGGAATGTATGCCAAAATGCCAACAGTAATTATGTATGTATTCATTAATTTATCCATTCATTCATTTATTCTTTCAATAAATAGTTCTTGAAAGGCAGACACAATGCTGCATAATAAGGATACATTATGGAAAAGGCACATATGGCCCCTGCCTTCAGGAAATGCAGTTTGGCAGAAAAGATAAACATGATCTTTTGCAAATATATTTACAATTAGCTAATTCTCAAGATTAAAATCTTTCCACAGCCTCCCTACCTTTAGGATAAAGATGGAAGTCTTAACCCACCCACAAGGCCCTGAATGATCTGGCCTCACCCAACAGATTTCCTGCAGTCCCTCCTTGCCCCCACCCCACTCTCCTTCAAAGAGCCAAGCTCCTTCCCAGCCTAGGGCCTTCAAAGCATTCCTTCTAGTTAGAAGACACTTCAGTAAATGAACCTGCTCCTCTGTTAACTCCCAGCTTAAATGTCACTTCCATAAGGAACTTCCCCTAACCCCCCAGTCAAGGAAGATCTCTACTAATACTTCCTCTTTGCACACTGAACTTTTCCTTGGAAACACTTGTCACAACTGTAATTTTCTAGTTGGTTGTGTATTAAATAATACTGTGAGCTCTGAGGAAGAAGATCACTTTGTCTGTTACATCATTACATAATTTTACAACCATTCTTGATGGTAGTTGGACCACACACACAGCAAGATCTTAAAATACCTAACACAGTAAAAGTTAGTATGTATGGAGTACATTCTATGTACCAGGCACTATGTTGATGTTGACTTTAGTCCAGTACACCCATTTATATCCTAAAGGAAAAATTAGTGAGGTATGCAAAAAAATTGTCTATAAAAATATTCTTCATCACAAAATCATTTACAGTAATGAAGAAATACAAACAAATATCTAGTATCTGAGGATTTGTCAAATAATTCATGGCGTATCTCTATAGTAGAATACAATACAGGCATTAAAATGATTGTGAGAAAAGATTTAATAACACAGAAAAGTAGTTCTACTATTTTTTAAAAGCAATGAAAATCTATTGAAACATATCCATATAGTGAAATAAAAATGACATGGAAAAGCATAATTTGTAGTAAAATTATCCATTTACTATTTGTCTCCCTTCTTCTTCCCAAAGCTTTGGAGATACCCCCCAAAATAAAAGCCTTTAAGTCGATTATTTTAAGAATACTTATCTCATTGATTCAAATGAAGAGGTGAAGGGTGTAGTGGGACAGGCCAGGGCTATGTGCAGATTGAGGAAGGCTGGGGTGGGGGCAGAGCATTCACTCATGGATAGCCCAGCTTGAGGATAAGAAATGCATGACCTATGGTTCAGGTGGAAAATGTGATACTTACTTGTAGTGATTGTAGTTGTTGGATGCCACCAATCTAGAAAAAAAAAATGAAGCTGTTTAGGAATTTACTAGATAATTTTTCCATTCCATAGTCATTTGTATGACTGACAAAGTTAAATCCTTTTCCTTAGTACAGGACTTCTCAGAGCCTTGACCATTCCAGTTTACACTGTTCATGGCCAGTAAGGTCTAGAGTATGTAGCACCTCCCAACATATTTGGCCCAGGATATTTTCACTGTGGCATAAAAACATGTTGGGGATGGCTCCCTCAAAGTGAAAGAATTCTTCATTTGACAAATACATGCAGAAGTCTCGCTTGGCTATGTTTCTAAAATGAAGGTCCCAATTTTCCATGGGTTAATTTGGACAGTTATTTTCATCTGAAATAATGGGAGGGCCAAAGCCTCCTTCCGCAGCAGCTTCTCTGCCAGCACTTAGCACGATCAGCAGGCAATAGCAGGAGGCCACAGGGGCCCTCTGCAGTGAGCCAGACATGAGAGTGATGGCAGTGGGAACTCAGCTCGTCACCCTAACAAAGGTCTGAGCCCTCAGAGAGAAATTACCCCTCAGGGGGAACTTACCCTACTCCTCCTACTTCTGGAAACAAGAGAGGGTGGAATTTCCAAGACAAATATTGCTAGGCTGGGTGGAGCAGACTCACCTGACGTAGTAGAATTTATTTGGGTGGCTGTAAGGAAAAGAAGAAAACATGAGTCAGTCCCAGTGCCCAGGATGATGAGCGAGATAAATGTTGAGTGTCTGTCCCCACCTTGTCACTTAGAAATGCTCCCCAAGAGTCATCCAGGAGAGTGGAGCAGTAGACATAAACATTAAGGGTTAGTCTCAAAAAAAGGTGTTTGAAGAATTCACTCTTACAGCTGAAAGTGGACTGAACCCTTGTTTGCTGTAGGAACCTATGTAAGGAAGAAGCTAGTGCCTACCCATAAAAGTCAAAGACATCGACAGCATTTGCTGATGTTCTTGCCCTGTTGAGGTATCAGAGAAACTGGCCATCTAGAAGAGAAGCTCAGGCTGGGAGGAGGCTAGTGCAAAGAGAAGCCTTGTCATGGAGAAAACCATGCACTAAAATAGAGGCCCAAGTCTTGGAGGCCCATCTGAACAGATGACAGTGGCTTCACTATGCTGACAGTTGTGGGAGAGCCAGTCATTGTGGGGGCAGCTCCACAGGTAGGACTCGTTCCCTGAGCAGCGCACGTCATCCAGGACAATGGGTCCTGAGCCCTGACCAAACTGGGCATTTCCAGGGGCTGACATGGCCCAGCCACAGCCCAGCTGCCTGCAGACCACATTGGCATCATTGGTGTCCCAGCTGTCATCACACATGGTGCCCCAGGAGCCTTGGTATAGGACCTCCACTCCTGACACCTGTCACTTCCATTCACCAGCCTCAGGGCCACACCAGAATTGGATTCTAGAAGAGACAGGAAAATTCACTCTCTCCTGTATCTCCTAAAGGGAGAAATCTGAGGTCAGAGTGAAGTTCTGAATTCTTCCAGAAGGCCAAGGTTTCTGGGTCTCCAGTCAATGTTCTCCAGCAGCATAGACATTGACGGAAGCCTGTTCTTCAACATGTTATCCTTAAGGGCTGTCTTCTAACACCTTTGGGCACGGACTGAGCTGTGCATGTTCTCCAATGGAGTTATCTCAGTGCCCAGAAATTCAAGTGCTGAGCCAGGCCTTCAGATTCAGAGGTTAAAGTGCAGGAGCCATCAGCCTGGATCTGCAGGGACCACTGGGCTCAAGCGCCCCTGCAGCAGGATGCAACCGAGACCAGCTCCCACTTGCCTGGCAAGGTGCAGCCCTAGGACCTGGTTCTTGGAAGATTCCACCTCTTCACCTCTGGCTGACTCACTCTGCTCACAGGGACCACCCCATCAGGCCTGAGGCTTGTTCCTGAGTCACTTTCAAACCCACAGCTTGCCTTCAATCTGAAACAAAACCTGGACCTACTGAATACCATGAGCTACAGGGACAGTGGGCAGAAGTGACTATGGTAACACTCAGTTGTGCATACCTAGAGGTGCCTATGCCTGAGAGTGGAGGAAAAATGGCAGAGTTAGGCCTCCATGAAGGAATGTCACATGCTAGACACAACACTGGGCCAGACATCCTGATCCCTCTGTGTAACTGAACCCTGTCTGGTGAGCTCAGGAGCTGGGCTAAGATACTGATATTAGTCTAGTTCTTCTGGTCTTCAGCTTAGTATCTATAAAACGAAGCCACTCTTCTCCCAAGAATATATACAAAGGGCCCACCAACACATGAAAAGATGCTCAGCATCATTAGTCATCAGGGAAATGCAAATCAAAACACCATGAAATACCACCTTACACCCACTAGGATGGCCATGATGAAAAAGACATCATAACAAGTGTTGGTGAGGATATGGAGGAATCAGAATTCTCAGGCATTGCTGGGGGGAAAGCAAATTGGTGCAGCAGCTATGGCAACTGTTCGGTGTTTCCACAATAAATTAAACATAAGTACCCTATTACCCAGAAATCCCACTCCTAGGTATATATCTCCCAAAATTGGAAACACAAGTGCAAACAAAAAATCATACACTAATGTTCATAGCAGCCTTATTCACAACAGCCAAAAGATGGAAGCAATCCAAATGTCCATAAGCTGATAAATGGATAGACAAAAGATGGCATGGCCATACAATGGAATATTAGTTGGCAATTAAAAGTAATGAAGTTCTGACACATGCTAAAACATGAATGAACCTTGGAAACATTATGTTAAGTGAATGAAGCCAGACAGAAAAGGCTATGATTCCATTCACAGAAAATGATCAGGGTTCTTAGTAAAATCTGTATACAGAGACAGAAAGCAGATTAGTGGTTGCCAGGAGCTGAGGGAAAGAGGAATGGATTATGAATGGTTAAGGGGTAAGAGCTTTCAGTTGGGGATAATGAAAAAGTCCTGGAACTAGAGATGATGGTAATGAACATGGACAACAGCCAGGGAGAGGGAAGGTTCCATCTCGGGATAGAGGGGTAACGTCAGCCAACAAAGAGCAGAGAGTATCAAAGGAAAGGAAGGGTCCAACTAAGGGACTGCTGACTCTGTCTCAAACACCCTGCCTGTTTTTTATTCTAATAGAAACAGACATTCCTATTTTAAAAAGTAGCATCCTACAAGGTTCAAGTACAGCCTAGTGCCCCCATCCTTCCCATCGCCCCAAGGGAACACAAAGATGGGTATAGAACTCTGGCTGAGCCATCAGAGCTAACAGAGATGGTTTGGAAGAAAGCACCTGTTGACAAGCAGGTCAATCAGAGTCTTCCCAGGCCTTGTCAGCCAGAGGTACTGGGACAGACTGACTCCTTCTCCTGGTGGGATATAGACTTGGGGCTGCCCTCTGCTGTCTTTCAGCCACATGCAAAAAGCAAGTTGATAGTGAAGCCCACACAGATAAAAGGGTAAATGTAAGCAAAGCATAGGGAAAAAAGACTTAGAACTTCTGGAACCAGCTGTACCTGAAGCTCCAGATCCACCACTAAACATTCTGGATACCTGAGCCAATGAATTCCTTTCTAGCTAAAGAGAGTTTGAGTTCAGTTCCTGCCATGTGCAAACAAAAGCATCCCTAATAATAAATCCTCTTTAAAGATCAATTGACAACTGGTAAATAAGGGAACCTTCCACATCGAATGAGGTAAGGAGTGGTCAGAGGCTTCAAGCAAGACCCAGGAGTTTCACTCAGACCTGCTGAATGCCAGTGCTTTGGCTGGACTCGAAGATGCTCCTTAGAAGGGGTCCAAGCAGATTCTGCCCACCATTTCCAGCTCCAAGGCGATTAACTCTGTGTCTGGATGTGATGTCCAAGTTGAACCAAAACCAACCCTTTCCCTTGCAGGTTTTAGCAATTCACCAAGTCAGCAAGTCTCAGGATACCACTCCAGCAAAAATCTCCTGTGTGATCTTCCATCCCAAACCACAGGTAATAACAAGGGTTTGCCTGGCGATCTCATGGGGGCTGCCCTCCCAACACCAGGCTTGCTAGACAGACAATGCACTTCAGTTCTTTGGAAGGAGTTGAAACTGACCAAGAACCAGGTCACACATGCACAGCTACACATTTACACTCCTAGCCCATATGCCTCCAATCCAAATGCTCCTTACTGGGGCCTTAAGTGAGAATTCCCTACCCCAAAATATGTCCTTTCCTTACCATGAGACTCTCCCAAGGAGAGGATCCCTCCTCCACCCCGCTGTCTGTGCAGTGGCTACCATACCCTCACCCACTGTTACTCAGCAGGGGAGAAATGGAACCCTGGGGAGCCAGCAGTTTTCTCTTCTGCCTCTTCCTTGCACTGCCTCAGGAAGGGGATAAAGTCTGGGTGGTTGTCTCAGTTTGGAGCCCTGGCCGAAGTGACCAGGTACTGTAGCAAAATTCATACAGATTCTTAGCAGAGAGCTAACAAGTCTTCAGAAACATAGGAAACACAGAAGAAGCTGCGAGTGAGGAGATCAGAATGTAATTACGACTTTCCTCTGGAGCAAACTCCACCCCAAGAGAGGGAGCCCATTCTTGCATCTGGAAAGTCTTGGAGACCCACCTGAGCAGATGACACCAGCGTCTTCATGATGGCCACAGTTGTGGGAGAGCCAGCCTCTGTGGGGACAGTTCCACAGGTAGGACTCCTGTCCTGAGCAGTGCACGTCATCCAGAACTATGGGTCCTGAGCCCTGGCCAAACCAGGCATTTCCTGGGGCTGATGTGGCCCAGCCACAGCCCAGCTGCCTGCAGACCACATTGGCATCATTGGTGTCCCAGTAGTCATCACACACGGTGCCCCAGGAGCCTCGGTATAGGACCTCCACTCGGCCCTGACACCTGTTACCTCCATTCACCAGCCTCAGGGCCAAACTGGATTCAGATCCTAGAGGGGAACACAAGAACCCTTCATCCATACTGATTATGAGGTCAAGGATTTAAGGAATGTTCCACACTCAGGGCACTTCCTGATGGCCAAAGTCACGTGGGCAGGTAATCACCTTCGAATATGAATACAAACAGAGGTTCAGCTTCATCATAGTGGAAGAAGCAGTGAGGTCCTACTCTGCACAAGTCTATGAAAGCTCAAATAATTGGGAAAGCACCTGTGACTCCACTGGAGGTGACAGGAATGGAGGCCTCACTCCTCATTCTGAGCTCCATTCTCACACAGGATGAAGCTACACAGCTCCAGATGGGAGGCCGAGACCTGCCTCATGTTCAGGAGTTTGGTGGCACCCACAGGGTCCTCTCTGGCTTCTACCAAAATGCCAGGAATGGCAGGACTTTGGCCAGACAGCGGCGGGGACAGGCACTTTCCCCACTGTTCTCACATCTGCAGACTGGGGCCTGAGGGCCAGGAACAAGGTCCCAGTAGGATTAGTGAACCCTCCAGGGCTTGTCCTGAGTACCTGGATGAGGATCTTTCCTGACTACATAAAACAGAATCCCGGGGGAGACAGGTCACTAGCACCCTCCAACCTCCAACATCAGACCCAGGACTAGGTTCCAGGGAGTCCACCATTCTCCCCAGGCAACTCGCAGAAACATGAAAAACAGAGGCTCCCACCTTCAGCCTCATTCTAGCATTTTCAAAAGAAACATTTGTCCAGAGGTAGAGAGTGAGCCTCTGGGAGGAGTGAGAG
>NW_012103131.1:799-1542 GCF_000951045.1 Mandrillus leucophaeus | reverse complement strand
TTCCTACAGGGGAACACAAGAACCCTTCATCCATACTGATTATGAGGTCAAGGATTTAAGGAATGTTCCACACTCAGGGCACTTCCTCATGGCCAAAGTCTCGTGGGCAGGTAATCACCTTTGAATATGAATACAAACAGAGGTTCAGCTTCATCATAGTGGAAGAAGCAGTGAGGTCCTACTCTGCCCAAGTCTATGGAAGCTCAAATAATTGGGAAAGCACCTGTGACTCCACTGGAAGTGACAGGAATGGAGGCCTCACTACTCATTCTGAGCTCCATTCTCACACAGGATGAAGCCGCACAGCTCCAGATAGGAGGCCGAGTCCTGCCTCATGTTTAGGAGTTTGGTGGCACCCACAGGGTCCTCTCTGACTTCTAACAAAGTGCCAGGAATGGCAGGACTTTGGCCAGACAGCGGCAGGGACAGGCACAGGCACTTTCCCCACTCTTCTCAGGTCTGCAGTCTGTGGCCTGAGGGCCAGGAAAAAGGTCCGTGTAGGATTAGGGAGCCCTCCAGGGCTTGTCCTGAGCACCTGGATGAGGATCTTTCCTGACTACATAAAATAGAATCCCGGGGGAGACAGGTCACTAGCACCCTCCAGCCTCCAACATCAGACCCAGGACTAGGTTCCAGGGAGTCCACCTTTCTCCCCAGGTCACTCGCAGAAACATGAAAAACAGAGGCTCCCACCTTAAGCCTCATTCTATCATTTTCAAAAGAAACATTTGTCCAGAGGTAGA
>NW_012103131.1:0-381 GCF_000951045.1 Mandrillus leucophaeus | reverse complement strand
ACGTGGACTGATGGGCACATCTGACACCATTGCTGAGACTCTGACAGTTGGAGCTAAAATGTTAGGAAACCAAGGAGCCGTCCAAACGGGTATCAAGTTTCTTGGTAAGTGGAGGCATCAGAAATATTTATTATCCCTCTCCCTGCCCAAGCATGGCCTCTGCCTTTTCTGGATGCAGATGTGGCCCTGCAAAATGTGGGCTGTTTGAAGGAGTGAGGGATGGAGGTATCAGGCCTGCACTGACATTGCTTGCCCATGGCAGAAGTCATGTTTAAGGCTTGAACTCACATTGCCTTCCCAGGTGACTTTGGCAATCACTCTCAGTTCTCAGAAAGGTTATATCAGCTCTGAATATGAAGGAGCCAAAACTCATTAAACACG
>NW_012103130.1:674-1078 GCF_000951045.1 Mandrillus leucophaeus | reverse complement strand
CTCACAGAGTTAGAGTTTTCCCCTCAAGAAGCCTTTCGCTAAGACAGTTCTTCTGGAATTGGCACAGTGATATTTAGAAGCCCGGAGAGGGCTATGGTGAAAAAGGAAAATCCTCAGATGAAATCTGGAAAGAAGCTTTCTTTGAAACGGCTTAGTGTTCTGTTAATTCACTTCACAGAGTTACATCTGTAATTCGTGGATTTCTTTGCTAGCCTTATTTCTGTGGAATCTGAGAACAGATACTTCGGATCCCTTTGAAGACTATAGGGCCAAAGGAAATATCCTCCGAGAACAAATAGAAAGAACCTTTCTGTGAAACTTCTTTGTGTTCTGTGAAATCATCTCACAGAGTTCCAGCTTTCCCATCAAGAAGACTTTTGCTAAGACAGTTCTTGTGGAATTGG
>NW_012103130.1:367-624 GCF_000951045.1 Mandrillus leucophaeus | reverse complement strand
CTTATTTCTGTGGAATCTGAGAACAGATATTTCGGATCTATTTGAAGACTATTGCGCCGAAGGAAATATTCGCCAATAACAAAGAGAAAGAAGCTTTCTGAGAAACTACTTTTTCTTCTGTGAAATCATCTCAGAGAGTTACAGCTTTCCACTCAGGAAGACGATCGCTAAGACACTTTTTGTGGAATTGGCCAAGTGATATTTGGAAGCACATAGAGGGCTCTGGTGAAAAAGGAAATATCCTCAGATGAAATCTG
>NW_012103130.1:0-317 GCF_000951045.1 Mandrillus leucophaeus | reverse complement strand
TCTGTTAATTCATCTCACAGAGTTACATCAGTATTTCGTGGATCTCTTGCTAGTCTTATCTCTGATGAATCTGAGAACAGATATTTCGGATCCCATTTAAGACTGTATGGCCAACGTAAATATCCTCCGGTAACAAAGAGATAGAAGCTTGCTGACAAACTTCTATCTGTTCTGGAAACCGTCCCACAGAGTTACAGTTTTCCCCTCAAGAAGCCTTTCGCTAAGACAGTTCTTGTTGAATTGGCAAAGTGATATTTGGAAGCCCGGAGAGGGCTATGGTGAAAAAGGAAATATCCTCAGATGAAATCTGGAAAGAA
>NW_012103129.1:5968-6170 GCF_000951045.1 Mandrillus leucophaeus | reverse complement strand
TCCACGAAATACAGCTGTAACTCTGTGAGTGAAAGTCACACATGAGAAAGCAGTTTCTCAGAAAATTTCTTTCCACGTTTTCTCTGAGGATGTTTTCTTTTTCACCATAGCCCTCTATAGGCTTCCAAATATCACTTTGCAAATTCCACAAGAAGAGTTTTAACGACTGACTTCTTGAGAGGAAGGCTGTAACTCTGTGAGA
>NW_012103129.1:5014-5553 GCF_000951045.1 Mandrillus leucophaeus | reverse complement strand
CACAAAGCAGTTTCTCAGAAAGCTTCTTCCCAGTTTTTCTCTGAGGATATTTTCTTTTTCACCATAGTACTCGATGGGCTTCCAAATATCACCTTGCAAATTCCACAAGAACAGGCTTATCGAACGGCTTTTTGAGGGGAAATCTGAAACTCTGTGAGATGAATTAACAGAACACTAAGCAGTTTCTCAGAAACTTCTTTCCAATTTTCATCTGAGGATTTTTCCTTTAGTCCTGTAGTCTTCAAAGGGAACCGAAATATCAGTTCTCAGATTCCACAGAAATAAGGCAAGGAAACAGCTCCACAAAATTCAGCTGTAACTCTGTAAGTGGAAGTCACACAACACAAAGCAGTTTCTTAGAAAACTTCTTCCGCATTTTTTCTGAGGATATTTTCTTTTTCACCATAGCCCTCCAAGGGCTTCCAAATATCACTTTGCAAATTCCACAAGAACAGCCTTAGCGAACGACTTCTTGAGAGGAAAGCTCTAATTCTGTGAGATGACTTCACAGAACACAGAGAAGTTTCTCAGAAAGCTTC
>NW_012103129.1:0-523 GCF_000951045.1 Mandrillus leucophaeus | reverse complement strand
TATAGTCTTCAAAGGGATTAGAAATATCAGTTCTCAGATTCCACGGAAATAAGGCTACCAAACAGCGAAACGAAATACAGCTGTAACTCTGTGAGTGAAAGTCATACATCACATAGCAGTTTCTCAGAAAGCTTCTTTCCACTTTTTCTCTGAGGATATTTTCTTTTGCACCAGAGACCACTATGGGCTTCCAATTATCACTTTGCAAATTCCACAAGAACGGTCTTAGCAAAAGGCTTCTTTAGTGGAAAGGTGTAACTCCGTGAGATGATTTCACAGAACACAAAGAAGTTTCTCAGAAAGCTTCTTTCTCTTTTTTATGGGAGGGTATTTTTTTTGGCCCTACAGTCTTCAAAGAGATCCGAAATATAAGTTATCTGATTCCACAGAAAAAAGGCTAGCAAACAGCTCCACGAAATACAGCTGTAACTCTCTGAGTGGAAGTCACACATCACAAAGCAGTTTCTCAGAAAGCTTCTTTCCATTTTTCTCTGAGGATATTTTCTTTTTCACTATAGCCCTC
>NW_012103128.1:2699-5367 GCF_000951045.1 Mandrillus leucophaeus | reverse complement strand
AGCCTATGGTTAAAGGTAGGAATAATTGAGTCTCTCATTACATTTATTTTATTTTTTATTTGAGAAGGAGTCTGGCTCTGTCGCCCAGGCTAGAGTGCTATGACACAATCCTGGCTCACTGCAACTTCTGCCTTCTGAGTTCAAGCAATTGTCCTGCCTCAGCCTCCAGAGTAGCTGGGACTACAGACTCCTGCCACCAAGCCCAACTAATTTTTTTTGCATTTTTTAGTAGGGACGGGGTTTCACCATGTGGACCAGGCTGGTCTTGAACTCTTGACCTCAAGTAATCCACCCACCTCAGCCTCTGAAAGTGCTGGGACTACAAGAGTGAGCCACCAGGCCCGGTGAGTGTCTCACTACATTTCTCTGTTATTATATCATGTACTTGAAAGTGTTGCTTAATGTGTTCAAGGAAAAATGATTGGTGAGGACCTGAAAAAATAGCTATTGGTATAATACTTTAATTCTTATTCTAATGGAAATAATTTACTTTTTAAAATTTTCTTTTCACTGTAAGGTATGTTTTACTCAAGAAGTTTTTATTTATTTATTTTAAACAGATTCTTACTCTGTTGCCCAGGCTGGGGTGCAGTGATCTCGAACTCCTGGGCTCAGGTGATTCTCACACCTCAACCTCCCAGATATAGCCAGGACTGCAAGCGTGTGCCACCGAGCCTGACAGATTTTATTTTTTGTAGAGACAGTGTTTTGCCATGTTGCCCAGCCTAGTCTCAAACTCCTGACCTCAAGAGATCCACCCACCTTGGCCTCCCACTGGACTACAGGCGTGAGCCACCACACCCGGCCCCAAGAAAGTAATTCTTGATGAGTCCACAAAATCCTAATGGAGGAAAGCCCTCTATTTTATCATCAAATATCTATTTCTGCAATCTCCATAAATCCCACTGAGAAAACTGCTTCCAAGCTCCACTTAAGCTGTGCAGACACATGAGTGTGAGTAGACACACTGGCTTAAATGAATGGTGCTGTAGCATCACACACACCCACACACACACACACACGAAGTAACTTTCCTTTCCTTTTTTTTTTTTTTGCCCTGAAAACTAAATTGAATCCATTTTCCAGAACACTTAGTGAATTTCAGAGCTCCAAATAAAAATTTTTCACAAATACCCCAAGCTTCTCAGACTTTAAATTTAAAAAAAGAAAGAAAGGAGGCAAAACCTGTAGTTAATTTTGACACACTCCAAAAAGGCACATCACTAGGAAATGCAGTAGAAATTAAATAAATAGACAGCCTAACATGAGGCACAAGAACAAGGGGCCACCTTATGCTGTGGCCAGCAGAGGCATTCAAACATTTCGTCAGCAGGATTCCAGCCAACCTCCGAAACTCACTCTTATAAGCCAGCCCCAGACATCCCAGAGCAAGATGTAGCTGTGTAGTC
Source organism: Mandrillus leucophaeus (assembly GCF_000951045.1). NCBI lineage: Eukaryota > Metazoa > Chordata > Mammalia > Primates > Cercopithecidae > Mandrillus > Mandrillus leucophaeus. Next base: position 3,958 of record NW_012103128.1, on the reverse strand, counting down.
TATCTCTCCACAGCTGCTTTAGGGGCTCTGGCAACGTGGCTCAGCAGGCTTGCCCCAGAGCCATGGCAAAGAATGGACTTGTAATTTGCATCCTGGTGATCACCTTACTCCTCGACCAGACCACCAGCCTTACGTCCAGATTAAAAGCCAGGAAGCACAGCAAACGCCGCGTGAAAGGTAATGGGGCTTCTCAGTCAAGCAAAATTCTAGGCTTACACAGTATGGGGAGGTGTGGATGATGTTAATTTCCGAACTCCTCTGGGAGACTGTCTTTGGTGATGGCACCATGCCATCATCCCTATATGGCATCTCAGGGAATTCAGTGATGTTTTAATTATCTGGGATACTTTGATTTTAAAGAAACTAGGCTGTTTTTCAAACAAACAAACAAAACGGAAAAATTTAATAATAAAAGAATTCTGTACTGTGTATTTTTTGTTACGTGGGCTTCAATAGAATGTGCTTCAGAGGAAGCTCATCTGGATATCTGAACATCTGGTGTTATTAATATGGGGCAAGAGGAATGTATTAACAGAGCACACAGTTTCACTAGTAGATATTGAGTCACTCGATTCAGTTATATTTTAAGATAAGTATAATCTTATTCAATGTGTAGCAGAGGATAGAGCTTTTGGTAATTTTGACTTCCTGTTTTGTCATTAGTTATCATTAGCTATATTTCCATATCCTTGGCAATATATGGACAACCCATACCATATAAATTTTCATGACAAAGACATTGAATCTCTCCAACTTAAAGTCAATATGCAAAGTCATCTAGTATTTGAAGGCATTGTGATGCAAAATTGAATTTCTAGACAGCCACAAATTTTGAGTGACTTGAATTGGGTTAACAGGTTAAAGAAATTGAAAAGAGCAAAGATGACAGCAAGGTATTTGCAATATGCTGAAACCAAAGGAAAAGAAAAAAGCAAGACACAGGGTCATGTTTTATCACATCCTCTGCATCAATTTTCATTTCAGGATATTTCAGATTATGACTTTATTTCCTTATTTTCACTTCATTAGGAACAACACACACATACAAACAAATTTCAACAAGGTTGAAGTCTATTTGACATGACAGATGGCTGGTAGGTAAACAGGGGTCTTGTGCTTCAATGATTATAAAGTACCATTTTTCAGGGGCATTCATTTACAAAAGTTAGGTCTGGTGCAAGTTTTTTTTTTTTTTTTGTTCTTTGAGACAGAGTGTCGCCCTGTTGCCCAGGCTGGAGTGCAGTGGCACAATCTCGGCT
>NW_012103128.1:0-1104 GCF_000951045.1 Mandrillus leucophaeus | reverse complement strand
GATAGTTACCAGGGTAAGCAATACTTTATTCGTTTTAACAGCTGCATAATATTTCATTGTTTGGATGCATCATCACTTAATCTGATCTCTCCTAAATACATCTTTTTGATTCAATAGCCTCAAAAGTAACTGCTTTGCATACGTGTTGCTCCCCATGTTAGGATGTTCTGAGAAATTTCCAGCAGTAAAAATTTTTTTTTTTTTTTGAGACGGAGTCTCGCTCTGTCGCCCAGGCTGGAGTGCAGTGGCACGATCTCGGCTCACTGCAAGCTCCACCTCCCGGGGTTCATGACATTCTCCTGCCTCAGCCTCCCGAGTAGCTGGGACTACAGGCGCCCGCCACCTCACCCGGCTAGTTTTTTTGTATTTTTAATAGAGATGGGTTTCACCATGTTGGCCAGGCTGGTCTCGAACTCCTGACCTCAGGTGATCCACCCACCTCGGCCTCCCAAAGTGCTGGGATTACAGGCTTGAGCCACCCCGCCCAGCCTCCAGCAGTAAAATTGCAGGTTAATTATACTTTCAAATTGTCTCTCCAAATGATAACACCAATCCATCCTCCCGTCTTCTGTGTATGGGAGTGCCCAGTCCCACACACTTTGACAACCCAACATCCTGTAATGGTTTTACTGGCCATGTCTTCTGGGAATGACTTTTGTGTTTCTACACTGTGTCTACTTCTGGAGAGCAACAATAAAATGAAAGGGAGGCCTTCTGGGGGACTCAAAATAGCAACTGAAGAATTTAGCTTCAAACACAAGATCTCTCTGGCACTTGCTTCATAGGTCTATTTATGTGTTGCATTCATGAATAAAATATGACTTTTACAGGTCAGTAGTTGTTCCACATATTCCCTTTGTTGTACACAAAAGACATCTACATCAGCTACACAGGATGGAAGCTATAGCCAATCCCTGGATAATGAATTTCATAACCATCTCCCAGAAGCCTAATATCAATTCATGTGTCTTCATGTTAATTAGAATGTTTACAATCTCCCAGTGGAGACCACTTATTTAAGGAGAATGGAGCAGGAAGCTGAGAGGGATGGGGGATGACATTTGTAGGGGTGACAGCTTATACCTTAGAAGCAAGTCTTTAGTC
>NW_012103127.1:4459-5528 GCF_000951045.1 Mandrillus leucophaeus | reverse complement strand
TGATTCTTGCTCTGGAAACTTCGCTTCAGAGGTGTGCCCTGTCATGTGAGGTGTGAGGTGGTGATCTGCACCTAGTGGAATATGTCTCCCAGTTAAGTTACTCAAGGGTCAGGGACCCCCTTGAGCAGGCAGACTGTCCATTCTCAGATCTCAACCTCCGTGCTGGGAGAGCCACTGCTCTCTTGAAAGCTGTCAGACAGGGTCATTTATATCTGCAGAGGTTTCTGCTGCTTTTTGTTTAGCTGTGCCCTGTCCCCAGAGGTGGAGTCTATAGAGGCAGGCAGACCTCCTTGAGCTGTGGTGGGCTCCACCCAGTTTGAGCTTCCAGGCAGCTTCGTTTACCTACTTAAGCCTCGGCAATGGCAGACGCCCCTCCCCTAGCCTCGCTGCTGCCTTGCAGTTAGATCTCAGACTGCTGTGCTAGCAATGAGGGAGGCTCTGTGGGTGTGGGGCCCTCCAGGCCAGGTGTGGGATATAATCTCCTGGTGTGCCATTTGCTATGACCCTTGGTAAAGTGCAGTATTAGGGTGGGAGTTACCTGATTTTCCAGGTGTTGTGTGTCTCAATTTCCCTTGACTAGGAAAAGGGATTCCCTTCCCCCTTGCACTTCCCAGGTGAGGCAATGCCTTGCCCTGCTTCAGCTCTCACCGGTTGGGCTGCACCAGCTGACCGGCATCGTTTGTCGGGCACTCCCCAGTGAGATGCACCCAGTACCTCAGTTGAAAATGCAGAAATCACCCGTCTTCTGTGTTGCTCACGCTGGGAGCTGGAGGCTGGAGCTGTTCCTATTCGTTCATCTTGCTCCGGAACTCCAGCATTTTTAAAAAGGTACTTCAAAGCTAGCTTCTCTTCAAAAATCCTAAAAGCTCTTTTAAAAAAGAATATTATGTAAATATAGATAATGATCTGAGAAATTATATATTCATAATTGTTTAATACAAATGTTCCCCTGAGAAGTATATAAACAATTTTACAGCTTTCTTCTTTTAAAAATGATTTACCCCCTCTGCGGTTTTGTTAGACTTTTGACTCATGTGCAGAGACTTCAATCTTCCTGAGAAAAAGAGAT
>NW_012103127.1:0-4409 GCF_000951045.1 Mandrillus leucophaeus | reverse complement strand
AGAAGATAGAATATTGCTGAACAGTGAGTGTTGCTGTCTGATTCTTGCTCTGGAAACTTCGCTTCAGAGGTGTGCCCTGTCATGTGAGGTGTGAGGTGGTGATCTGCACCTAGTGGAATATGTCTCCCAGTTAGGTTACTCAAGGGTCAGGGACCTACTTGAGCAGGCAGACTGTCCATTCTCAGTTCTCAACCTCTGTGCTGGGAGACCCACTGCTCTCTTCAAAGCTGTCAGACAGGGTCATTTATACCTGCAGAGGTTTCTGCTGCTTTTTGTTTAGCTGTGCCCTGTCCCCAGAGGTGGAGTCTATAGAAGCAGGCAGACCGCCTTGAGCTGCGGTGGGCTTCACCCAGTTTGAGCTTCCTGGCAGCTTTGTTTACTTACTTAAGCCTTGGCAATGGCAGACGCCCCTCCCCTAGCCTCGCTGCTGCCTTGCAGTTAGATCTCAGACTGCTGTGCTAGCAATGAGGGAGGCTCTGTGGGTGTGGGGCCCTCCAGGCCAGGTGTGGGATATAATCTCCTGGTGTGCCATTTGCTATGACCCTTGGTAAAGTGCAGTATTAGGGTGGGAGTTACCTGATTTTCCAGGTGTTGTGTGTCTCAATTTCCCTTGACTAGGAAAAGGTATTCCCTTCCCCCTTGCGCTTCCCAGGTGAGGTGATGCGTTGCCCTGCTTCAGCTCTCGCCGGTTGGGCTGCACCAGCTGACCGGCATCGTTTGTCAGGCACTCCCCAGTGAGATGCACCCAGTACCTCAGTTGAAAATGCAGAAATCACCCGTCTTCTGTGTTGCTCGCGCTGAGAGCTGGAGGCTGGAGCTGTTCCTATTCGTTCATCTTGCTCCGGAACTCCAGCATTTTTAAAAAGGTACTTCAAAGCTAGCTTTTCTTCAAAAATCCTAAAAGCTCTTTTAAAAAAGAAGATTATATAAATATAGATAATGATCTGAGAAATTTTATATTCATAATTGTTTAATACAAATATTCCCCTGAGAAGTATATAAACAATTTTATAGCTTTCTTCTTTTAAAAATGATTTACCCCCTCTGCGGTTTTGTTAGACTTTTGACTCATGTGCAGAGACTTCAATCTTCCTGAGAAAAAGAGATTTCTTATTTCTGTTTTCAAGCAATGTAGTTGTTGTTTACAACTTGGGTCATAGACAATTAGTAAACATAAAAGAGGTATTTTAAATGGGCTACATTTTTATCAAATGTATTCTGTGGGAAAACTGTAAATTCCACAGGAATGTGAATGTGGGTCATTTTAGAGTACAGAGAATATGCTTGTGCATTCCGCCTAAGATAAAAAGTCATTGCGGAAAAAATCCAAATGACAGAATATAAAAAAAGGACAACCGGAGCCAAAATCATTTGGGAATTATCAGGTCTTAATTACAAGAGGACATGCTTGGCCCAGAAATGTCATGAAGGGAGTGGAAGTGTAGGCTCCTTGCTGACTAATAGTGTAGGCTATAAGTCCTGAAGAATATTTGAGATTTGGAAATTGAGTGTTTTATTCCATTTTCTTCCATGTAGAATGTGCCTCCCTTTCATTTTAGTATCTCATGTCAAGATGTAATATAACAGTAGAGTGCATGAGAAAGAGATTTGTAGTCAGGCAGTGCGGACGTGAACCCACCTCGTAGTAATTTTGTGAATTTTCTCAAATTGTCTTACTTTTCTGAGCCCCTGATCTGTCAAATGGAGAAAACAGCAATTCCTTCCTGCTTGTGAGGCTAAGTTGTAATAATGTATGTAAATTACGTGTACATAAATATTAATAATTTAAACTGTGTACCATGTCCACTCATGTGGACAGTCCCAGGATGCATACCTGATATGCTTTGCCTGTGTCCCCACCCAAAATCTCATCTTGAATTGTAATACCCATAATCTTCATAATCCCCACGTGTCAAGGATAGGTTCAGGTGGAGGTACTAATAATTGGTCATGGGAGCAGTTTTCCCCATGTTGTTCTCTTGATAGTGAATCTTACTAGATCTGATGGATTTCCCATGATGGCATCCCCACCATCCTGCTGCCCTGTGAAAAAGGTGCCTGCTTCTCCTTTGCCTTCTGCCAATGATTTTAAGTTTCCTGAAGCCACCCCAGCAATGCAGAACTGTGAGTCTAGTGAACGTCTTTCCTTTATAAATTACCCAGTGTCAGGTATTTCTTTATAGTAGTGTGAGAATGCACTAAAACACTACCTCTTACCAAATTTTTGAGATGTTAAAGAGGAAAGTTTTTTTCCTGTCTTCGAATATAAACTTCTAAATATCAATAAAGCAGGTAGGTCAAAAAAGTGAAAGAAAATATTCATACTATATTTATAGTTTGTATTATTTTTCCTCCACAGGGCTTTCTCACACACATATCCCAAATTGTGTAAGGTTCAGGCTATACAAACCCTGCATCAGCCTTCTTACAGGATCTTATAATTTCTATCAGGGGGAGCTGAAACTCCTCTTCGGTGTATGGAAAGTTAATTACCTTTTCTGACCTGTTATATCCTTATTGGTGAAATTTTATGATAGTTCCTTACCATCTTGCAGGTGTAATATCTGAGTATTAAAAAAACTGAATTAAAACTGTATATAGTTGTGTACATGTTAACTGTAATTTTGATGAGGCTTAGCTCCAAATCTTTAGTTCAGTTACTTAAGGACATTGGTAGAATGGCATGGAAGTGAGGAAAATGCTTTTTCGCTAGTTAATACAAGTAAGTGTTATTTTATTTTAAGGTGTTATAAATACCTCACCTGTTTTGAAACAAACCATGATTTGGTTTTGTAGTACTGAATTTCTGCTAATTCTTCTACACTGTCATGTAATCACTGACATGAACTTGAGAGACAAAGACAGGAAATATACAGTTCAAGGTCTTCGAGTAGAGCAGAGTATAAGAAAGGGTATGGATTCAGTGTCCTATAACCTAGATCATCCACCTTGACTAATTGGCAAAAAGATTTTGTATATTCAGATGGGACACATTAACAAAAGGAAGCTTAGAAATGTACTTCCCATGCAGAATATGTGGCAATAAAATAACTCCTTTAGACGCAAGAGCCGAAATTTTACCAATACCAGATGTATGGCAGATTTACAAGACAAAAACAAGTGACGAATATATCCCATATTTGATACATTATTGACAAATACTATAATACCTGCTATGTGACAAAATGTTTAGATAACTGTTCATTAAATGTTTAAAAATCTCTTATCTGCCTGGCCTCTCAGGCATTCAATGTGACTATGTTAAGTGATAAAAAATCATGCAACATTGTTTTTACGAATCCTAGATTTGGAAAGGAAATTTAAACCATTTGTTTACTGCACCTCAGAAATATAATCTATTCTCTATAATCGTGCTCCATTGAACACCAGTATTTGGTAAAATACTGACAGGTGCGTCTACATTATAAGTCAGGCCATCTTGTGGTTGAATGATCAAATTCAGCTATAAAGCACAGTTTATTAATATTAATGCAAAATCCCTCTACTGTCCAACTAATCATAATTTTTTGTAGTAACTTAAACACTTCTCCTTTATCTAAATTTTTAAAATGTATGCTGTAGTAGACATTGTGGTTATTCCCTAAATATCCATTCTGCTCCATTCCATTATATAGCAACTATTCTTCTCAGATGAAGTTGACTTCAGCAGGACCCTGAGAGTTCTAAGCCATTACTACTGTCTGTCTCCAGTGCCTCATCTTAGTCCTTCTCACTCTGATCTCACTTCAAGTCTCCTAGAATCACTTGTCTCCTCCCTGATTCCAATCCATTCTTCATGGAGCCCATTCTCCAGCAGCCCAGATGATCTTCACAAGCACTAATCATACCATTACTTTTCTGTTTTATTTGTGCTCAAAATTCTACAACTGTTTTACATTGCTCTTTGAATAAAATCTATTACGTTTTTCATGGCTTACATATCCACAATGTGACCCAATTCCTTTCTACATTCCTAGACTCATCTCATAGCATTTCAAAACTAAACCATTATTCCCTGGCCACATCAGCTTCCTTTTCCTCTCAATGAACAACTCAACTTTTCCCTACATATAGAACATTGCAGTTGTCATTCTCTTACCTGGATTTATTTTCCCACAGCAGTTCATGAGTCTCAATCATTCTCATTTTTCAGATGTAAACCAAATGTAGTTCCTTAGAAGAGCTCCATGACACACTAGTACTACTAAAGTACTCCCTCTGGGGTACTCTACTTATTGTTCACGAGCTTATTGTTTTTAATGGAACACTGCATAATAAATAATACTATTATATGATTATTACCTTTCAAATTAAATATCTCACCCACTGGAATGTGAGCTGCATGAAAATAGGGGATATTTTTGTTATCTGCACTGCTTTGAAATAAGCACTTGAACGATGGCTTTTTA
>NW_012103126.1:965-1227 GCF_000951045.1 Mandrillus leucophaeus | reverse complement strand
CATGTCCTTCCAAATATCACTTTGCTAATTCCACAACAACTGTCTGAACGAAAGGCTTCTTGGGGGGAGAGCTGTGAATCTGTGAGATGATTTCACAGAACACAAAGAAGTTTCTCAGAAAGCTTCTTTCTTTTTCTTATCGGAGGATATTTCCTTTGGCCCTTTAGTCTTCAGCGGGATCCGATATATCTGTTCTCGGATTCCACAGAAATAAGGCTAGCAAAGAGGTACACGAAATACAGATGTAACTCTGTGAGTGGAA
>NW_012103126.1:0-859 GCF_000951045.1 Mandrillus leucophaeus | reverse complement strand
ATTTCACAGAACACAAAGAAGTTTCTCAGAAAGCTTCTTTCTCTTTGTTATCGGAGGATATTTACTTTCGCTCTATAGTCTTCAAAGGGATCCGAAATACCTGTTCTCCGATTCCACAGGAATAAGGCGAGCAAAGAGATCCACGAAATACAGATGTAACTCTGTGCGTGGAAGTCACACATCACAGAGGAGTTTCTCAGAGAGCTTCTTTCCAGATTTCCTCTGAGAATATTTCCTTTTTCACCAGAGCCCTCAATGGGCTTCGAGATATCACTTGGCCAATTCGACAAGAACTGTCTTAGCGAAAGGCTTCTTGAGGGGAAAGCTGTAACTTTGTAACATGTTTTCACAGAACACAAAGAAGTTTCTCAGAAAGCTTCTTTCTCTTTGTTATCGGAGGATATTTCCTTTCGCCGTATAGTCTTCAAAGGTATCCGAAATTTCTGTTTTCAGATTCCACAGAAATAAGGCTAGCAAAGAGATCCACGAAATACAGATGTAACTCTGTGAGTGGAAGCCACACGTCACAGAGCAGTTTCTCAGAAAGCTTCTATCCAGATTTCATCTGAGGATATTTCCTTTTTTACCATAGGCTTCTATGGGCCTCCAAATATCACTTTGTCAATTCCACAAGAACTGTCTTAGCCAAAGGCATCTTGAGGGGAATGCGGGAACTCTGTGAGATGACTTCACAGAACACAAAGAAGTTTCTCAGAAAGCTTCTTTCTCTTTGTTGTCGGAGGTTATTTCCTTTGGCCCTATAGTCTTCACAGGGATCCCAAATATCTGTTCTTAGATTCCACAGAAATAAGGCTAGCAAAGAGGTCCACGAAATACAGATGTAACTCTGTGAGTGGAA
>NW_012103125.1:3223-3543 GCF_000951045.1 Mandrillus leucophaeus | reverse complement strand
GACAAAATTCAACAGCCCTTCATGGTAAAAACTCTCAATAAACTACATGTTGACGAAACATATCTCAAAATAATAAGGGCTATTTATGACAAATCCACAGCCAATATCATACTGAATGGGCAGAAACTGGAAGTATTTCCTTTCAAAACTGGCACAAGACAAGAATGCCCTCTCTCACCACTCTTATTCAACATAGTGTTGGAAATTCTGGCCAGGGCAATCAGGCAAGAGAAAGAAATATAGGGTATTCAATTAGGAAAAGAGGAAGTCAAATTGTCCCTGTTTGCACATGACATGATTGTATATTTAGAAAATGCCAT
>NW_012103125.1:2738-3093 GCF_000951045.1 Mandrillus leucophaeus | reverse complement strand
CATTCACAATTGCTACAAAGAGAATAAAATACCTAGGAATTCAACTTAGAAGGGACTTGAAGGACCTCTTCAAGGAGAACTACAAACCACTGCTCAATGAAATAAAAGAGGACTCAAACAAATGGAAGAACATTCCATGCTCGTGGATAGGAAGAATCAATACAATGAAAATGGCCATACTGCCCAAGGTAATTTATAGATTCAATGCAATCCCCATCAAGTTACCAATTACTTTCTTCACAGAACTGGAAAAAACTACTTTAAAGTTCATATGGAACTGAAGAAGAGCCTGCATTGCCAAGACAATCCTAAGCAAAAAGAACAAATCTGGAGGCATCAGGCTACCTGACTTCAA
>NW_012103125.1:0-335 GCF_000951045.1 Mandrillus leucophaeus | reverse complement strand
ATTTTTAAAAAGTTTATAAAGTAAAAATGTTACAGTAAGCTAAGGTTAATTTATCATCGATGAAATAATTTTTAAGTAAAATTAGTGTAGCCTAAATGTAAAATGTTAATAAAGTCTACAGTACTGGACAGTAGTGTCCTGGACCTTCAGATTCACTCACCACTCACTCACTGACTCACTCAGAGCAACTTCCAGTCCAACTCCCTTCATGGTAAGCATCCTATACAGGTTTACCATTTAAAAAAATATTTTATACTATAATTTTATTGTACCTTTGTATGTATAGATATGCTCAGATACACAAGTACTTACCAACATGTTACAAATGCCTACAG
>NW_012103124.1:5847-6326 GCF_000951045.1 Mandrillus leucophaeus | reverse complement strand
TTTTCAAAGCAATGGCAGCATAAAACACTTTTTGCGGCAGTCTCTCACAAGACACCCAAAACAACAAAATTAACAAGAAAAAGAAGAGAAAGAAGAAAAAACCCTGCCCAGTGAAATGAAAAAATGAACACAGCTGTGCCAGTGACAGTGATGAGTATCTGCCGAACACAAAGAAAGAAGCATCATTCTGCAGAAGGCCATTCAAAGCAACTTATATCTTGATCTTAAGCAATGTGGCTGATTTTTTTTTTTTTTCTTCCCAAAAGCAATAAAATCAAAGGCCCAACAAATGACCGTTTTCTTAGAAAACCAAAATGTAGAGGTACTAGCTGACTAAGGGAAAAATCACATATTCACTTAATTCTAGAGTCCCATTTCCAGTCACAGAGTATCACAAAAGCAGGGAGAAAGGGCACCCGAGCCCATTTCCCAAGACTTAACATTCTAACTCAGAGGAAGGTCTTAAGGGAGGGAGTAGA
>NW_012103124.1:5340-5797 GCF_000951045.1 Mandrillus leucophaeus | reverse complement strand
GGCAGTCTCTCACAAGACACCCAAAACAACAAAATTAACAAGAAAAAGAAGAGAAAGAAGGAAAAACCCTGCCCAGTGAAATGAAAAAATGAACACAGCTGTGCCAGTGACAGTGATGAGTATCTGCCGAACACAAAGCAAGAAGCATCATTCTGCAGAAGGCCATTCAAAGCAACTTATATCTTGATCTTAAGCAATGAGGCTGATTTTTTTTTTTTTTTTTTGCTTCCCAAAAGCAATAAAATCAAAGGCCCAACAAATGACCATTTTCTTAGAAAACCAAAATGTAGAGGTACTAGCTGACTAAGGAAAAAATCACATATTCACTTAATTCTAGAGTCCCATTTCCAGTCACAGAGTACCACAAAAGCAGGGAGAAAGGGCACCCGAGCCCATTTCCCAAGACTTAACATTCTAACTCAGAGGAAGGTCTTAAGGGAGGGAGTAGAGGGTAAGT
>NW_012103124.1:0-1870 GCF_000951045.1 Mandrillus leucophaeus | reverse complement strand
TTATATACACTGTCATAAACAGATGCTATAGAAATATCAACTCTTATTTTATTTTATTTTTTGTAGCACCTTGTCTTTCCTCCTAACCTCATGCATACATGAAGGAAACGATATCCTGAGAAAATGGACGATGGCAACACATTAGTGAAAATGTCATTGGAAGGGGACACTGTCCCAGAGCTATGTTGCTGAGGTGAGGTGTTTCTAAGTCTTTCTTTTTTTTTTTTTTTTGAGACGGAGTCTCGCTCTGTCACCCAAGCTGGAGTGCAGTGGCCGGATCTCAGCTCACTGCAAGCTCCACCTCCCGGGTTTACGCCGTTCTCCTGCCTCAGCCTCCCGAGTAGCTGGGACTACAGGCGCCCGCCACCTCGCCCTTTAATCGCCTTTTTGGGTCCCTGAGCAGGGAGGTTTTGGATGAATTCTACCCAGCCGTGGTATGCCATTGTCTGGTTCTTCCAGCCAAAATTTACAACACCAAAGAAAAAATTGAGAAATTGTTTCCTGGGAAAGCCATACATTTTGGAAAGGGGGAAGAAATTGTAACGTGGACCAAACTCTTTCTTGTCATTCAGAGTATCTATTGTAGCAACTGAAAAGCCCCATGTCAGTCAGAAAGGTGGTTTTAGGTCAGACATACCTTATCAAACATTCATCTACATAGTATGAGTTTATTTACGAAAAACAAATATAAAGATGCTTGCACGTATTTCTAGCAGTATCCATATAATTGAACGCTTTACTTTTTAGTGAAAGGATTGTCTTTCAATTTAGTACGAGCCTACCTTCCCCAGAGTCAAATTCTTTATTAGACAGATCACAGTATTTTCATCCTCATATTCTAAGGCGGATATGGAGTTCACGAGATCACAGAATGTCAGAATTTGCTCAAACATCTTCCCATGCCCCTGCGCGAAGTTACATCAATGATCAGAAATTATGTTCCAAGTTTCTTTCTCTTTCTACTCTACCCTGTTTTCATATTCAGTCACACTTCCTGGTTCTATTGAATACTGGAAGTGCCAAAATGTGGCAAGAAAGACAAGCTATAGCCTTACCGGAAACAAGAAGTGTTTAGAGGTAAGACTCGTATTGTGAAATTTCTAATCCAGTTGCACAAATTTAAAAGTTTCTAATTTAAACTTCCCCCACAGAATCTCACGTGGGAAAAACCTGTGCTTTTGATGTAATTTAATGAAGAGAGGTTAACAGGAAAGAGGCATTAGGAAAATCATGGAGGACCCAGCCAAGGGTAACTGGGGGTGCCTCAGGGGCCTGCCATCTCCTGCTTTGTTCTAGTCACACGTCTCAGAATACACCTGGCGTTCTGGGATCAACAATGTGGCTTATGTGACTTATTTCTTTGTTTTGTTTTGTTTGAGATGGAGCCTCACTCTGTCACCCAGGATGGAGTGCAGTGGCACAATCTTGGCTTACTGCAACCTCCGCCTCCCAGGTTCAAGCAATTCTCCTGCCTCAGCCTCCTAGGTAGCTGGGATTACAGGCATGCACCACCACTCCCAGCTAATTTTTGTATTTTTAGTAGAGACAGGGTTTCACCATGTTGGCCAGGCTGGTCTTGAACTCCTAACCTCAAGTGATCCGCCTGCCTTAGCCTCCCAAAGTGCTGGAATTACAGGCGTGAGCCACTGCACCTGGCCTCATGTGACTTATTTCTGAAATGTTAAATGAAGTATAATATCTATTTTTATAAACAAATATTTATAGGTATATCAACTCTTTCTCTTGGATTATACATATCATTTTAAAACTATGATATCCTAAAACTTACAGAAGTCATGGGCTTACCACGGTTTCCAATTTGGTAGCAAACAGAGACTCTCTGAACTGTGAGCATAAGGGTTTGTTTCTG
>NW_012103123.1:5082-5504 GCF_000951045.1 Mandrillus leucophaeus | reverse complement strand
CAGGCCCAGGGCTGTCATTACAGACTGCAGGTGCTTCTGGATAGAGGCGTTCTGGCCCAAATAGTGGTGGACAGGCTCCTGGTCCTTCTCCCAGTGTGTCTCTCCCCAGTAGTTTAGAAAGAGGATGATGTAGAGGAGAGAACATTTTTTTCTTGGAAGGTAGCTAAGGGACGGGGCATACTGGGGAGAGGTTGAGGATGAGGGCATCCTGTTTCCTGTGTTGTAAATAGAAGCACTGATAACCAGAGGCAACAGCAATTAAATGACGTGGTAACAAATTCATCTGCTATTATCCAGAATATGGTAGAGACACACAAGAAGGACTATAGTCTGTTACCACTGTTAGCAGCTGCCCCTCAAGTTGGAGAAAAGATTGCATTTAAGCTTTTGGAACTAACATCCAGTTACCCTCCTGATGTCTC
>NW_012103123.1:4277-5032 GCF_000951045.1 Mandrillus leucophaeus | reverse complement strand
CTCAAGTTGGAGAAAAGATTGCATTTAAGCTTTTGGAACTAACATCCAGTTACCCTCCTGATGTCTCTGACTGCAAGGAAGGAAGAATATTAAGCCACAATCCAGAGACCCATCAAGTAGATATAGAAATTCTTTCATCCTTGCCTGCCTTGAGAGAACCTGGGCAATTTGATTTGGGTTATCACAATGAAAACGGAACTGAGGTAGTGGAGTACACTGACACAGGAGAGCAAGATCACTGTATTTTGGAGAGAGTTGATTGACCCAAGACTGATGAATACATCAAGTACAGAACCTGCCTGAGTATGACATCTCCACCTTATAGTTTATGAATGTCTGTTTGTGAAAGTAACTATAACCCAAACTTTCTTTTTTTTTTTTTGTTAGACGTAGCCAAACTTTTTTTTAAGAGGATTTGGAAGTTGTATGGATTTTTTTTGTTATCTTCACTTTACTGCATAGGAAACAATCTACCTCATCATTTAAAATGACATGGGTGTCGGTTGTGTAGATCTTCGGTTTTTTGTCAGGTTTAATTTCAGTTAACAAAATGTAAAACATGACATTCCCTGCAGACATTATTGTATCCAGTGTGGTTTTTTCTCTGTTTCAAATGTTTTTGGCCATCAAGCAGCAGTCATCAGTAGGAGTTTATAATACCAAGAATGTGCTGCTATCTTGTCTCAATAAGTTTTAAGTAACATTTAAAAATATTAAAGCATGTTACTCGACCTAACTTTTTAGCATTTGAGTTG
>NW_012103123.1:0-422 GCF_000951045.1 Mandrillus leucophaeus | reverse complement strand
TGCAATGGTCCTAGGGGGAGAAAGAGAACTTGCAATGGTGCCACATTTTCCTGTTTCCTCTTAGAACAGTGATTTAGGTAACTGTGAGTTTTTATACACTGTTGTATATTAGCGTGTGAGAATTATACAAGGCCGTGAAAATAATTTTGACCATTACCTATTTCACTATTGAAGATAATGTGGCCCATAGAGGGAAAGAAAGTCACCCAATGTCACCCACCTAGTTAGAAAAGGAATCAGGGCCCCAAGCTTATCCTTCGGATGTTCCTGCACATCAAACGGCCTCAGCAAACATTCCTGTATTCCAGGGCATGTCCCCCCGCCACCTGTTGGTGCATGGTCTGCCTGAAAGTGGGCAAGGTATGGTAAGGGGTCAGGCTCAGCCAAATTCATAAATTAAGTTGAATTTGGCACAAAAGAAA
>NW_012103122.1:8685-9077 GCF_000951045.1 Mandrillus leucophaeus | reverse complement strand
AATAAATGGAATCACACAACAACAACAAAAAAAAATTTATCTCTGGAGACTGGGAAGTCCAAGAGCATGGTGCCAGCATCTGGTGAGAGACTCCTTGCTAGTGGGGGCCCTCTGCAGGGTCCCATTGTGGTGCAAGGCATCACATAGGAAGGAGGCTGAGAGGGCTAGCCTTGAGCTATCTCTTTCTCCTCTCATCAAGCTCTTAGTGCCCCATTGCCCCACTCTCATGACCTCACCTAATACTGATTACTTCTCACATGTCCCACCCCTGAAATATCATGGTCTGTTTTCATACCGTTTTATACTGTTACAATAGGGATTAAGATTCTACATAAGGTTTAGAGGAGCAAACATTCAAACCATAGCATTTCACCTCTACAGCCCCAAAACTC
>NW_012103122.1:5689-6544 GCF_000951045.1 Mandrillus leucophaeus | reverse complement strand
TTGAAAATGCTCTTTCAGGGCCAGGCTGCAAATTTTCCCAATCTTTCCACATAGCTTCCCTTTTAATTATAAATTCCACCTTTAAGTTATTTTTATCTCTCACAGCTTTAATGTAAGCAGTTAAAAGTAGCCATGCAGCTGCCTGACTACTTTGCTGCTTAGATATTTCTTCTGTCATATAGCCTAATAAAACTCTCAGATATAGACAGAATTCAGAGCCAAGTTTTTCACCCATTTGTAACAAGGATGGCCTTTACTCCAGTTTCCAATTCCTTGTTCCTCAGATCTGAGACCTCAGCAGAACAGCCTTTACCATCAATATTTCTATTGACATTCTGGTCCTGACCACTGAAGCCATTGCAAAGGAGTTCCAGACTTTCCTAGTCTTCTTGACTTCTTCTAAGCCCTCACCAAAATCACCCTTTATCACCAGAATTGACATGTAAGGCAATACAGGCTTTTTCCAGCCTGCCCCTTTAAGTTCTTTTAACCTCTACCCATTACCCAGTCCCACAGCTGCTTCCACATTTTGAGATATTTGTTATTAGCAACAGCCCAATATTTTAGTACCAATTTTCTGCCTTAGTCTGTTTCTTGTTGCTTGTAACAGAATGTCAAAAATTGGGTAATTTATGAAGAAACAAAATTTATTTGTTATAGTTCTGGAGAATGAGAAGTCCCAGAGCATGGTGCCTGTATCTGGTGAGAGTCTTCTTACTGGTGGGCTCTCGGCAGAGTTCTGATGAGGTGCAGAGCATCATGTGACAAGGGGGCAAAGGGGTATAGCTCAAGGTCTCTTTTTCTCCTCTCAAAAAGCTCTTAATGCCCCACCCTCATGACCTCATCTAATCCTAA
>NW_012103122.1:0-5114 GCF_000951045.1 Mandrillus leucophaeus | reverse complement strand
GCTTTCTTGGTGGTGGTTGTACTTACTACAATATATACATATAACTTATCACGGTCTACTGGTATTGATGTTTTACCACTTTGAGTGAAGCATAGAGTCCGTACCTCTAGTACCATTAGCATATTTTACCCTCTCTACTTTTTAAATGCAATTGTATTAAGTATTTCTTCCACATACTTTCCCATCCACAGTTTGGATATTTGTCCACTCCAAATCTCATGTTGAAATTTGATCCCCAATGTTGGAGTAGGGCCTAATGGGAGGTGTTTAGACCATGGGAACAGATCCCTCATGAATGGCTTTGTAGTACTCTTATGATCCTAATGCTTGTTTTATTCCTCACTGTCATCATTGATTCAACCATAGCTTTTATTTTTAATTTGCTTTTTGCTTGTTTGTTTTCTTTTCTTAACTACTATTTTAAGTTCAGGGTACATGTGCAGTTTTGTTACGTAGGTAAATTGCGTCATGCAGGTTTGCTGTACAGATTATTTTGTCAAACAGGTATTAAGCTTAGTACCTATTAGTTATTTTTCCTGATCCTCTCCCTCTTCCCACCCTCCACCCTCTGATAGGACCCAGTGTGTGTTGTTTCCCTTTATGAATTCATGTGTTCTCATAATCTAGCTCCTATTTATAAGTGAGAACATACAGTATTCAGTTTTCTGCTTCCCCATTAGTTTGCTAAGGATAATGACTTTCAGCTTCATCCATGTCTCAGCAAAGGACACGATTTTGTTTTTCTTTTTATGGTTGCATAGTATTCCATGGTGTATATGTACCACATTTTCTTTATCTAGTCTATCACTGATGGGTATTTAGGTTGATTCCACGTCTTTGCTATTGTGAATAGGGCTGCAATGAACATACACATGCATGTCCCTTTATAATAGAAAGATTTATGTTCCTTTGGGTGTATACCCAGTAATAAGATTGATGGGTTGAATGGTATTTCTATCTTTAGGTCTTTGAAGAATGTCCACACTGTCTTCCACAATGATGAACAAAACCTCTGAAAAATATGGGATTATGTAAAGAGACCAAATCTATGACTGATTGGTGTACCTGAAAGAGAGGGAGAGAATAGAACCAACTTGGAAAACATATTTCAGGATATCATCCATGAGAACTTCCCCAAACCTAGCTAAAGAGGCCAACATTCAAATTCAGAAAATGTAGAGAACCCCAATAAGATACTTCACAAGAAGATTATCCCCAAGACACACAATCATCAGCTTCCCCAAGGTCAAAATGAAAGAAAAAATGTAAAAAAAAAAAAAACAAACAACAACAACAAAAAAACAGCTAGAGAGAAAGATCAGGTCACCTACAAAGGGAAGTCCATCAGACTAACAGCAGACCTCTCAGCTAAAACCCTACAAGCAGAAAAGAATGGAGGCCAATATTCAATATTCATAAAGAAAAGAAATTCCAACTCAGAGTTTCATAATTGGCCAAATGAAGCCTCATACTGAAGGAGAAATAAGATCCTTTTCAGACAGGCAAATGCTAAGTGAATTCATTACCACCAGACCTACCTTAAAAGAGCTTCTGAAGGAAGCACTAAATATGAAAAGGAAAGACTGTTACCAGTCACTACAAAAACACCCTGAAGTACACAGACCAGTGACACTATAAAGCAACCACATAAACAAGTCTGCAGATTAACCAGCTGACATCATGATGACAGGAGCAAATCCACGTATGTCAATACTAACCTTAAATGTAAATGAGCTAAATGCCCCAATTAAAAGACACCGAGTGGCAGGCTGGATAAAGAACCAAGATGTATTGGTATGCTGTCTTCAAGAGACTCATCTCACATGCAATGACACACATAGGCTCAAAATAAAGAGATGGAGAAAAATCTACAATGCCTTTTTTCCTTAACATTTTTTTACATTAATAAATCTATATCATTTTTCAAAATTAGTAGTTGCATGATATGTCCTTTCTATCTTTTATACTCAATCTCTGAAATGACTTTTATGCTTTAGACATATGTCTTATAAACAGTATAATCTGAATTCATATTTTTGCATTCAATTTGTCAATCTCTGTCTTTTAATCGTAAGTCAAGTCTACTTGCATTTTACTGAAATTAATAACATATATGGACCTTTATATTATCTCAATTTTTCATTTCAGTCTTTTCCATGATTTCAATGACTTTTTTCCTGTTAGTCCATTTCTATAACCCATTCTAGCATGTATATCAGGTTGGGATGGCAGGTGGATTCATTTTAACCTCTACCTTGAGATGTGTTTTCAGACTCTGTTAAGGTTTAGGTTGCTCATTTCTGGCATCCTCCTTCACATAAGAATTACTGATTCTATTTGTATTTTTTCAGCAAAACCTCTAAAAGTAATTATCAATATTCTTGAAATATTAACTTGATAGATTCTTGTAAAATCACATAATCTATTGAAAATTACAGGGGTGCTCTAAACTATACCCCCTGGATAATCTCACCTGTACACAGTTTGAAAAGATGTCCTTTACAGCTAGAATAATGATACTAGTTAATATCAGAGGACTAATCTATGTGTAGATCACTTCAAAATTTACTCTGAGAGCTTAAAAGGAAATATATTTTGTAAAGCAAGAAAGTATATTTTCCAAGATCCAATTAGCAGTGAAGGCATTCTAATAATATCTAGGATCCTCACATGTGAAAAAAATAAACTAGGTTACAAAAGAGGACTTACATACACTTAGTTCTTGCAGGAGGAAAGGAACTGTCTGGACATTGCTATTTTATTCAAAGTAAGTATAAGCATAAAAATCAGTGGTAGTAAATCTACTGCACTATTCTTACACATGACACTAATAACCCAAGGAAAAATAATAAAATATTTCTGCTTCTTTTGAAATAAGTCTGTCATGGCCTGCATGGAAATTCACTACTGATAAGCACTTCTTTCTTTATCCCCTTACTCAGCTTTCTTCATTTGTAGCTTCATAGCAAGAATGACAATCTAACACTGCATGTTATGTTTGTTTATTAAGTGACTTTTTTATTTCCTGCTAGAATTAAAGCTCATAAAGGTAGGGACACATAAGCCTTTTTGACTATTTTATCTGGAAAAGTATGTAGCACTTAGTAAGAGCTAAATAATTATTTGACAAATGAATGGATACATTCATTGATGAATTTGATGTCCAAATAAAGACTGTCTTTATTTAAATAAACCCATTATTTCCACAAGTCACTTGCTCCTCCTGCTACATGTAGAGAAAGATCATTCAGGATTTCAGCTGAGTTCTAAACACTTGCATAATTTCACAATCAGGGATCTTCAATTTCTCCACTTGGTGCTTTATTCAACAAATGGAAGTGCCTTTGGATATTCACACTTGATCTTCCAAAACCATATCAGCTTTTAGAACAATGCTTCTAGACGGTTTCTTAGTAACCCCTCAAAGACGTGATTTCACATTTTTATCAATGTATAATTTTATTTAAACTTAAATGATGTAATGTTACTGTGTCAAATATTATAGAGAAAGTTGGCCATCTTTGCATATGCTATTTTCCATTTGAGTTTCTTCTTTGAATTACTATTCATCTACTTTCCAATATTTCAACTAGGTTATTTAATCCATTGATTTGAGTAGTACTCTATTTCTTCCTTTGTGTAATATATGTATTGAAAAATATCCAAATATACTTCATAACTATGTTGCCCAAATTTTGTAATGCATACTAACAAATATCTACCTGTTATATCCATTTTTAAGAAATATACTAAGATGTAATAACTTGTACTTTTCTCATCCCTCTTTGCTTTTCTACGCAGTATTTATGTATCTCAACTTTTTTAAAAGTTTAAATATAATATACTTAGGTGTAGGTTTTGTGTGTGTGGTTTTTTTTTTTTTAATACAGGGATTGCCTACAGAGGAACTAAGCATAGTAATATAATAAAATTGCAAGAAGGATGCCAGAGACATATAATTGCTGGTGGTCTAAAATATCTGCTTTCAGATAATTAGGCAACTGATGTCTAAATTAATACCCCACATACACAAAGATATGCATATTATCGTTAAAAGTCATTGATCTGGGGATAATGCCAGTGGAGGAAAAGAATGGCATAAAGAGCTCTTGTTTTCATTAAAATATATCTCTATTGTTTAATCCTCAAACTACATACAGGTATCCTGATAAATTTAAAATACTAATTGTAAAATAAAATTTAATTCTCACTGAAATATCAAGAATGCTGCAGATGGTGGCAGAATGCTCAATGTGAAAAAGGATAGTGGCTTGCACTAGAATGACAGCAGCGAAGTTTGTTTTAAGCATGTAATTTTATAGTGCCAATCTCTTACCTGAGAGCGTGTAAAAAACTGAGCTCTTCAGTTCTCAAACAAAAGCAGACTTTAACTCCTGCTCCAGTCCTGCTTCATTGCCTCTCAAACATCCACAACTACATCTCAGATTGCATCATATTTTGAACACATGGAAGGAAGAGTAAGGGAAATAAGAGTGGCTGGGTTACCACCCTCAAGGAATGCTGACCTCTCAAATCCAGACCTGCCAAGGGGCCAGGAGAGAAGGGAAAGCAGCAGCTCCCTTGAATTTTTAAAATGCAATGTCCCCACCTACTGGTGAACATGACCCAGTTAACGTCCCGACAGCTGTCAATGTCTTCCTAGGACGTTGACTTCTGGTAGAATCAGTGTGCTTCCGCTCAGTTGTACACCAGAAGATAAACAAAATATAAATCCAAGATTTTTGCAATGCAGTGGAGGTCTTTGAGGGTGTTACAATGAGAATTTTAAACACAAAGCTAGTTCTAAAATAACACCATAATTAGCAGTCCCTTTCCCCAGTATCTACCTACTCCTCACAGCTTCTGCTCAGATTATATTCTCTCCATTGTCTCTTCCATTGCCCTGTAAAAAATCTCCCCTCGTACACTGCATTTCCTGCCAACACCCTGCTTTCCCGTGCATTAAGTTAGCAGCCTTTTTTCCCTCTTATTGTTTTCTGCCTTCTGATATTTCAGATAAGAAATCTGTTTCTGGACCACGTGCAGTGGCTCACGCCTGTAATCCCAGCACTTTGGGAGGCCAAGGCGGGTGGATCACCTGAGGTTAGTAGTTC
>NW_012103121.1:2695-3544 GCF_000951045.1 Mandrillus leucophaeus | reverse complement strand
GCTCATTTTTTTGGTTTCTTTTGTGCATTCTTTAGATTTTGTTCTGCTGGTTCCACAATGGGGAGACGGCATCCCTCCAAATGCCTACTCTGTAGTCTCTCACCACCTAAAAGATCATGTTCTCATTTGTATTTATGCCTAGTATCCTCTTCAGAGATTACAGACTTTCAGAAATAACAGGCCATGATTTGGCTACAGCAACTGCTAATTTACCTCGCCCTCAGTCTCACACTCCAGGGCTCCAGCCTCCGGCAAGGTCCTCAAACCCACCTCCTGCTCCTTCCGCCGTGGGGCCTTTGCCCTCCATGTGAAACGCTCCTACTTTTCCTGCAGATGTAAGCTCAAGCCTCACTTCCTCCGAGAAGCCTTCTTCCAGCCCATGCTTCCTCGGCTGGATGCTTTTACAGCGCCTCAATCTCTTCCCTCAGCATCTCCGCTTTGGTTCATATCATGCATTTATTAGTAAGTCATTTTCTCCCACTACACAAAAGCCCCAGGTCTCTAGGTCTAGGGCTGGTTTGCTCTGTATATCACTGTATACCAAGGTCAGTGCAACGGCTGGCACACAAAGATGCTCAAAACATGTTTGTGGAATAAATCTGAGCTATTCTTTTTCTACTGCTCACATGTATCTACATAAATTTTCTTAAGTATTTTAAGTAAGAATCATTTCTTTAAAACATTTCATTGCTTTTCTATTTTGTTTGATTCTTTTTTTTTTTTTTTTTTTTTTGAGACAGAGTCTTGCTCTTCTTGCCCAGGCTGGCGTGCAGTGGCGCGATCTTGGCTCACTGCAGCCTCCGCCTCCCACATTTAAGCGATTCTCCTACCTCAGTCTCCCGAGTAGCC
>NW_012103121.1:2333-2645 GCF_000951045.1 Mandrillus leucophaeus | reverse complement strand
CTCCCGAGTAGCCGGGATTACAGGCATGCGCCCCTGGGCCTGGCTAATTTTTTTTTTTTTTTTTTTATTTTTAGTAGAGATGGGGTTTCTCCATGGTGGCCAGGCTAATCTGGAACTCCCGACCTCAGGTGATCTGCCCACCTCAGCCTCCCAAAGTGCTGGGATTACAGGCGTGAGCCGCTGCACGTGGCCTATTTTGTTTGATTCTTAAACTATGACAGTCTTTTCTCGCATCCTCATCATTGTCAAAGTATAGGGTTTTGGCTCCACAATGTTTGGGGATCAAGAGCTGCCTCTTTGTTAGTCTACTAG
>NW_012103121.1:0-1158 GCF_000951045.1 Mandrillus leucophaeus | reverse complement strand
GCCTTCCCACCTCCGTCCCTCTGCTCCTCGGCCTTCCCACGTCCAGTCGGTTCTCAGGAGTGGCTTCCCCTGAATTCCTGGAAGGATTGATTTGAGGAGTTGACCTCCCGCATCTCACCTCCTCAACAGCACTTCTCCTTTTGGCTTTGGTATTTCATCTCAAGGCAGTGGCCTTTCCTACTAGTCAGTGGACTCTCCACACTTCACAGCAAGTCTTTCCAAGAGGGACCTGCTTCTTGCTGCTACCTATAATAAAGCTCACTCTGGATGTAAAACTCTGCCAGGAAGCCTTGGCTATGCTAACTCTACTGGGCATGGGGATGAGCTCCCGGAGGAACCCTGCCACTTCTCCCGCCCCATCTCTGGCCCCCAGGCCAGGTGAGCAGCCACAAGACAGAGCTAAGGATGGGCTTTAGTGGATGCATACAGATTCCTCATTGCAGTCCTGAGGCTGTCACCTGTGGATTCCAAGACAATTCAACCATTTCACCAAAGAGGGATCTGAGGGCTGGAGAGGTTGAGCTTCTTCCCCAAGGGAAACCAGCTAGTAGGAGGAGGAGCCAGGTTTGGAATGGTGATCTGTTCAGCTGAGGTGGCTTCTGTGCGGCGGGTCAGCCCTCAATTCAGTTTCCCTCCCTTCACTATCTCCTTCAGGACCACTTCCTAACTCGAGACTGCCCTCAGAGCCCTCCCTACAGTCCACTATTAGAGGGTGTTCTCCTGAAACTTGAGCCTCACTGCATAATTCTGAATCAAGAGCCTTACTTTTGTTATTTATTTATTTATTTATTTATTTATCTATCTATCTATCTATCATCTATTTTTGAGATGGAGTCTTGCTCTGTCGCCCAGGGTGGAGGGCAGTGGCACAATCTTTGGCTCACTGCAACTTCTGCCTTCCGGGTTCAAGCGATTCTACCGCCTCAGCCTCCCGAGTAGCTGGGATTACAGGTGGAGGCCACCATGCCCAGCTAATTTTTCTGTTTTTTTTTTAGTAGACACGGGGTTTACCATATTGACCAGGCTGGTCTCAAACTCCTGACCTTGTGATCCATCCACCTCGGCCTCCCAAAGTGCCGGGATTACAGGCATGAGCCACTGTACCCGGCCAAAAGCCTTATTTTTAAAGGACTATGGCTTACATCTGCATGTTAGACT
>NW_012103120.1:4550318-4570456 GCF_000951045.1 Mandrillus leucophaeus | reverse complement strand
ATAATAACTCTATGCCCACTTTTCTTAGACTATATAACATTGTTCGGAGCTCAGTGGGGGAGCTCTCCTGCCCGTCTCGTTTCTCGAGCGAGGGAGAGTTCCAGGTTCGAACCTGTAATAACGATCCTTGCTGCTTAGCTTTGACTCTGGACTCTGGTGGTCTTCTTCGGGGAACAAACGGTCTGGGCATAACAATGGTATTAAGAGGTGGGGCTTCAGGGAAGTGATTAAGTCCTGATGGCTCCACCCTTGTGAGTTGAATTAATGCCCTTATAAAAGAGGCTTCAGAGAGCTGCCTGACCCGTTCATGCCTTCCACCATATGAGCACAGAGGAAGAGGCAGCATCTTGGAAACAGAGAACAGCCTTCTCCAGATACTGAATCTGCTGGTGCCTTAATCTTGGACTTCCCAGCCACTTAGGTTCTCTGGAAGCAGATACTAAGACAGACATTAAGATGGAGAAAGCTCGTCTCTACTAAAAATACAAAATTAGCCAGGAGTGGTGGCGCATGCCTGTAGTCCCAGCTACTCGGGAGGCTGAGGCAGGAGAATTGCTTGAACCCAGGAGGCAGAGGTTGCGGTGAGCCGAGATCATGCCACTGGACTCCAGCCTGGGCAACAAGAGCAAAATTCCATCTCAAAAGCGAAAACAATAACAAAACAAAAAAGCATACATGGCTAGCTAGCTCTGCTTTAAAAAAAAAAAAAAAGCTCCATATAATTAAATATCACAAAGAGTATAGACCATCTTTAAACTTCATTTATACTCATTACACTTGTTTTCTCTGGCTAGTTTACCAAAAGCACATGATTAGGAGTTTATCTATTTCCATGTTGATGGAGCTTTATAATCTACAAAGTGAAGGGAATTATTCATGGTAAATAACTGCTCTGCATTTTTTTGTTTGTTTTTACTGGTCTATTTGAATTCTCTTCTGTTAGAAGAATTTAAGTTCAATAAGGTTTAAGCTAAGTTAAAAAAAGAAAAAGGGAAGGAATCTAGATTGGGCAGAGGGAAAAGCTGAACCATAATGCACGTCCAACAAAGCCTCAACCAACCCAATGTTGAATTTTGGAGTGAATATTGTAATGAGAACAACCTTCTCCCAAACTGAGGGGGAGTGGAGAGACCAAAAAATGACTCAAACAAGTCCAGCCTAGCAAATAAATGAGTTTATTAGGACTTACATACAAGGAACTCCTGGACAGCAGCAGGGCAGCTTTAGAGATCCCAACTGCCCCCCAACCCTAAGCCGCTTTTAAGCTAATTTTCTGGCTCTTTGCTGTGTGTGTGTGTGTGTGTGTGTGTGTGTGTGTGTGTGTTGGGATTGTTCTCCTTGGTAGGTTTGCAGATACTCTCTGGGACGTTCGGTTTCTCAGGGACACCTGCTCCTCAGCTGGATACCACGGCCTTGGCTCATGGCCTGGCCTGCAGGGTTCAGGAAGCAGACACACGTCCCTCAGCAACCTGGCGGGGGATGCCTCACACTACAAATATTAGCCATCAGGATTATCTTGCACTGGGTCAAATGGCTGGGTCTTTATCCCCCACCTGGCTCAGGCAGCAGATAAGGGCTGTGGGTGAAGAAGCTCTCTGCATCTAAAGCAAACCCTGAAGGATCAGGCAGCTGAAGCTATCTCCTGATGGTACTCTCCACAGCAGGGTAGCAAGTCCTTCCTTGAAGGAGGGCTCTGGGCCACATATTTATGTATCTACCACACCGTCAGAGGTGTTTGAATCAGAGCAACTCCATCTTGAATAAGGACTGGGTAAAATAAGGCTAAGACCTACTGGGCTGCATTCCCAGATGGTTAAGGCATTCTAAGTCATGGGATAAGATAGGAGGTCAGCACAAGATATGGGTCTTAAAGACCTTGCTGATAAAACAGGTTGCAGTAAAGGAGCCGGCCAAAACCCACCAAAACCAAGATGGTGACGAGAGTGACTTCTGGTCATCCTCACTGCTACACCAGCACCGTGACAGTTTACAAATGCCATGGCAATGTCAGGAAGTTCCCCTATATGGTCTGAAGGTCCCCTATATGTCTCATGAATAGTGTACCCCTTGTTTTCATGTAATCAAGAAATAACCATAAAAATGGGCAACTGGCAGCCCTTGGGACTGCTCTGCCTATGGAGTAGCCATTCTTTTATTCCTTTACCTTCTTAATAAACTTCCTTTCACTTTACTATATGGATTCACCTGAAATTCTTTCTTGTGTGAGATCCAAGAACTCTCTCTTGGGGTCTGGATTGGGACCCCTTTCCAGTGACATCTTTCCTCATGTAACAGTGCAGAATGTAACACATCTAAAATACGTTGGCCAATCCACACATCTTGAATACCTTTAGTTTCACAAAAGAGAGTCCACTTCTAATATTCATTGTACTTATTAATGATGAACTAATTTAAACAATAAAAATCCATTTCTGACATTCACTGTGCTAATTAACAAAGCCTCAGGTATTCAGGGAGACATCGATCAAAGAAGCACTTAAAGTGGCTGCCTCTGGAGTGTGTCCTTTCTGATAAAATACCAGCTCACTACCCTGGAGTAGAATTTTCCATTAGAGCAACTGCCCTTAGAGTAAAAGCAGAAATGAACCAGCACACACATAATATCCCTGTCTCTACCTCACTGGAGTATTTAAAGTAAATTGGAGACATCTAAATGGCTCTCATTTAGATATGCTTGTCTTTGGGATCTTAGATGCTTACTCTCTGATCTTGTCCACTCATGCTGTCTTATGGATTATTTGGTTGAAAGGGACAGAAACGTACCTGGACTAGTTGGAGTTTAATGGGGGTTAACTGTAAGGATCCAAAGATTTGACAGGCAACATCCAGATACCAAGGCTGACAATGAAGGCTCAGAATGGAACGAGGATGTTGGGATCCCAAACATTCCCTGCCTCTCTCATGAGGCCATAGTCTTCCTCTTTTCTCTGCTTGTCTGTGTGTCTGCTTCTGTCTTCCTCTTCTCTCTGCCTTTTCCATTTCCTCACTGGCACACTTCCCCACTCCTGAGTCTATATAACCATTGAGTTGGAGCACTCATCATTACTGAAACATCACCATGTCTCTTAGGTCAATGTCTTGACAGAGAAAAAAACCCAAAAAAACAAAAAAACAAAAAACCAAAGAGGAAGTGTGACAGGCACAGCCCTGCCCATGGCCTGGGGTCTTTTGGGTTAGTGTGTTCAGTCATCTGTGGACAGGGTGTGATAAGAGCAGGGTAAATGAGGCTGGGCATGGTGGTACACGCCTATAATCCCAGCACTTTGGGAGGCCGAGGTGGATGGATCGCTTGAGGTCGGGAGTTTGAGACCAGCCTGGCTGACATGGTGAAACCCCCTCTCTACTAAAAATACAAAAATTAGCCAGGCATGGTGGCGCATGCCTGTAGTCCCAGCTACTCCTTGGGAGGCGGACACAGGAGAATTGCTTGAACCTGGAGGAGGAGACTGCAGTGAGCTGAGATCACACCACTGCACCCCAGCCTGGGTGACAGAGTGAGACTGTCTCAAAAAAAAAAAAAAAAAAAAAAAAAAGCAGGGTAAATGAGAGTCCTCCTTGGGACTGTAGAAGGACAAATTACCTCAGAAAAAGATGACGATAGGGAGACTCTAATCACCACCATGCCGCAGTCCTACTTACTGGGAGTACAGCATCTTTCCAGAAAATTCCTTGATTTGCACAGGTACACACATGTATACCATGCATAGTTGATTAAACCAATCCAAGAATTACTGCCAAAGGCTATATATTTAAATTATTATATTTTTAACTTATGATATTCAAATGTACACATAAGGTGGTTTCCTAGACTCAGCTCATAAAGAAATGTCTTCTTGTTATCTCTCTCTGAGACTCCATTTGCTACAAATACCACCTTCTCAGTTGTAATTCAAGGAGGTCAGAATTGACTTTCCTGGTGATGGCCACTTCCACCAATCTGGGTACCACCCAGTAGCCATGGCTAGAATGGCACAGTCCGTCCCTCATAGATATTGCTGAAGGCCGTGAGTCAAGTAACTCGTGACCAAATCTAGTCTACGGTGAATTCTCCAAGGAAACTCTGGCCTCTATCCCAACTGTAGCAACTAGACCACAGCATAGGCTATCAGCCCAGGGATTTGATTCATGAAAGCAAAGCTGTACTCCAGCCTGAGTGCACAGAAACCTCATATTGTTCTCAGTGTTTCCTGTCACGCTTGTTTGCATCACTTAAATTTCCCAGGGACACTGGTGTGTCAACTAATCTTATCAGCCAGGCATCTGTAAGCAGGCATGGCAATAAAGCAAACAGAATCCTGTGTCCAGTTTGTAGGAGCTGGTCCCTTCTGCCTAGGGCAGCGACAGGACTCTGTCCAGGCCTGGGGGAGGCTCTCTCCGGTCCCTGGAGTCCTTTCCCTCTGGCTTCCTATCCCTTTAACAGGGGCAGAGCCTTTATCCCCAGTCAGAGGAAACATGGAAAATGGAGGTACCTCAGGCAGACCGGACTTTGCCTAATGAAAAACCTCAGAAATGCTTGAAGAGAAAAGTCTTGTCGATCCTACTCAGACCACCCCCTCCCCACCTTGTTAGGGGTAGGAACAAGCAACACCTGAGTGCAAACCTACATTGACCTCTACTGCCCACTCCTGCTCCTCTCGAGTTCAGATGCCTGGAAAGCTCACTGACTTCAAAGAATAATGATGACATCTGTGCTAGAATATTCTCTCCTAAAAGCCTATTGGAGAAATGTCTAAAACTCAAGGACCAAATAAACACATTCCTCTTTTCAGTTTACCTCAATCTGACTGCCTTGGGCAAGTATCCTTAGGCCAGTAGGACTGCCCCTGCCCCATGGCTGGCCCCATTGACAAATGCGTCCCAGACATTTTTGCCCTGTTCACGGCCTCCACCCAAACCCAAACTCACCTCACTCTCCATTTTCTCTCCTATTTCCAGTTGGTGCTGAGCCCGTTGCTTAGAGCTTTACTCTTCTCCTTCAGCTCTGTAAGTCTCTCGAGCTCTCACTCTGTTGTTTCCCCTTAATTCAAATTTATGGTCTCCCTTCGAGTCCTGTGCTTCTCGTCTTCCCCAATCCTGACCTGCTCCTGGAACCCTAACGCTAAGATGGGACTTTGTGACTGGCAAACCCCTGTAGGTTTCCCATAGATCCTCAGATCAGGAGCCTCTGAAACACAAAAAAGTAAATTGGAATGGAATCCATGCTACACCATGGTGAAGAAGAGGGAACTCTAGCAAAATCTGTAAGCAGCATATTTTCTTGTCTCCGTGGAGCACCCAAAGTACAGAACCAGAATGCTCTGAAATGAGAGTTTGACAGTGGTGCTTTCTAACCTCCTCTCACTCAGGGAGACCGGATAAATGAAATGTTTCTGTACTTGTTTTTCACAGGGGGAGACAATGGGCAGCCCTGGTTTGGGGCAATATGTGTTCATGGCCCCTTGGCCGGACAGGGCTCCCTGGGGACATCAGAGGCAGCCCCTAGCTGACGGGACAAACATGGTGGGCGTGGACTGTGGGTTCCTGGTTTGGCCCTTCTACTGAGGTTGGAGAGCTGGAAAGTCTGCCATTTGCACCACGTGGGTTCCAGGTTTGAGTATCTCCATAATACTCGGACATGATAATGTCACCTAGAACTGGCTTGAGCCCATTCCTCCAAGACTGGTGAGACATTTACACTCTTGCTGCTCACCCCACTTCCCCAGTCATCAGCCATTTTCCTTAGTGGTCCTCTTGCCTCAGAGGCACTGGTCAGGGCTGATTTAGGATTCTGCCTTCACGATCCCTCTTCCCAGGCCTTTCCCTAGAAATCCCCTGGGGGTTGGGGCTTTTTTATTCTCCCCAAACAAAGCCCCCAAAAGAGACCCCTGAGCTTAAAACACCAAAGATCGTGTCCCCCATCTCTGACAGCCAAGAGCACCCAGACCCCGTTCCTTCCTGATGACCAGCCCCTCCCACCCCACCTGCTCAATGATTGACAGTGGGATTTCTTGTTATAGCAGCAAACAAATGAACCAAAGGAGGAACAAAATGGAACCAGATTGAATTCTCAGTTCTGTAGGTTCTTCTCCTCCACCTCTGCCACACATAAACACCTTTGTCCAGTTACTTTTCTTTCCAGTGAATATGGGGGAAGGAATAAGAAGCAACACTAGGTGATGGAATCACCATTCTATTTAAGAGGACAAATGTGCTGTTTATCTATTTTATTTTATTTTTTATTTATGTATTTATTTTTGCGATGGAGTCTTGCTCTGTCACTAGGCTGGAGTACAGTGGCACGATCTCAGCTCACTGCAACCTCTGCCTCCTAGGTTCAAGTGATTCTCCTGCTTCAGCCTCCCGAGTAGCTGGGACTACAGGCGCCCACCACCACGCCCAGCTAATTTTTGTATTTTTAGTAGAGACAGGGTTTTACCATGTTGACCAGGATGGTCTCCATCTCTTGACCTTGTGATTCGCCCGTCTTGGCCTCCGAAAGTACTGGGATTACAGACGTGAGCCACCACACCCGGCCTACTTATCTATTTTAAATTAATTTTTAATTGACAAAATTTGGTATATATTTATTGTGTACAATATGGACAAATGTGCTATTTATGTATGTAAGTGCTCTGAATAGTGCAATAATTGAGGACAGAGGGGCTGCCAGAACCCAGACTGGAGCCAAATCACCTGGGATTGAATCCTGTCTCTATCATTTCCTAGATTTATAAACTTAGGTATTACTTAACTTCTCTTTGCCTCAGTTTCCCCACCTATAAAATGGGGGATGTAGATATTAGTACAACTGTCTCACAGTGTTGTTGTGAGGAGTAAAGAGTTATTCTATATTAAGCACGTAGAACAGTATCTGGCAATGGAAAGCACTGTATAAATGCTTGCTCTTATTATAGATAGCTGGGATATAATATTTCTGTTTCTGTCACTATGTACTTGGTTATCATAGTTTGTATTATAAGTGGAGAGCAAGTCTAATTTATAGTTTATTTATAATGAATGCTCAGCTACTTCCAAAAGATATTTAAAGTAGTTGAACAACAACAGTCACTGGAAAATTAATCAATTAGGGTCTGTCTTGTAGTTCTTTTATAGAGGATTATAATTTTTTATCTCAAGGGAAAAGCTGCCCTTTTTTGCTTGTATGTTTACACTTATGGGATAGTGGAAAGCGTCTTAAACCGTAAACAAGGAGACCTTGATTGAAATAATGAGAATGCTGGAGGTGCCCTGTAACTTTTTGTGGAATGTGAGAATGCTGTTTTGAGCACCTACCATGTGCCAGGACTCACTACTTCACCCAGATGATCCTCTTTGATTGTCACAATCTGTTCTGCAATGGAGAGGCACTCTTGCCCCCACTTTTCACATGACGAAGCAGGATCAGGGAGCTTAAGTAACCTACCCAGAGTCACAAAGCAAGTGCTTGGAGGAGCAGGGCTCAAGGCCAAGTCCAATGCCAAAGTCCACACGCTTCCTGCTCTGCAACTGCCTACCCTATGATTGGACGAGACTCCGGACCACCTCCTCCAGACCACCTAAGCCTCAGGTTCTGCAGAGTAAAAATGAGAGCAAGTGGTACCTTCTGACTCTTCACATCTGGATGAGGAAAGATAAGCCCCGTTGCCCAGATAGCAAGCAATTTAACCTGGATATCAAGCCTTTTAAGCACACGGAATTCATATCCATTTTTGAGAAGCAATAGAGGCTATAAACAATGAGTCTGACCTTAATTCAAATGCTAACTGATTATGTTTGACAAAAAAAATGTAAACAGGGCTTTAATTGATTCATGTGCTTACAACTGGTGTTTCGTTTATTATTGTCTTCTCTGTAATAGCCTCCATCTGGGATTTAGGAACTGGGTTGCTAGGCAGAATCTCTGCCACCAGTTTGAGTTCAGAGCCAACATGCCTTCGTTGATTCATTCATTTATTTAACAAGTTAATGGCACTGTGGCTTGCACTGGGCTCAGTCATGCACAAAGACACATGGTCCCTGCCCTCACAGAGCTCACAATCTGAGGGGCAGTAAACAAATAACTTCTTGAAGAAATACATAGTAAAAACATGTGGTAAAAATCATGAATAGGCCTAGCCCAGTGGCTCACACCTGTTATCCCAGTGCTTTGGGAAGCCAAGGCGGGAGAATCGCTTGAGCCCAGGAGTTAAGAACCAGCCTGAGCAACACAGTGAGACCCTGTCTCTACATAAAATTGCTAAACATTTAGCTGGGCATGGTGGCATGTGCCTGTAGTCCCAGCTACTTGAGAGGCTGAGGTGGAAGGATTGCTTGAGCCCAGGAATTCGAGGTTGCAGTGAGTGAGCTATGACTGCACCAAAGCACTCCAGGTCTGGGTGACAAAGAGAGATCCTGTCTCAATAAATAAATCAATAAAATCATGAATCAAGGGAAGGAGGTACTCGGAGGGAGGATGATCAGGAGTGGGGTCAGGGGATGTCCCTCTAAAGCAGGATCTGTGAGTTGAAAAGGAGCCAGCTGGGAGAAGTTGAGGGAAGGATGTTCCAGACAGAGGAAACCGTGCGGCAAAATCCCTGGGCCTGCACGGCGTGGTGTCCTTGAGGAGACAGAGGCCGCTATGGCTAGAGAGTCGGGGGTGGGGTGAGTTGCTTGGGATGGGATAGTTAACAGGAAAGACAGGGAAAATAGAAACATTTTAAACAATACATGGGAACATACTTATTAAAATACAGACTGTGGGAATAGTTTCACAACACATAATTTACAAAGGAAAAAGAATAGAGGGGAAACCTACAGATTAAGAGACTTGAGAAGCCATATCAAAACTGTGGAGCAATGTACAGAGCCCTCATGCATTGTCAGAGGGATTGTACAATGGTGCTTGTTGGTAGTGCTGGCAATCCTCGACTTTGGGGTAACCGTATTGTATCAATGGACATGCCCCCCATCCTCATGCACCTCATTCATTTGGACGCTGAATAGTGTCTGCTATACAGTGAATTGTGTCCCCCCAAAAGTTATGTTGGAGTTCAAACCCTCAGAATGTGTCTGTTTTAGGGTCCTCCAGAAAAAGAGAACCAATGGGAAGATAGATGATAGATAGATAGATAGATAGACAGACAGACAGACAGACAGCAGACAGACAGAGAGATTTATTTTAAGGGTTTGTTTCATGTGATTGTGGAGGCTCAGCAAGTTCACAATCTGCAGGGCAGGCCAACAGGCTGGAGACCCAAGAAAGAGGCCGATGTTGCCGTTTGGGTCCAAAGGCAGTCTGCTGGCAGAATTCCTTCTTGCTCAGGGAAGGTCAATCTTTGTTTTATTGAGGCCTTCAACTGATTGAATAAGACCCATGCACATTATAGAGGCAAATCTGTTTTAAAGACCACTGGCTTAAATATTAATTTCTTGTAAAAATCGACCTCACAGAAACATCCTGAACAATGTTTGACCACATATCTGAGTACTATGGCCTAGCCAAGTTGACACACAAAATTAACCATCACGGTGACCTTATTTGCACATGGAATTAGTTAAGTCTGAATGCAGTTGTTAAGGTGGGCACTAAGCCAATATGACTGGTGTCTTTATGAAAGGGGAGATTTGGACACAGAGACAGAAACACACACAGGGAGAAGCACGCCATGACTTCACTGAAGGTTGAGACCAGGGTGAGGACAGCAAACCACCAGGAGCTAGGAGAGAGGTGTGCTCAGATTGTCCACACAGCCTTGAAAAAGAATCAACACCATCAACACCTTGATCTCAGACCTCAATCCTCAAGAACTATGGGACAATAAATTTCTGTTGTTTAAGCCATCCAGTTTGCGGCACTTTGTTATAGTCGCTCTAGTGAACAAATATAGCTTTCCATAATCCAAACAGTACAGAAACAGAGAACAAGACACCAGACTCCTAGGCTGCAGAAGGCATTAGCCGGGCATAGACAAAAGAAAAATCTGAAAGAAGATGTGAGCAGGCAGCACCCATTTCTACCTGCCTGCTCTCCATCCACATCTTCCCTGGCTTCTGGACTAACAGATAAAGCCTTCAGGCTGAGTGGAGAGAGGAGAGTTGAAGAGGGAGTAAGAGAGTTAGATGCAACATGGAAGGCGTACATCCTCTGACAGCAGCCAACTCACAGAGGCGGGCGTGTCTGGAGGAACACCTTTAAATGTGAGGATAAACTCCAGGGAGTCTACATCTGATCCATTGTTGTGTCAGCAGTGGGTAGAAATGATGGCACCACACATGGGGCCAGAGGCTATCCTGAGTTTTCCATATTCCTAAAAGGGTGTGTCAGCCATCAGAAAACACCCAAGTCTCCTGAGTGAGGACACACAGAAGATACCTGGGCCTGAGGCACAGCTCACAGTCAGGACTACAGGAAGCCTGGGAGGATGCCATGGAGACCTGCAGGTCTCAGGCAGGGTGATGGTGTGCCAGAAGCAGCAGGCCAGCAGAGCACCAAGAAGGGGGTGCCCTCTCCCCACGCCCTCACCCAGCCCTCAACACTGTGTGGGCAAGTGGGAATTCAGCCGGACATCAGTGTCAACCTCAGAGATACAAGGAAAGAGGGTGAAGAAAATCTGAACTGTAACTCAGTTCTAAAACCAGATGCCTGGGAAGTTGCTGGATCTGACTGGGTTTACTTGAAAATAGCTAATTTGAGTTTTCCACAATGGTTTGAGAAGGCTCAAGATGAAAAGTAAGGCCGGAAACAGGAAAAATAAAGTTGTCTTTTGCCCACATTAAGTCTGTGTTTTATGAAATTAATGCTTGTTATAAAAGCTATTACTTATTGAATGCCAACCTTATAGCAAGAACTTTATAGATATCATGTCATTTAATTGATACGATTTTATGTGTATATATTACTATTCACAATATATAAAATTAGACAGATTAAGTTACCTGCCTAAAGTCACCCTCCTAATCATCAGTGCAGCCAAGATTTGTGTCTATACCTATACAATTCTAAAACATATTCTCAGGATTGGTGGGAGCCTTTGCCTAGTACAGTATTTACCCCATTGAATTTTAAGCCACATGTCAAGAGCCTAGCACTGGGCTTCCTTGCAGAAGCTGAACTCAGGACACCTTCCTGGGTCTTTCCTTCTCCAGGTAGATGGTGTTTGCATCATTACTTTCATTACTTTGCTTTCTCACTGTCATTTCTATAGTCTTGGCTTCACCTTCTCCTTCATCAGTCTGTTCAGCTCTCTCTGGCTGGAAGACTTTTCTTGGAAGAGAAGACTGAAGCACAGTTGGTCCTCACCTGAGATGCAGCAGTCTGGCTTTTCCTTTCTAGTTTCCCTATATTGTATTGCTACTATTTCTGGGTCAAAATATCTGCTTACCTCATCCATCCATTCCCGCTTTACTCCATCAGTTATTTTTTCAAGAAAAGCAATACGTTTGGGAAAATACTAAGCTTCAAAACAAGTATAAACTGATTTCCCACAGTCAAGATTAGCTTTCTCTGATGCCCATAGGTCAATTTTTCCTTCTGTGTTGGACAAGATTTATCTTGGACGTGGGTGAGATAGAAGTTGGCCCCATTTTCTTTCCTTTTACTAGGAAGAGGCTAAGTAACACTCATACAAGCACATAGCCGGTAGTTTGTGGAGTTAGGATTCAAACTTGCGTCCACTTAACTGCGAAGTCAGTACTGCTCCTTTTCTACCATCCCACTTTTCCAAAGGGTTTCCCTACTTCCAACTATACCCACAAGCAAAAAGGCAGGTATAGGGCATCTCCTCTGTGGAAGAACAGTATTCAAAGAGATGTACACATTTAAAAACCAGCCTCATTAAATCATGATACCTTCGCACATGTGTAGATCCACACACAGATATATTTGAGGGCCACGTTAAGCACTGCTGGCAGAGCTTTCACTTTCTATCCATCATCTTCCAGATCAGAGTTCCCCAAAGCAGAGGACCTCACCTCCCTATGTGTTGTGCCGTTGGGAGTTCTGTGATGACAATGATGATCATGTCCAAATAGCTAGTGGCCATCCACTCCCACTCCTCAGGCCCTTCCTCAGGACTCTGTCCAGCCATGGTGATTTGCCTGTTCAGTAGCCACTGTCCTCCACAACCAGATTTTTGTCAGATAATATCTATATTCTCACATTATCTGTTGAGGGACAGAGGTGGCAGTTTGGAAGATTGATTGGCAAGTTCTAAGAGATGGTCAATGAAGCAATTATAGCGGAAGATGTTGTCTGCATGTGAAAGTGCTTTCTGTAAAGCAGTATATGCAGATCAGTCATTGGCTGCTGCTTCTATGTTCGTCCTATTATTATTAACTACACTTTTAAAGTAGGAGAAAGACAGCAGAGCTGAAGAGCCAGAGGACTGGCATCCGTTCTTGGACCTCTGCTAACTGGTTTGTGAGTTGGGCAAGTCATTTATACTGTCTTCTTATCTAGAAAATGCAAAGCTTGTGTAGCTATGAGTATAATCAACTAGATGTCCAGAAAACTTTTAATGACTGGCAGCTCTATTAGGAGCCCAGTGGAAAAAAGTTTTCTTATTTTTAATATAGTAGAGACTTTAAATGCAGGGTATGGAGGGCCCACAGGAGCACCAAGAGCTGTTTAAAAGTCCAACTGCTTGAGTTGGAACTTATTTGAGAATGCAGGTTTAAATGTACAAACACTCATACACATACACAAACAGAAGAATCTCATATTAAGATATAATAAGCTTCTGAAAAGATAGATATTAAGTTAAATTTTTTTGAATTGAAATATTTTGATTGCATGAAGAGAGTATACCAGTTTTTTTAAAAAAGGGAAGAGACTCTTAAGTCATCAAAGCTAAGCAAAACCAAACCAAATAAATGCAACTCTAAATTTTTGTCTTACAAGAACTCATGTTATTATTTGCTTTGAAAATTAAGATTATTTTCCTTTGGAGATTGGTTTTAATTAAACATACCTGTAAAGGATTATGATGAAATAACAAAAATGATTTGTTACATGTGAAATGTTATCTGTGAAAATTTTGTTATTTTAATGTTATGTTTCATATACAGTAAGACTGTGGTTATCTGACATTACTCAGCAGAAGTCCTGATTTATAGGCACTTCTATCAAATCTATTTAGACTTACGGTTTTGAAAACATAACAAAGCAAAACTTTGATACTAATACCATCCACTCAACGAATTTGTTTTTCAATTGGTAACAAATCAGTTGAGCTTTAAAAAGTTATAAACTTGTTATCCTTTCAAAAAATAGAAAGTTACAATAGGACTTCAAGAACAGCTAACCTCATAGTCTCAAAGCAAAATTAGAATTTTAAAATTGTAAGACATTAGGGATAAATGAAAGGCTTAAAAACTACCAAAAAAGAAAAGACAGCTTTCTGAAATCAAATACCAAAAACAATGTTAGGCCAACAGCAAACTATTCATGGGTAAAAATAGATATTAGAAGACAGGGAGAACATATCTTCAAGAAATGAAGAGAAAATAACTGTTGACCTAGACTTCTATACCCAGCTAAACTATTATACACATGCCAGGATGAAATAAAGATTTCCAGACACACACAACTAAAAGTACTCACTGACTATACACTCTGGATGAAAGAACTACTACAGGATATAAGAAAGAAGAAAAACCTAGAAAAAACAATTGAAAGAAGAAAAGCTGCATAAAGAAAGCTATTAAATATTTTGATAAATATAAAAGTATTGACAATATTGATGGTTAAATAAATACCCCTCATTTGTGTGTAGAAACAAGGAGATATTTAATTCTAAATAACAGAAAACCTAGAAAATGTGAAGAAGGGTTTCAGAGAAAAGTTCAAAACTGGCTAAGTTCTTTCTTTTGGGAGGAGGAAAATACAAATAAATAAATATATCAAAATAGTCAGAATTGCTAACTAGAAGACTGTGAGGTCAAAAGGACCTGCTGCCTGTCATGAGGCTCTCTCTGGTCTTGTTGCATGAGCTGAGGTGAGTAAAGACATAATTTCCAGTTTAGGCAAAGGCAGGGAAGGAGGGAGAACACTGAGTACTTTAGCCTGAAGAATCAGACTTACTTTTGGCACCCACGCTGAGATGTGTTTCACCCACTGCTTTGTGCAGGATTGGATTGCTATGTACAAAGCAGAGGGCTGATACACACAGAACACTGGGTCACCCACATCTACGCAAATGAGGGGACTGAGGCCAGGAAAAGCAAGTCTTGGATTGATTCTTTCACACAGGGGGAAAGTTCCAGCTTTCTCTTGAGTGGCATGGTGTGAGCTAAAAGAAACTTTGCTCCTCTTTTCTTCCAGGTGCTGTGTGAAACAGGCTAGAGGCACATTTCCTCTGATTGATAGTTCTATCCTAAGCTTAACTACTCTTCGAATGTGAAGGGAAAAGTATTCCCATATCCCCAACTCTTTGAGCAGACGATTAGCACTCTGGCTAAGTTGGCTAAAGAGCAGTTGTTGGAAAGAGAAGTTCCCATTGGATCCCACCTCACACCTTAAGGAATTGATATGGAAGGAAGTACTGGGAAGGGCATGGTCCCTTTAAATGATATGGAAGGAGGCAGGGAAGTGCTGAGTAGAGAAGGGCGTGGTCCCTGGCTAGGGCTCCACACTGGGGCCTGTGCCCATGGACCTAGGTGAAGAAGGGTATTTTTGTTTTCTGCCCAAATGTTGCATTTCCCAAGACCACCCTGGCCTGCCACACCCCTATCCTGTGCCCATAAAAACCCTGAGACCCTAGCAGGCAGACACACAAGCAGCTGGATGTCGAGACGAGCACAGCAGCGGAGGAACACATGGGCGGCTGGACTTCATGAGGCCAGCACTGACAGGCACTGATATGCTGGCAGAACACGTGGAATTTGGCTGGGGCAGTCGGAGGAGAGGCAGGGCCTCCGAGCCACCAAACTCCAGGGGAAAACCATCTCCCTTCTGGCTCCCCCATCTGCAGAGAGCTACTTCCACTCCATAAAACCTTGCCCTCCTTCTCCAAGCCCACGTGTGATCTGATTCTTCTGGTACACCAAGGCAAGAAACCCCGGATACAGAAAGCCATCTGTCCTTGTGATCAGGCAGGGGTCTAATTGAGCTAACACAGGCCACCTACGGACGGCTAAAGTAAAAGTGCACACTATAACACACTTCCCCTGGGGCTTCAGCTGTAAACATTTACCCCTAGACACTGTGGTGGCGTTGGAGCCCCACAGCCTGCCCATCTGGTGTGTATGCTCCCCTAAGAGGTTTGAGCAGCAGGGCACTGAAGTGAGCCACACCCCCATTGCACGCCCTGCAATGGGGACAAGGAACTTTTCCCATTTCAGAACCATTCCAAGGAAATCAGAAGCTTATATTTGAAAACAAAACCATAAAAGTATTAGAAGAAAATAGGAAAGTATTTATTATTATCTCAGAGAGAATCCTTTCTAAGCAGCGAGCAAAAACAGAGCCATAGAACACAAGGTGATACATTTGACTATATAAAATTTTAAAAAATTTTTATGGCAGAAATCCCTAGAAACAAAGTCAAAAATCAAATGATAAAGAGGAGAAAATATTCGCAATGCATATTACAGATAGAGGACTAAATTCCTTAACATACCAAGATTTCCTACAAACCAGTAGAAAATATACCAACAACCCAGTGGAAAAATGGTAGAAATGCCCAATTTTACTCATGAGAAGGAAATGCAAATTGAAATGAGATACAATATTTTTAACCTAACAGATTGGCAAAAAGTAAAATGTTTGATAACACTATATCGGTGAGGATTTGGGGGATTCTCTCACACTCTCACATGTCAATCGTAGGAGTATAAATTGGAACAACTTGTTTGAGGAGTATTTTGGCAATGTCTATCAAAAAGTTAATGTTTTCTCCCATTCAAGTCCATTTTAAAAAATTTAGTCTACAAATATACTCTGGTATGATTTTATATAGATTCAAAGATGTTTATTGCAGCATTACTTGTAACAGAAAAAAATTGAGAGCAAAGAAAACACCCATCAACAGCAGACTTGATAAATATGTGACACATCCATACAATGGATATTATGCAGTTATGCAGTTACTAAAAAGAATGCACTGACACTATGTATGCACCATTGATATGTTACAATGTCCCAGATATAGTAAGAGGAAAAACCAAGTAAAGCAGAGAGGATATAATATGCTTCCATTAGTAGCATGAAGCACAGACTATGTTTCCATAAAGCAGAGACTATGCTATTGAGTATATGTTTGTATATGCATAGACTGTTTCTAGAAGGATTACAAGGCTATGACAATAATGGCTCTCTTTGAGGAGGAAAACAGCTTCTGGGGAAAGGAGATAGACAGGAAGACATGTGTTTCATTGTTTACTCTTTTGAAGATTTAGAATTTTGTATTGTGTGCATGTATTACCTATTCAAAAATAATTTTTTTTCTTAAAAATTGAGCTTCCCTAAGGATAAATCAGCTGGCATAATGCCATAGGGTGAGCCATGCTATTTCATACCTCTATGTTGTTAATTCCTTTTGCCTTTACCCTTCATTTCTTCAGCTCACTCCTGCCCTTGGAAACCTTCTCTGACAGCTTCACTCTTGACCTGAATTTGATTCTTTCCCTCCACTCTCCCATGCCCCACAGCCTCAGGCATGCCTGGAGTTCAGTGGAGGCATGCCTGGATTACTTGGTTGTAATCCTGGGCTTACTGGTTTGTCTCTGGACTGGGGCTGAGTTCCTTGGTGGGAGAACCATGTCATAGCAGACCTTCCACCCTGATGCAAGCACAGCACTGTCATGTGGTGGGCTTCAAGCAGAGCCACAGCTGGTTGACTGGATGGATGGAAGGAGGGGTGCTTCTACAGCATTTGTTGCTTGTGGCCAGGCATTTTCGTCTGTTTTGTTCTCTGCTATAACCTTAGCATGCACAACAGGACTTGACACACAGTAGGTAGTCAATATTTGTTGAGTGAATAATAAATGCCACCTAAAGGGAGAAGGGGAAGAAGGAATCAGCTAGCATGAAGATGTTTGAACAAAGTGGCAGAGAGGGTAGTTAGGAGAAGACCCATAGCTTGGGGTAGGGGCTCCAGGAAGCCAGTGAAGGATGCTGGAGAAGGATCTGGCTTCAAAGCAGTTAGACATTTGCCCACAAGAATGACCTGGTAGAGTCTCTGTATGACCTAGTAATTACACTTCTAGGTATTTCCCCTAGAGAAATAAAAACCTATGTCATGCAAAAACTTGCACACAAATGTTCGTAGCAGCATTATTTGTAATAACCAAAATGTTGAAATAACCCAAATGTCTATCAACTAATTAACAAGAAAATTAAATTGTGGTATATCCATAAAATGGAATAATATTGGGTTGGTGCAAAAGTAATTAAAAGTAATGGCAAAAACCGCAATTACTTTTGCACCAACCCAGTATTATTCAGCAATAAAAAGGAATGAAGTATTGAGCCATACTACAAAATACATGAACCCAAAGAACATTACGCAAGTAAAAGAAGCCAGTTACAAAAGGCCACATATTGCTGGGTGTGGTGGCTCATGCCTGTAATCCCAGCAGTTTGGGAGGCCGAGGCGGGTGGATCACCTGAGGTCAGGAGTTCGAGACCAGCCTGGCCAACATGGCGAAACCCCGTCTCTACTAAAAATACAAAAATTAGCCAGGCATGGTGGCATGCACCTGTAATCCCAGCTACTCAGGAGGCTGACAGGGGAGAATCACTTGAACCTGGGAGGCAGAGGTTTCTGTGAGCTGAGATCGCACCACTACCCCCTAGCCTGGGTGATAGAGTGAGACTCCATCTCAAAAATTAAAAAAAAAATTTTTTAAAGGCCACATATTGTATGATTTTATTCATATGAAATGCCCAGAATAAGGAAATCTATAGAGATAGAAGGTAGATTAGTGGTTGCTAGGGTTGGGGGCGAGAGTTAGAGGAAAATTGAGAGTAACTGCTAAGGATTGAAGAGGTTTTTCTTTAGGGGGGATGAAAATGTTATAAAATTGATTATGATGATGGTTGCACAACTCTATGAATATACTAAAAATCACTGAATTGTACACTTTAACTGGGTGCATTGTATAGTATGTGAATTATATCACAAACTGTTTGGAAAAAAAATAAAAGAATTATCTGGGGATGTGAGCCCAGAGGGCAGGTAGCCCAGCCCACACTCACAGAATGTGCCCTGGAGTCAGGTGGAGCTGAGCCCCAAGGACGTCTTCTCAGTCACTCTTCTACCCGTGAAGCCAGGAGAAGGACCCTAGCAGTGGGTCCTGAGAGCCTTGGCTTCCGAGGAGCCCCTCCCATAGTCCTCAAGGCCAGTCGGGGAATGCAGCTCCAGGGTTCTAGAAGTGAGAAGGGCTGTGGGACTTTATTTCTATCCCTGCAAGAGCTGGGGGGCTCCCACTGGGTCGATGTTTGGGGTGGGTGTGAGAGGAGAGCATGGCTCAAGGCAAGGAAGTAGAAAGCAAGTTCAGTAATTCCTTGTTTTTTGAGCACTTGCTCTGCATCTGGCACAGTGTTAAATGCGAAGCAATTGGAGTGCAAAGAAGCATAAGAGCCGCTCTGTCCTGGAAAACTTGCCAAGGCTGCCTGGAGACAGATGTACAAAAGATCCATGAGATGTGGTGCTAAAGCAGTGTGTGTGCTAGGGCAGTGGCCCACAAAGAAGACACGGGGAGGGATGTGTTTCCATTCTTGCAAGCAGCTTTGTGCCATCTGCATGGCACCATTGCTGTGAGCAGGGGTCTTCCCTGAGTGCTTTTCCTGAGGGAGGCCTGAGATGGGGGAGGTGCTCGAATGGTGGAACCTGGGTGTTCTGTTCTAAGTTTTGGGTTCCTGGAAGCCCATAGTTTCAGTCCTGAAAGAACGGACTGTGAACAGACCTGCCCCGCAGATACAAAGGAGAGGAGGCTTGTAGGCCAGCCCACCAACGCCCGTGGAGCTGCTAACAGAGCCCAGCCATTGCACAGTACTCTGTGTCTCATCTTAAGGCTGCAATATTTAAAGTACAGACAAGTACAGTTAGTTAATGATGGGGATACATTCTGAGAAATGCAATACTAGGCAATTTCCTCACTGTGTGAACATCAT
Organism: Mandrillus leucophaeus; assembly: GCF_000951045.1. Classification (NCBI taxonomy): domain Eukaryota; kingdom Metazoa; phylum Chordata; class Mammalia; order Primates; family Cercopithecidae; genus Mandrillus; species Mandrillus leucophaeus. The sequence continues at coordinate 4,551,363 of NW_012103120.1, read as the reverse complement.
AGACTGCACTTCCACAAACGTCGATGGTATAGCCTATTACACACCTGGGCTCCATGGTAAAGTCTATTGCTCGTAGGCTACAAACCTGTACAGCATGTTACTGTGCTGAATACTGTAGGCAAATGTAACTCGATGGCATGTATTTGTATATGTAAACATAGAAAAGGTACAGTAAAAACACTGCGTAAGGCCGGGTGCGATGGCTCACACCTGTAATTCCAGCACTTTGGGAGGCCGAGGCGGGTGGATCACGAGGTTAGGAGTTTGAGACCAGCCTGGCCAACATAGTGAAATCCTCTCTCTACTGAAAATACAGAAAACTAGCTGGGCGTGGTGGCGGGTGCCTGTAATTCCAGCTACTTGGGAGGCTGAGGCAGGAGAATCCCTTGAACCCAGGAGGCAGAGGTTGCAGTGAGGCAAGATCACACCATTGCACTCCAGCCCAGGTGACAGTGCGAGACTCTGTCACAAAAAAAAACAAACCAAAAAAAAACTGCATAAATGATTTTTTAAAATGGTACACCTCTATAGGACACTTACCATGAATGGAGTTTGCAGGACTGGAAGCTGCTGTAGGTGAGTGAGTGAGTGGTGAGTGAATGTAAAGGCCTGGGACATTACTGTACACTACTGTAGAGTTTGTAAACTTAGTCCACTCCATTTATTTTTCAAATTTTCTTTCTTCAATAATAAATTAACCTTATCTTACTGTAACATTTTTACAGACTTTTCTATTTTTAAAACTTTTGGCTCTGTTGTAATAACAGCTTAAAAGACATCGCACAACTGTACAAGAAATATTTTCTTTATAGCCTTAATCTATAATATTTTTCTATTTTTTTTAACTCATAAAACTTTTTTGTTAAAAATGAAGACACAAACACACATTAGTCTAGACCTGCACAGGGTCAGGATCATCAATGCCATTGTCTTCCACCTCCACATCTTGTCCCACTGGAAGGTCTTCAGGAGCAATAACACACATGTCATCTTCTGTGATAACAATGCCTCCTTCTAGATACCTCCTAAGGACCTGCCAGAGGCT
>NW_012103120.1:4536321-4550268 GCF_000951045.1 Mandrillus leucophaeus | reverse complement strand
GTGAACAGACCTGCCCCGCAGATACAAAGGAGAGGAGGCTTGTAGGCCAGCCCACCAACGCCCGTGGAGCTGCTAACAGAGCCCAGCCATTGCACAGTACTCTGTGTCTCATCTTAAGGCTGCAATATTTAAAGTACAGACAAGTACAGTTAGTTAATGATGGGGATACATTCTGAGAAATGCAATACTAGGCAATTTCCTCACTGTGTGAACATCATAGACTGCACTTCCACAAACGTCGATGGTATAGCCTATTACACACCTGGGCTCCATGGTAAAGTCTATTGCTCGTAGGCTACAAACCTGTACAGCATGTTACTGTGCTGAATACTGTAGGCAATTGTAACTCGATGGCATGTATTTGTATATGTAAACATAGAAAAGGTACAGTAAAAACACTGCGTAAGGCCGGGTGCGATGGCTCACACCTGTAATTCCAGCACTTTGGGAGGCCGAGGCGGGTGGATCACGAGGTTAGGAGTTTGAGACCAGCCTGGCCAACATAGTGAAATCCTCTCTCTACTGAAAATACAGAAAACTAGCTGGGCGTGGTGGCGGGTGCCTGTAATTCCAGCTACTTGGGAGGCTGAGGCAGGAGAATCCCTTGAACCCAGGAGGCAGAGGTTGCAGTGAGGCAAGATCACACCATTGCACTCCAGCCCAGGTGACAGTGCGAGACTCTGTCACAAAAAAAAACAAACCAAAAAAAAACTGCATAAATGATTTTTTAAAATGGTACACCTCTATAGGACACTTACCATGAATGGAGTTTGCAGGACTGGAAGCTGCTGTAGGTGAGTGAGTGAGTGGTGAGTGAATGTAAAGGCCTGGGACATTACTGTACACTACTGTAGAGTTTCTAAACTTAGTCCACTCCATTTATTTTTCAAATTTTCTTTCTTCAATAATAAATTAACCTTATCTTACTGTAACATTTTTACAAACTTTTATATTTTTAAAACTTTTGGCTCTGTTGTAATAACAGCTTAAAAAACATCGCACAACTGTACAAGAAATATTTTCTTTATAGCCTTAATCTATAATATTTTTCTATTTTTTTTAACTCATAAAACTTTTTTGTTAAAAATGAAGACACAAACACACATTAGTCTAGACCTGCACAGGGTCAGGATCATCAATGCCATTGTCTTCCACCTCCACATCTTGTCCCACTGGAAGGTCTTCAGGAGCAATAACACACATGTCATCTTCTGTGATAACAATGCCTCCTTCTAGATACCTCCTAAGGACCTGCCAGAGGCTAATTGTAATTCTACAATTAGCACAATTAGCTTTTTTTTTTTTGAGATGGAGTCTCACTCTATCACCCAGGGTGGAGTGCAATGGTGTGATCTTGGCTCACTGCAACCTCTGCCTCCCAAGATCAAGAGATTCTCCTGCCTCAGCCTCCCAAGTAGCTGGGACTACAGGTGCCCACCACCACGCCCAGCTAACTTTTGTATTTTTGGTAGAAACGGGGTTTTGCCACGTTGGCCAGGCTGGTCTCGAACTCCTGACCTTGTGATCCACCTGCTTCAGCCTCCCAAAATGCTGGGATGACAGGCGTGAGCCATGGTGCCTGGCCAGCTTTATTTTTTTAATAAGTAGGAGTATACTCTAAAATGCCAGGTATACATTTATTATCATCATAAGTATTATGTACTGTACATAACTGTACGCACTAGACTTTTGCATGACTAGCAGTGCAGTAGGTTTGTTTCCACCAGCATCTTTCCAAACACATGAGTAACGTGTTGCACTATGATGTTATAACAGCTACAGCGTCACTAGTTGACAGTAATGTTTCAGCTCCATTATCATCTATGGGACCACCATTGTGTACAAAGTCCATGGTCGATGGAAATGTCGTTATGCAGTGCATGACTATATGCAGTGCATGACTAGATTATGTGAGGGTAATTGCGTTCCAAGTTCCAAGTCAAAAAATGTTTGGACCTCAACTCCTTTGCTAGCAAATTAGACCCTTACAGTAGCTAGTTCCCAGGGAAGTCCCCTGAAATACTCTAAGGACCTGAATCACTGCTGAGCCAGACAGCATGTAGGAAAAGGCTCCTGGGTCTCATGTGAAGCTGGAGGGGTGCCTGCCCTGCCTAAGAGACCCATTCATCCCATCCAGTTGAGACCTTGGTGGACCCAGGACAGCTCAGCATGCTGGCAGTCAGGGACAGGAGAGCCAGAGACCGCAAGGTCCCATTCAGCCTTGGTGCGATTCAGGCCCATTTGGGTCTCTGGTGCTAGGACTAGGTGATTTCAGAGGGAGATGGGAATTGACACATGGGCAGCAGCCCATGGCAATGGCAGAAACAACCTCGGGGCCGGAAACAGAAGCTGTAATGACAGGAGAAAACACCCACAACCAATTCCAAAAGATGACCCTTTTGCTCCCTAGAACCAGGGAAGGGAAGTAAGGGGAGGCATGCTATCCTGGTAAAAACAGGGCAGCATGACAAATGCTGTGCAGTCAGGCTGAAAATTAAACAGATGTGAGTTTCTTTAATGCAAAAGTTTAATTATTCTGACGTTTTCCATAACTTAATCTGAGCCATCGCTTCAGCTTTAATTATGCATAATGAAATGGATTATTTACAGTAACTCACATGTCAGGAAAAACTGAGAGGTGAGAATTAGTAGCTTGGCAACTGTTGTTTATTTCTCTTTTTATTTGGCCGATGCATATTGAGTATCTGCTATGTTTCGGCCCTTGCCAGGGTCCTATTAGGAAAAAGTAGTGCGGCACATTCCTGTAATGTCAACACTTGGGGAGGCCGAGGTGGGAGAATCGCTTGAGCCCGGAAGTTTGAGACCAGTTTGGGCAACATAGGGAGACCTCCTCTCTACAAAACAAATTTAAAAATTAGCCTGGTGTGGTGGTGCATGCCTGTGGTCCCAGCTACTCCAGAGGCTGAGGTGGGAGGATTGCTTGAGCCCAGGAGATTGGGGCTGTAATGAGCTATGATCACACTGCTACACTCCAGCCTGGGAGACAGAGTGAGAGTGAGATTCTGTCTCCAAAAACAAAACAAAACAAAAAAAACACTAAAAAACAAAAAAAAGTATCTTTAAAAACACATAGCATGGGCCAGTTTCTTTCACTTCTTTCTCTTGTGTATTGCTTGAGATGATACTGTGTAGCAGGTATTATTTTCCCTGATTTACATAAGTGAGTGGAACTGAGATTCTGAAAGGTTAGGTAAATTGCCTAAGGTCACATAGCAAAACTCCATTTTGTTTTTTTTTTTTTTGTCACCATCTTTGTGCTTCAAACAGAGAACTATAGACTAACTTTCCTAATCTTACTACCTTTCCTTCATGCTTTATACAGGAAAAGTCAACTTTTCTTAAGGGAACCGTTATTTTGAGCAGGAAAGTAAATGACAAAAATTGTACTTTGGCGAAATTAACCTAAGTTTCTGTAGGATGTGCTGTGTGGGCCAGAGCCCAGGCCAGAGGCAAGGACCTTAAGCCAGGGCAGTAGCAGCAAGTCTGGGAAGGGGTCTGGCAGGAGGCACTTGGAGGCTGGAAAGGGCTTGTCAAATGTTTGGATGTGGTGGAAGGGAAGGGCAGCCTTGCCACCTTAGGTTTGGGATGCAGGGGACACAGGGGACACTGGCAGGCGGCGTGGCCTGGGTCAAACCCCTCACTCTCTGAGCCTTTCTTGCTTGGTACTCTTGCAAATAAACGCCTTCCTTTCTATTGCCACAAAAACCTTGGTGTGGATATCTGGTTTTACTGCACCGGGTGAGCAGACGCCAGTTTGGTTCCACAACACTGTCTCCCTCTATCCCTCGTTGGTGACTTCCGTGTAGCAGGTGCCAAAAGCTGGTTCACTTGTGGGGCGTGTGTGTAGTTTTCAGAGCGCCTGTAGGGTCTCGTCCAGACTGGGAGGTTCTGACTCAAGTCTCCACCTTCTTCACTGCATTCCTGCCCCCAGCCTTGGGTTGCTGCGCTCTCCTCCCCTAGCTGGCAGAGGAACGGGAGAGATGGTCCAAGCCCAGCTGCCTTCCACTGTGCACACTACTTCTCTCACTGCACCATGTCAAGGGGACAGTCCAGTCCTTGGCCATCCTCTGTCTGCTCTGCTGTTGCTCCTTCTCAGTGGAGACTAGACGCCCGCCTGCATTTGTTCACATGCCACATCTTGGGCCCTGGCACAGGGCTGTGTGGAACAGAAAGACATCGTGAAGGGCAACACCTGCATCACTCCCCAGTGGGCAGAAGCCTCCCAATTCCAGTAATCTTTCTTCACAGGCTTCTTTGAGGGCTGGAGGGGCAGTGGTGAGGGGTGGAATCAGAGGACAGAGTCTTCCACCTCAGGTCAGCCTCGAGGAGGGTCTGTCCCAGCTCTCAGATCTTGTCTTTAGAACAAGTGCCAGTTAATTCCCAAGTCTGAGTTCTACTCATTGATTCAGGACAGCAGAATAACTCCCACTTCCCAGCCCTGTTTCTGGGAATGATCACAAGCCTGGCTGCAGGGCGACTGACACCATTGTGGGCGGACTAAGCATGTCCAGCTCTTACTGTCGTCTCCGTGTCTCGGCTTTCTCTTTTGCCTTCTCTTTTGGAGCTCTTGGTTGAGGCACTTGGTGAGTGTGGACTTTTAAGGTGAACTCTGAGCTGACCAGGACTGGCTGGTTGGTCTCTTGGGTACCATGCAGTCACAGAAGCAGGTAATCAAAGAACAAACAGTCCTGTGGTGTTTGGAGTCCCTCTTGGCTACCATCAAAGCCTCTGTTTGATTTCTTACATGGCAACAAAACCAGGAGGAGAAGCTGAGTGGCGTCTGGAATAAACTTTGGGTGCAGATGGGATTCAGGCTATGGATAATGTGCTGGAAGCACACACAGTTATGACCATCAAGTATGCAAGAAGCAATCATTCTCCTGGCTCTCCTGGGTGCCATGTCAGGTGGGAACTCAATTTTGCTTTGGAACCTTGCTTGCCTACTTGGTCTGCATAATACCATTGTATGACAATGTCCCCCAAAAAGGAAATTGCCCCTGGGAGGCTTGTTCAACTGAGGGCTTAGCTGCAATAATGAATGAGGTGATGCAGTTCCAGGGAGCCCTGGGGGACCGGGTAGGAGCCCTGGAGAAGAGAGATGCTTAAAGAGCCTAATCTAATCTATGTTGGTGGTAACGCTCTTGGGTTAACTGGCCTGCATTTGGTAGTCCTCCTGAGATCTAAGGGTGGGAAAACAGTGTTCGTAGCAGAGCTTTGTGTGTATGTCAAGTGAGTCTTTATGGAGATTCTGGCCCTTCTCTGGAGCCTCGTAGGGCAACTTGTGGTTAACAAGCGATCCTGTGAGGAAAGTGAGCAACTGAGGGGGTGTCTTCCTCTTGAACAAAGAAAGCACCTTCTGATAGAAGGGCCAAAGACTCAATCTAGTGATCCTTTTACTCCCTCTTCCTCATTCAAGGGCATCAAGAATCTTAGATGATCTTTTTTATGTCAGCTTGGATTATTGAAATTGAGCTTTTAAAATTAAATGTTATTTCTGAATAGGTAGTATATGCATAATGTATGGAATTTAATTATGTTAAACTTGCAAATTAATTTAGGGATAATTTACATCTTTGATGAATTATGTAGTAAAATACTTAGAAGAGTGTCTGAGTACATAGTAAATGCTTAGTAAGTGTTAGTGAGTATTATTTATGATCTTGAGTTTTCCTAATCCAAGAACAGGGTTCTAGATACTTGTTTGAGTCTTCATTTGTTTTTCTTAGGAGTATTTTGAGGTTTCCTTCATAGAGATTTGGCACATTCTGATTATGGTTATTTCTAGTTATTTTACTTTTTCTTTTTTTACATTTGTAAATGGAATCTCTTCTTCCCTACATCTTTCAACTGATTATTGTATGATGTATGGAAATCTATTAACAGATGATCTTACTATTTGGCATGGTTTTTCAGGTGATTCTCATGAATTTTCCATGTTTGAAAAAATGAACATTTATATTCTTCTTCTCCTATTTCTATAGCTCCTATTTTTTTCTTATCTAACTGCCAGGCCTGGACATTCTGATCATTATTAAATAATGACAAGAGTATAAATTCCTGTCTTGTTTCCCATTAAGCATGATGTTAACTTTTGGTGTGAGAGAGAAATGTTTTATATGTTAAGGAGGTGGCTTTTATTCTTGTTAACATAAGAATATTAGAGTGTTTATTTCTAAATAAAAATATAATAAATAAAACTAAATGTAAGAATATTTGAGTACTTATTTCTAAATAAAAAGGGATTTTTAAATCAAACGCTTTTTCAAGATCTATGAAAATGACCATTTAATTTTCCTCTTCGATCTCCTAATAAGATAAGTAAATAACTGGGTTTCCTAATATTGAGCCCGCTTCTATCTTGGGCTTTTCAACTCAGCAGAGGGCAGGATAACCTGTGAATGTGAAGTGGGCCATAAGCAGTTCAGACTGTCACTTGAAGTAAACATTTCAGATTTCCCCCAGAAATATGGGCTTTTAGGACCATAATCATTTGAGTCGAGGTGACTTTTATTGTCACTGGGAAAAGAGTGAGGTTAGGAAGAATCCAATTTCTTACACTGAACACTATCATTTGGAACTTTATCAGAAGTGTGAAAGGGATAGATCACAAAGGTTTGCAAGAAATACTTGAGATTTCTTATTTAAAACACACAATAGAATCCCTTAGGTCAAATCTTATTTTTTGGAAGGGCTGCTGTGACGCAAACTGTTTCTCTCTCATCTTCTTTTGTGAGTCTGAGAACCTGGTCATTACCCTCACACTCCAACACCTGGGCTACAGAGGATTCTAGCGGGGCAGCCACATCAGCACCCCTTCAGGGTGTTGGAAGCAGGAATCACTATAATAATCTCAGATAAAGTAACACACAGTAAAAAATTAGCCGGGCATGAAGGTGGGTGCCTATAATCCTAGCTACCCAGGAGGCCGAGGCAGGAGAATCGCTTGAAGCTGGGAGGTAGAGGTTACAGTGAGCTGAGATTGCATCATTGCACCCCAGCCTGGGCAACGGAGTGAGACTCCATCTCAAATAAATAAATAAATAAATAAATAAATAAATAATAAATAATAAATAAATAATAAATAAATAGGGTAACATAAAGTATCCTCTTTCCTTTCATGGGGTCTAACTCCTATGCTTCCTTCAAGGCCCAACTGACGTCCCTGCCATGGAGCCTTCCTGGATTGACCTAGCTCTTGGGGAGTGCTCCTGCTGTTGCACCCTGGAGCTCCTCCTGCCTGCACATGGACTGCATGCCAAGAGTTCAGTCCAACACCTGATACAGATTCAGTGCTCAGCCAAAAGTAGCATGAGCTATCATACTGTAATTCATCTGCTATATGGCCATTTCTGCCTCTTCAACTAGAATGTCAGCCCTGCAATAACAGATTTCATATATCTTATTGCTCATTGTCCCTGTGTGCCACATATCTAGAGGGTATCCAATACATGTTTGCTGTTTTTATTTTCCTACTTTTTGAGTCTGGTATGGTTTTTTCCCCACATTTACTGATACATCCCAAATGTAGAGCTTTAGATCTTTTTCCTGCTTGATATTGACATTTAAATTAGTTTCTGTCTCTTCCAGCTCCTATGAAGATGAGTTTCCCTTTGTGAAGCTATAGTGCCCATTCCACCAACAGCTTACAAAGGGAGGCTCTACAAGAATACAAACTAGACAAAACTCTCAACTGCCCCAGTGCGAAGAGTTAAGACAAAGCAGTATTCTGGCTCCATCAGTCCCAAAGGATCATGTGTGAGTCCCAGAAGATGAAGGACCTAGAGAAGGACCCTTGGTATTTTAAAATCCACTGCATGCGGAAGCTGTCTATGTTTTGAAGAAGTATCCAAGGAACCAGCTTTTGTATTACCCTCCTGGAAATGAAAAATGCCAGGGTATTTAATGAAAGAAGGGATCCTTGGGAGCTAGAAGATTCGCATGGACATGAAAAGGTATCAAACCCATCGAACTGAGTTTGTCCACAAGCTCTGGGCAAGAGGCAATCACAGCTTTCTTTTTTTTTTTTTTTTTTTTTGAGACAGAGTCTCGCTCTGTCACCCAGGCTGGAGTGCAGTGGCCGGATCTCAGCTCACTACAAGCTCTGCCTCCCAGGTTTACGCCATTCTCCTGCCTCAGCCTCCCAAATAGCTGGGATTACAGGCGCCCGCCACCTCGCCCGGCTAGTTTTTTGTATTTTTAGTAGAGACGGGGTTTCACCGTGTTAGCCAGGCTGGTCTCGATCTCCTGACCTCGTGATCCGCCCATCTCGGCCTCCCAAAGTGCTGGGATTACAGGCTTGAGCCACCGTGCCCGGCCGATCACAGCTTTCTTCAGCTCATCGTCTGTACCTGCTAGCCAGGGTTCTCTGCTAGCCAGTGTTGGGAAATCAAAGGCCTGAGACTGAGTTTCTTATTCTTGGAAATTAAAGTGTAAATGCTTCTCAATGCTCTCATATATGAAAAGGCTGGAAGATGCAATCCATTTCTAGAAAGTCTTTCTATCAGCCAATTAACCCTATATATAGGACCCAAAGAATGTTGCAAGAGGTTTCTACTTTTTCCATCATGTCACTTTCCTGTTCAGTCACTTCAGAAGAACAAAAGACAGTCCCTTCTCTCAGCTCTTCCTTGCCCATGGCAACCTCACCCCCAGCCCAAGCTGTCAGTCAGTCACTGGAATCCATCCACTTTCGCCTCTGTGTAGTTGGAAGAGATTTGAAAGAAACAAGCCTTTCTCAGGCCCACCCCATAGTGATGTTCTAAGATAAACACATCTGTTTCTTGCCAATTATGACCTAGCTGGTACAAAATTAATCGCAGTTTTGGTAAAAACCACAATTGCTTTTACACCAATCTAATATAACATACAGAATCACTAATTGGATCACCTTTTCTTCTATGTCTTATAAAGGGCTCTTTTCTGTTAATCTTGCTTGGCCTGGATTGTCCCTTGTTCCCCCCAAAAAAGGGGGTGGGTGAACATCCCATTCAGGAAGGGGTATATATTGTGGAAGTTAAAGAAATAGGAAAAAGTTGCATATGTTGAAACAACATTTGACAATGCTCTATAGTTTACTGAGCATATGCATTTTCTTCTCTTTCTTTCGCTCTCTTTTTTTTTTTTTTTCTTCTTGAGACGGAATCTTGCTCTGTTGCCCAGGCTGGAGTGCAGTGGCACAATCTGGGCTCACTACAACCTCCACCTCCCGGTTCAAGTGATTCTCCTGCCTCAGCCTCCCAAGTAGTGGGGATTACAGGCAGCTGCCACCACACCCAGCTAATTTTTGTATTTTTAGTAAGGTAGGGTTTCACCATGTTGGCCAGGCTAGTCTCAAACTCCTGACCTCAGGTGATCCGCCCGGTTCAGACTCCCAAAGTGCTGGGATTACAGGCGTGAGCCACCGTGCCCGGCTGAGCATATGCATTTTCTTATGTGGTATCTGTGCTATAAGAATAAGTTTCCATAGGCCTGATATTAGCCTGAACTTTTCTGCTGAAGTTCTTGTATCACAGTAACCCCTGGTCAAGGCATGAAGCATGCTGATTAATAGTGTTGCTTTGTAACCATGGTTCTAGGAGTTTCTGAATGGTTTGTAGCAGCTTGTAAGAATTGTTTATTGACAACAGTGAGATGGATTATTTGCACCTGGTGTGGGTGAGGACCTTCTGTGGGTTCTGCTGTTGAGGCCAGTTATATAACAAGAATATACCTACAGCAAAACAGAAAGAAAATCCTAGCAAAGACTCCATAATTCCAAGACATTTGTGCATACATTGGCGGTTCGTGATCCAAGAAAATGCGATCTTCCGTCCCATAGAGAAAAGACAACAGTAAGAGCCTAGCCTGCACCTGGCCTCTGTGGATCTCTTGCCAAGGCAGCCTTCAGCTGTAGTGCGTATCCTTACTTTCATGTTGTTGCTATGCTGTATCTGTTTTGTGTAATAAAACTGTAGATTTGTAAGCATTGTCATTTGGGTCCCATGAGTCTTCTTTAGCAATGGGACCTTGTTTAGTGGCTACTGTTAATGTAGCACCACAGCCCAGAGAAGTCAAGTGACCAGCCTGAGGTCACACAGTCAAGTAGTGGCAAAGCTAAGGCTTGAAGCCAGGGGTCTGATTCCAAATCTCTTGTTCTTTTCACAGAACTGATCTTGTTCACTGCCGTTTGATTAGGTACTAGAGAGAATGAAGAGGTAGCTATTGAGTGATGGTCTCAGTGAGTCCTGCTCTGTGTATTGAAAGCAGAGCTCTATGTTGGAGCAGCTATACCCCAAGAAGATGGCATCACCCCACATTCTTGACCCACATCTCCACTTTCAGTGTCAGAGATCTAGGGTGGCCAACTTCCTACTCTCTGAGACTGTGGAAGCCTTAATTATCCCAACATAAGCTCCCAGAGAGGCCCCATTGGTCCATTTCTGGAGAGGCAGTGATTCAAGGGAGACAAATGAGCACATCATGCATCCAGATCTCAGCCACAAGCAAGATGTTTCAGTGGGCCCCGTGGCTGACAATAAATCTTTTGCATGCTCTTTCTTTTCCAAAGTACATGCTTCAAGCAATTCTAGTTCGATTCTTAATTAAGATGCATGTGTAAGTCAAATTCCATTAGAGCCTGCTTCTTGCTCTCTAACACTCAGACCACCAAAGAAAGCCTGGAAGACCAGCAATGGAAGGAAAGTATGCAGTGTTTTAGGGAGAGCTGGCACCTGGCCTCTAATCTTCCCACTGCCATTGACCAGATGGGTGCCTTTGGATACACTGCTTAAGCTTACCTGTATAACAGATGGCTTTAACATTTTGTGAATATTGTATCTTATTAATTACTCTATTTTTAGGGTATGGACCCTAGTCACTTATTATTCTTGTTATTGCTATTAGTACTACTACTACTTCTTTTACAAATAGCAATAGAGCTGGAGAAACTGGGTTTTGAATTAAGGTCAGGAGAACCCAGCTTTGCTATCTTTTTTAAAAAAATCAGTATCCCCAGCACTTTGGGAGGCCGAGGCAGGAGGATCATGAGGTCAGGAGATCAAGACCATCCCGGCTAACACGGTGAAACCCTGTCTCTACTAAAAATACAAAAAATTAGCCAGGCGTGGTGGCAGGTGCTTGTAGTCCCAGCTGCTCAGGAGGCTGAGGCAGGAGAATGACATGAACCCGGGAGGCAGAGGTTGCCATGAGCCAAGATTGTGTCACTGCACTCCAGCCTGGGCGACAGAGTGAGACTCCGTTTAAAAGGAAAAAAAAAAAAAAAAATCAGCGTCACTAGGATGTCTGCCTCAAAGTTTTAAGGATTCATTTGCATGACCCTGGCACACATGGCCTTGCCCTGGGAAGACAGGCTACCCTGAAAAAAAGACTGTTTCTAGCAAGAATATCGGCAGAAAGGGCATATCCAAGGACAGTCTGGCTTTCGCCATACATGGGACAGGCAGTTCCCAATAAAAATGGCTTGAGAGTCACTGGCTATATCAACTTCTCAAAAGTATCTCCCTCACTGCCATTCAAAATATGACTATTCAAGGAGGAAGATGAAAAACTCTCTGATTTAAGGAGACATCATGGAGCTGTCCTTGGATTCAGAAGCCTAGGGTTGGAGTGCTGGATCTTTCATAGAATTAGTCTCTCAGATCCAGGAATTATCAAAATTATGATCAATTCAAGAAAATCAGTGGATATACTTCTAGCAAAGCAAACCAGGAACTATCACCAGGCAATATTTGGGGAGTATAGCTTCTCTACAGCCCAGCTCCCCAAAGGAGATGCACTAAGGTTGGGAGCCACCGTGAACTCCCCACTTGGGGTGAGGCTGTGGAGAGCCCTGAGTGGAGCTTAGCAAGTCCCTCCTACCCAAGCTCACACCACGCTCACACTGCAGCTCAATTCTTCGTGTTGTTCCAAAAACAGCCTCTTACAAATCACATCATCCAGATCTAACATCTAGGTTGAAGGTCAATTTTTTACCAGCTCCCACAGCCATGTTGTTGCAGTGTCCCAGGGTCACTGAATAACTACGATGTATCCTATGTGCATGGTCATGTGACAGGCATGGAGTGACCGACTGTCTGTAGTAGGTATGTGTAGTCTGTCAGCTACAAGATCCAGATGCCATGAACCAGGGCCCTCCATGACCGCTTCCTGAGCGTATAATCTCAGATGTGCGCAATGGTGACAGCAATACCTGTGTTGGAGGATTGTGCTGGGATTAAGGGGATCAGGCAGTCAAGGATCTCCTAGCATGATGCTAGCTGAGCAGGTGCTTGGTAAATGAAGTGGTCTATTCATTTGGGCTAGGCACTACCTTACCCTAGGCTATTATTGAGAAAAACACAGCAAGTTCTAACTTTGCTTGTTGCCTGGAGGGGCACGAGTCACTGGGGAGGGTTGGAAGGGGCAAGGGAAGAATATGGGTGAGAAGGTGGGCATCCCATGAGACAGACTGGCAACCTTCCATTTCCTGTACTGCTGTGCTTGTCTTGCTGAACAGTGAGGGAACACTCTCATGAACAGCTCAGAGAGGTGCCCTGGTGACTTTCACTCGTGAGAAAAGAGAATGGGAGGGAATTATGCCCCAAATACCCAACCCATCAAAGCAATAGATTATTTCGCTCATTTTGAAAAACTATTTTTGGGAGTTTTGTCTCAAATACTTCAATTATACTCTTTCCTTCCTGGTTTTTATCATAAGAATGCTATAATATTAAAGCCAATTGTAAAAGATTTTTAAAAATCTATTCATATTCGCATCACCCTAAACTTCAGCTGTTTTGATATTTCTGAGTCCTTGCACAGTCCTTGTCCATAAAACTTGTTAATTCTGCGAGTGACAATAACTTATGCATTATGCATTTTAGTCTCTAAACTAAATAAGATAACTTTAGATTTATAAAAGCTTGTATCAGTGAATGTGTTTATATTTCAATTTTTTCCTTTTCCATTTACTCCTCTGCATTCACCCCACCACACACCAACGGAAATAAAACATCCTGGTTTGTTTGTTCCTAGAACATTTATACCTTTCAGCAGAACAGAATCTTCTACTGTCCCTACCCACCCTGTGCCTCCTACTTGTTCAGGGTTTTCTTCTCAGGGTCTGATGGCAGCCAAGATTGGGAAGCTGGCTGGGAAGGGGGACCTGTGTAAATCTTGACTCTGTTATTTATCATTTGCTGTGTGAATTTCAGCTCAGTTTCCCCATCTGTAAAATGATGACATTAATACCTGTCTGAGACGAGTGTTTGAGGAGTAAATGAAATACAGGATTTTACATTTTGCACTTACTTGTAACATTGGATAAATGATCATTGTATTCATTTCCTAGGGCTGCTGTAACAAACTACCACAAATTGGGTGCCTTGAAAACAACAGAAATTTATTCTCTCACAGCTCAGGAGACCAAAAGTCTCCAATCAAGGTGTTGGCAGGGGTGGTTCCTGCTGGGGGCTCTGAGGGAATATCTGCTCCATGCCTACCTCCTAGCTTCTGCGTTTGCTTTCCATTCCCGGGCTTGCAGCTGCATCACTCCAGTCTCTGCCTCCATTATATCATGGCCTTTTCCCTTCTGTGCATGTCCTGTCTTCTTATGAGGACACTGGCCACTGGATTTAGGACCCACCCTCATCCAGTATGACTGCCTCTCAACCAATTACACCCACAAAGACTCTATTTCCAAATAAGATCATTCTTGGCTGGGCATGGTGGCTCACACCTGTAATCCCAGCAGTTTTGGAAGCTGAGGCGGGTGGATCACTTGAGGCCAAGAGTTCAAGACCAGCCTGGCCAACATGGTGAAACCCCATCTCTCTCAAAAATACATAAATTATAAGGAGTAAGGAAAGGATCCAGTTTCAGCTTTCTACTTATGGCTAGCCAATTTTCCCAGCACCATTTATTAAATAGGGAATCCTTTCCCCATTTCTT
>NW_012103120.1:4526901-4535226 GCF_000951045.1 Mandrillus leucophaeus | reverse complement strand
ATACACAAATTAGCCAGGCATGGTGGAGCACACCTGTAATCACAGCTGCTTGGGAGGCTGAGGCACAAGAATCACTTGAACCCAGGAGGCAAGGTTGCAGTGAGTCAAGATCTGCCAGCCTGGGTGGCAGAGTGAGACTGTCTCAAAAAAACAAAAACAAAGACAAATAAGGTCATTCTTCAGTTTTGGGTGGACATGAATCTTTTAGGGACACTGCTCAACCCACAACAGTAACTATCATTACGGAAGCATGTGAGAACACAGCTTGTTCCTTTTATCTGCACTGGCAAAGTCTTGCAGTGTCATGCACCTTAGAATGGTACCAAGGCTTTCCTGGAAGAAATGTGCTTTGTCTTAAATTGCAAAATTCCCTGCCTGTAAGGCAGCCCAAGGCAAATTCACATGCCGTCCCTGAGCCTCTTGTTTTCTCCTCTGTGGAACGATTGTTAATTTACCAACCAAGAAGTACTGCTTGGCCCTCTGCATGATGCCTGCAGAGTCCAATAATAACCAAAAATTGTCCTTGAGATTGTTAATGGATGTGGAGAGATTTACCATGATTTTAGTGTTCTCCAGTCATGCACACTCAATTCTCAGATGACCTCTAGATCACTGACATGGAGAAGGAAAACAAACTCTTGTAAGCTACAGGGTCCTGGCAAGAGAGATGACATTTTCAGGCAACGTCTGTCTCCTAAGGTGTCACAGTTCTCTTTCCCTGCTCTTCCCAAAGGCTGGGAGAAAAGAGAAGGGAAGCAGGGAGACAAGAGAAAAGCAGCAGCTTTATTTACTGAGTGACAGAAGCAGATTTCTTGGTTGTTTGGTGGTGGTTGTTTTCTTGGCTCCCAGAAGATCTCACATATCCATTGCCAGCACTTGGCAAGAGCATTTGTTCTTGGGGAGTGACCAGCTCCCATCGTCACCCCGAGCTACGAATTGAAGCCACAAACCAAGCTGTTAAGTCCCTGTTCCCAGCAAAAGGCTTTGCGTTCATGTCATCCTGCACCCTTTTTACTCCACAGGGGGAGAAGCACTATACCTAATCCTCTTACCTGCTATAGGCAACGTGGCAGAGAATTCTCTACCTGGGACTTCAGTGCACAAGTTTTCTGTGAAGTTATCAGCATCACTGTCACCTGTGATCCCAGGATTTCCTCAGATAATCAACTCAAATCCCCTCACTGAAGCCTTCAGGGTGATTCAGCTGTCAGGCACCTACTTTGAGGTAAGCAACAACTTATCAACATGGGTGTTGTCTGCAAAGAGGTGATCCTGAAAATGAGGGTGGATGGGATTCCAGATAGGTGATTAATTCCTCCATTCTGGTTTAATCTTCCCCCTTGTAAGATCCAGAAGTCCTGTTTGAGATATCCCAGGGCCTTCTGTGCTAAGATGCCTGTGTAGCCTTTGGACCTTCTCTACTCCGTACAGTTCACATAAGCATTGTACTCAATGTGTTGCAAATAGAAGGCTGCTTCTTCTTGCCTCCACCCCTCACATGACATCAGGTTTTAGGTGTGCCTACAGTATCTAAATTCTTTGGGTGGAGTAGTTTGGATATTGATCTCTTTAAAAGCCATGCCCTGATTAACTTGTGTCTAGTGATTCTGCTTTCCTATGAGTCTGATTTTTTCAGAAGATCATCTAAGAGGAGACTTATTTAATTAAAAAGCCATACACCCTTTAATAAAAATATAAGTCTAACTGTCCAGCCCTACCATGTGAATGTTTCCTCTTGGATAATTCAGAGCCAACCATTGGCATTCAAGAGGCATGCCTCTGCTGCTCTGTTTTCTAGTTTGTCATTTGACTCTTTTCCAAAGTTGTCACTTCCCTAAAGCGAGGACAAGCCTGCTTCTTGCATGCTTTCCACTGGTAACTGCAGAGGACTTCTAAGGCATCTTCAGGGTCCCATGTCTGGATCTGCCTATTTTTTCCGTATTCCCTGCCCCTACCTCCTTCCTCAACTGGCCTGGGAACCTCCTGCTGTTATCATCAGCTCTGCCATTGGTCCAACCTGCCATTCCTCTGGGTCATGCGTCAGGGTTACTTCCCTGAGGTTCCCACCAGGTGCTCTTAAACTCAGCTTATCATTAATGACTAGGGGAGCTTGGAAAAAGCATGCATATTGGGGCCCTGTAGCAGACCTGCAGAACCCATGACTCAAGGCCAGAGCCCAGATTTCTGGTATTCTCATCACCCCAGGGGAGCCCTCGGGGAGGTAAGGAGCACACAGTCAGTCTACATTGCAGCATGCGGTTTATACTCCTGGGTCCCAGATGATGCTGGTTCTGTGACTGAACTGCCCTGTCCACCGACTCCCTAGACATCCAGCTTGTCTTTAACAGCTGCTGCTGCTCCTCGGTTCCTGTAAGCCTTGTCAATTTCTTACCCTTATACAGCGAGTTGTGTATACTGGGTACTGTTGACAGTGCTTTGCATGTGTTTGCTTTTCTCATCTCAAAACATAAAGATTGTATCTATCTTATTACCTCCTTTTCACAGATGGGGAAAATGAAGCACAGAGAGGTTATGTAATTTACCCTGGATTGCACAGCTAGTAGGTAGCTGAGATTGGAAGCCAGGCAGTCTGGCTCCAGTGCTCTCATTTTAAAAAACAGCTTTATTGAGTATAATTCACACAGCATATAGTCCAGCCATTTAAATTGTACAATTCAGTAGTTTTTAGTATATTCACAGTCATGCAAGCATCACCACAATCTAATTTTAGAATATTTTCATCACCTCAAAACAAAACCCTGTACCCATTAGCAGTCACTCACCTATTCCCTTATCCCCTCAATCCCTGGCAACCACTACTCTACTTTGTCTTTATGGATTTGCCTATTCTGGACATTTCCTATGAATGGAATCATTATAATATGTGGTCTTTAATGACTGACTTCTTTCACTTAGCATAAACTTCCAGGGGTCACCCATATTGTAGCCTGGATCAGTACTTCATTGCTTTTTATGGCTGAATTATATTATATTCCATTTTTTTTTTTCATTTATCAATTGACAGACATGTGGGTTGTCTCCATGTGGGAGTTCTCCTCCTCAGCATTTATGGTCCACAGCCTTTACTGATGAAAATGACCATGCTCCTTTGAATTTGCATAGAGGCTCCAAGGCACATTCACATACCTGATCTTTTTTTTTTCTTTTTCTGAGATGGGATTTCACTATGCTGCCCAGGCTGCACTTGCATTCCTGGACTCGAGTGATCCTCTCACCTCAGCCTCCCCAGTAGCTGAGACTACAGGCACTGCACCACCACACGCGATTTGATCTCCTGATTGTTACAACTAACATTAATATCATCACTATTTAGAAATGTTTTATTCCTATTTTAGATATAACAGAGATGCAGCAAGTTTAAACGATTTATCTGAGATCTTATAGCTGTAAAAGGTGAAATAAGAACTTCATTCAGTCTCCTGATTTCCAGTCCTAGGCTTTCTGTCACATTGTCATGCACATCTATCGCTGTTTGGGTGAGCTCTCAACTCTGTCTTCATGGGACTTGCTCTTCCCACATTCCATGGGATTCAAGCAGTGTTGTCAATCAAGGAAGAATTTCATCCTGTTCCTAACCTCTAGAAAGGGCAGATTGCTTAGCACCTCAACTCAGCTAGGCTCAAGTGTTTGGTGTACTGTCCTAGTCATATGCGCTCCTTGCACCACACCCCACAGCTGCGTACAACCCTGTGTTGGTACTAAGATGGCCACAGTTTCACAACTCATGAAACTGTTCTTAAGAACTGATTGCTTCTCCCCAGAAATTACCCAACATCATCTACCATCCCTCCAAGAAGATCCTACTCTCCAACCGAAATCACTCACAAGAGTTACTCCTGCAGCCTTCCAGACATGAAAATCTCTGTGGCAGAACCTGGCCCCTCCTTGGATAGCCTTGACATTCTGGAGGATGGCGAGTCTAGGTTACCATTTCTTGTGACTCATTTGTACTTTCTGAGGGTAAACTACAAATTATGCAAGAGGCCAAGCCTCCCTGCTTTGGGACACAGCTATTGAGACTTCTGGTGGTGTAGGGAGTGGTGAGGAGGAGTAATGATAATAATGAGGAGGAGAATGCTAACATTTCATTAACGAGGCATTTACCATATGCCAGCAATTTCCCTAAATATTTTGTGAAGGCATTCATTTAATCCTCATAAGAATGCTGTGAAGTGGTGTACTGTTATTTGCACACTGAAGACGGGAAAACTGAGGCATAGAGTGGTTGAGCATCTTGCCCAAGTTCACACAGCTTGAGTGATGGCAGGCTTGAGATTTGCAATCAGGCAGGCTGCTCCAAGAATCCTTGTTCATAGCCCTCATGCTGCACTGGTTTGCTATTGCCCAGCAAGAGGGATGTTGGATCCTCATTTAGCCACTTGTAGCTAATCATGGGTCAAGGGTATTCTCTTGGAGCAGCACCAGAAGCATAGCTTAAGAGGCCAGGGAGGAGTGACTGCCAGCCGGCTGTGGAAAGAGGGGCTCTCTGAGATCCTCTGGAGGCCAGCACCTGCCCCTCTCATTTGTCCATCTCTGAGCCTGACTCCTCTCTTTTCCCATCTACCATCGTGAGCACTGTGGCCTACAAATGTGCTCGGCCTTATCCAGAATAACCTCAAATTTAACATGCCTAAAGCAAAACTTACTGTCTTTCACTAAAACTCTGTAGCAAGATTGCCCACAACCAAATTGAGGCTCCATCACTCCCAGCTATGACCTTAGGAGAGCTCCTTCATCTCCCTCTCCTAGTTAATCTCCTTAAATGTGAAATGGAGGAAGTTTTATCAACCTATGGTCATTGTGATAATTACATGAAATGCTCCACAAAATGACTTGGCAAGTCTGGCACAAAAATGTTCAATAAACGCTGGTAACAAGAACAGGAACAGTTTTTCCATTTGTGTTGAGAGCAACACCATTCTTCTGGTTCCAAGATACAACTTTTTTGGACCATTTTTTCACTGTTCTATTTCCTTCCTCTGGGGTGTGAGAGCTACTCCCCAAGGAGAAGAGGCTGGCAACAGGTAATACTGAGGTCAAGGATCTATCCAAGCTTGGCGTGCAGGAGGGGGCTCCAGGCTTAGCAGGGAGCCAGGGTGTAAATCAGGAAGCCAGGGTGTAAATCATGAGAGCGGATCATCTCAACAGAAGTCCACCTGCTTTAGTGGACATGTATTCCTTGAACAGTTTTTGACTACTTAATGATTAGAAAAGACACCATTTGCAGAGTGTTTGCTCAGTGCCAGACAGTCTTCTAAGTATTTCCCATAGATTAGCTCATTGAATCCTCATAACCCAAAAAGTAGGTGTTATTATCCCCATTTTACAGATGGGAAAACTGAGGCACAGGAAGGTCAAGCAATGGGAAGACTGGGCTTTGAAGCCAGTCAGTCTGGCTCCAGCGTCTATGTGTTTGACCCCTGTGCTGCCCCTCACTACCATGTGCCCAGCATAGAGACCAGTTCATCTCCACTTATGTGCCTCCTAGGCTGCTTCTGTTCACCGGTAGACATAAGAATACGTCTTTCCCCCTGCTCAACAATCCTCCATGCCCTCTTCCTTCACCACAAGTACTCATTCACATCTGTGGCTCTGTTCTCCTCTTAACCAACCTAGAACTTGCAACGTCCAACACAATACCTACCAACTCCTCCACGAAGCCTTCCCCAGCTAAACACAGTTCACAGTGAACTTTTTTCTCCTTCAGTTTCCATAGTACCTTAACCTAGCTTTTTAATACCTTGTATCATTCTTCAGCTGTTTAACTAGGGCAACGATTATTTCCCTAGTTACAATCACATGGAAACAAACTCAGGGAAAGGGAAGGTGATTTTCCCAAGGCCACCCAGAAGTTCAGTGGTGGAAATGGAATTAGAGCCAAGTTCTGTCTTCACTGCAAGATGCTGAGTGTCTCATCACCTGGCCCCAATCATACTAATAACCAAAAGGTTCTATTGGCATAATTAAGGACATACATGGAATTTAGTCCTCAGTGTCCTGAAGGGCTCTAGGCTTTCTGGGAGTTCAAGGCTCTAAGTTGCTGGGAGTCTGTGCCTATAGATACGAACCGTCACAGGCTGGTCTCCTGTTGGTTTGAGCAGGACCCTCCCAACACAGACCGCCAGAGTTCCTGCTGGCAATAGCTCTAGATTCTGGTGATGTCTCTCTGGCCCTGGTTCCTCGCATCCCTCCCACATCTCCAAAATACTGATAGTGCAGACAACAAAAGCTCCTGACAATGGAAGAATGTGTGGAAAGGCACAAAGAAAGTGAACAGTCTGTTGATTAAGTAAATATCATTACTTACGTAGATGTTTATTTTTGGATGTGGCTCTGGGAAAATTAGAATGAAGTGAGGAGTCAAGATATCACTTAACGGCAATCCCAGGAAAGCTCAGTATTCTTTCTTAACAATGAGGAAATCCAACTATATTCAGGGTAGTTAAAGGATTTTTCTAGGAGCCTACCCCCAAGTAGTGGAGGGCTTTCTGTTTTTTAATTATCAGGCTTTCCATCTCCAGTCAATTGCATCAGAATGTCTCCTATTTTTCTTTCCTAGGAAACGCAGCATCACATGCAGGAGTCCCTTTAGTGAAGTATCATAGAGCTTATGTTGGAAGGACTAAGGCAAAACAACTGGTTCCTCTGACAGTGAAAGAATGCTGGTTTCTGGGACGCCAGATGCTTCCTTCCTAGGAATATTCCTTTGCAAAGTGCATGCATGCAAAACAGATCTTCTTTCACATGGTTACTGAGAATTTTGCACTTCGTTTTAGGTTGTCACCACTGGGAAGGAACAGCTAGATTTTGAAACAGGACCAAACATATTTGATTTGCAGATTTATGTGAAGGATGAGGTTGGGGGTCACAGACCTGCAAGTCCTGACCGTCCAGGTAACAGATGTGAACGAGCCACCCCAGTTTCAAGGCAACTTGGCGGAAGATAGGATACACCAGGATGTGCACTGCAGCCCAGCCGGTGGCATCAGGGAGGGCCCTGGGGGACAGAGGGAAACAGAAAAAGTAAATAAACAAACAGCTGTTTCCCTGGAAAAGGCAGCTGCTTAATGAGCAGGGAATAAATGAAACGTCCTCCAGCTCAACACTCCCAATCATAACGCAAAGCCCTTCACAGGCAGGGTTTCTCCTGGTCCCCTCCCGGTCCTGGGCAGGAAACTGAAGCTCGGAGAGAGACCGCGAGTGGATCATTGTGGAGGAACCTGGCTGAGCCGCCCCTAGGTTCATCCCTGTGCACCCCAGTCACTGACTGGCTTGTTCATTCTCCCCATGGACTCTCACTCCTTGAGGGCAGTGTGTGTCTGCTACAATAGGGACAATGTAAGGGACCAAAGCACACAGTAACTAACGTCTTACAGGATCTCCTTCCAGCTCATGGCTTTGAGCACCATCTCTATTCTGACAATTTTGAAGTCATTTCAGTCCAGGTTCTGCCCTGAACTGTGGCAGTCGTAACACAAATATCCACCTTTCTCACCCAGCATCTCCACGGATGTTTAACAGACAGCACAAACTTAATGTGCTTCTGAACCAAACTCCTGGCTTCCTCTCCACCCTCCACCCTGCACCCCCACCCAAATCTGCTTCTCCTGTATCTTTCCCATTTTGGTTAGCAGTAACTCCATCCTTCCTGTTGCTTGGACCAAGCCTTGAGTCATCCTTGACTCCTCTCTCTTTCACACTTGACATGAAATCCATTAGGAAATCTTGCCAGCTTCTAAATATACCCAGAACCTGACCCCGCCCTAGTGTCTGCATCACTACCACCATGGTCCAAGCCACTCATCCCATCTCACCAGGATTGTTGCAATGGCTGGCAGCTGGCCTCCCAGCCCCCCTGCCGTCTGTTTTCCATACAGCAGCCAGGGGGATCCTATTAAAACATCAGTTAAATCAAGGCACTCTGCTTAAAACCCTACAAGAAATTCCCGTCTCACTCAAAGGGAGTCTCCTTAAGAACCCATTAAATCTGGCAAGCTGCCTACATTCCTTACCCTCCCACCCCTCCTCCTTTCCCCTTCTCCCCCTCAGTCCCTGTGACCCAGTCTCTGGCCCCCTTACTGACCTGTGAATGCCTCAGACATGACCCTACCTCAGCATTTTGCTTTTGCTGATTCCTCTGCCTCCCCTCCTATCTCCCGGCTCTTCCTCATTTCTTTAAGGCCAGGTGCAGTGGCTCATACCTGTAATCACAGCACTTTGGGAGGCCAAGGTGGTAGTATTGCTTAAGGTCAGGAGTTCAAGACCAGCCTGGGCAACAGGGCAAAACCCTATCTCTACAAAAAA
>NW_012103120.1:4515771-4526161 GCF_000951045.1 Mandrillus leucophaeus | reverse complement strand
TTTGAGACGGAGTCTCGCTGTCGCCCAGGCTGGAGTGCAGTGGCCGGATCTCGGCTCACTGCAAGCTCCACCTCCCGGGTTCACGCCATTCTCCTGCCTCAGCCTCCCGAGTAGCTGGGACTACAGGCGCCCGACACCACGCCCGGCTAGTTTTTTGTATTTTTAGTAGAGATGGGGTTTCACCGTGTTAGCCAAGATGGTCTTGATCTCCTGACCTCATGATCTGCCCACCTCGGCCTCCCAAAATGCTGGGATTACAGGCATGAGCCACCGCGCCCGGCCAAGTTACTTTTCATATTGTCCGTCATCGCTCAGACAAAAAAAATGCCCGAATGAGAGCTCTGTGGCCCCTCGGTCAGTGCTGGTACCGCCTGCTCCTCCCTCCTCCCTCATCACCGTGAAAAACTCTGAAACAGATGAAATCAATTTTTGGTTCCTCCCTTGAGCCTCTGTAGCCCTCCCCTACTTATTCTGTCTATCTCTGTTTCGCTGTAAGGTCCCTCATTTCAGCGGCTCATTTCTGCGGAGCTGCCAAGTGTCCTTCAAGGAGTAACTTAGCACAGTTGAGGAGGGATTTGCACGTTAAAGCGGATTCAGCACGTGGGGAGCCTCACACCGGAGGTTCCTACCTGGGTTCATTTCCCAGCTCTCTGCCTCATCACCTCCTCCTTCCCCCAACTCAAAGAGCATCACTCTGGAGCACCTCTCAACAGAGGACATGAATGAAGACTCGGTACCCGCTTGGCCAACCCTAGCACTTTATGAATTCCCCTAAATGGATCCATGCAGGACAGTTGGCCCGTGGTCTTGCTCATGGATTTTTTTATTGCGTTCTTGGCCCCACGATGCCAACGCGCTTGATTCCCTTGGTTGTGTACAGCTGCCCTGATTTTGGAATTCCCCATTTTTGCTTTAATAAGATGTTTCTGATTCCACTTTGGACACTGGTATAGGTCTACACCTCTACATAGTAGAAGGAGCAAACCCTGGATTCATTTACCAGGTTGAGGCCTTTGATCCAGAAGACACAAGCCGAAACATTCCCCTCAGTGTAAGTGTCCTTATATGGAAGAGGTGGTGTTTGTCCGTGTTAGGTTAGACACAGGAGCCTGCTGTCCTGAGTCTTGGTGGGGTGGGTTTGGGCGTAGCAATCGGGGGAATGTGCTGTCCACTTCCAAACCAGTGTATGCGGGATAGTTGGAATGAATAA
The DNA here is from genome assembly GCF_000951045.1 of Mandrillus leucophaeus. Taxonomy (NCBI): domain Eukaryota; kingdom Metazoa; phylum Chordata; class Mammalia; order Primates; family Cercopithecidae; genus Mandrillus; species Mandrillus leucophaeus. The sequence continues at coordinate 4,524,951 of NW_012103120.1, read as the reverse complement.
AGGGGCTCTGGGGCCACTCTAGAGTGGATTTGTGGCTCTGTGTGATTTAGGCCAATTTGTTACCTCTCTAAGCTTCAGTTTCTTCATCTGTAAACCAAGAAGAGTACCAGCACCTATCACAGTAGAGAAGCTGTGAGTATTACATAGACAATGCATGTAAAACCACTTAGCGCAGTGCCTGGCATATCAAAACTGCTCAATATTTTAAAAATCGAAGCTGATAAAAACCAGCTCTATTTTAATATCATAAAATGTACACCCCAAATCCAAGCATTTACATACCTTTCTCAAGATAGGAAGCCAAGTTGCTTAGAGCCAAGTTTAAAAAATGAAGAGGCCAGATGCAGCAGCTCGTGCCTGTAATCCCAAGATAGGAGGATGGGTTCAACCCAGGAGTTTGGTACTAGCCTGGGCAACATAGTGAGACCTCATCTCTACAAAAAATAAAAAAAATCAGCTGGGCATGGTGGTGCGTGCCTGTAATTCCAGCTACTCGGGAGGCTGAGGTGGGAGGATCACTTGAGCCTAGGAATTTGAGACTGCAGCGAGCTATGATCACACCACTACACTCCAGCCTGGGCAATAGAGCAAGACCCTGTCTCAAAAAAAAAAAAAAAAATTAAAGAGTCCACAGAATTCTAGGTTGTAGAGCAGGAGATTGGGTCCTGGGAATTGCCTCATGGTTCAATCTGAGACAGCGAATGTCTCTTCTCTCCCTTCTTAATCAGCTTTCTTAACGTAGCTACTAGTGGGGCAACTGTAACCACCAATCCTCAGGTGAAGCCTCTTAGTTGGTCCCTGGGAGTGGATGCCTCAGCTCCTGGCTCTGCCCACTAACGTGCCCTGTGCACACACTGCAGCTGAGCAGCCCAGGTTGGAGAGGAAAAAAAAAAAGGCGAATCCCACCCAACTAATCTTGGAGCAGGAAACCCTTCTGCCCACCCTGCCTTACACAGAATACTTGAAATATGACACTCGGGGAATTGGTAACACCAGGAGGCTGTTTCTACTGTTTGTTGTATGATTTGCAGCTTCAATTGGACTACTTTTTCTAACAGGAAGAAATGAGCCTTGGGAATGCTAGGACCAATATATATAGTCTACAGACTCTGAAACAAAGCTGTTATAAAATTGTTGAATACAACTTAAAGTAAGGGAATAGTCTGTTTTTATTAGAAGATGATCTTGTGTAAAAAAAAAAAAAATCACCCATTCATTCATTAACTCATTCATTCAGAATTCATTCATGTTAATATTTGTATGAATAAATGAATATGCAAACATTTAATGGGTGTCTATGTGTTAAGAGAAATCCTAGGTGTTTGAAATGCATACTTCTTAACATCCTTCTCATACTAGTTAGGAGTATGTTTGTCTGCAAATAACAAAACTTAACCATGGGAGTGTACATGGGAACTTTTTTTCTTCTCTAATAAGTCTAGACGCAGGCAGGCAGTTCAGTACTGGTGCAGCTGCTACCATCAGGAGCCTGGGCTCTTCCTATGCTTCTGTTTTTCTAACCAGAGCATGTTTGTTGGCACTGTCCTCTTTTTCTCACCTCATGATTGCGAGATGGCTGCTGCACCTCCAGGATTTACTTCTGAGTTCCATGCAGGAAGAAGAAAGAAGCAAGCAGGGAGGGATACAGGGTAGAGAAGGCAGGCCCAGTCTGTCCCTTTTTTTTGTCAGGAAAACAAAAACTCTTGGAAGCCCTACCCAGAGGACTTCTGCTACATCTCACTGGCCAGAACGGTGCCCTATGGCCACTTTTGCTTACTGGTGACCCAGGATTCTGGATGGAGATAAGGTCAGAAACCCAAAGTATAGCACCTCACTTACATATTTAGTTGATTTCAACATTTACAAAGAACTCTCTGTGTGCCAGGCATCCTATTAGAGACTTTGGAAACAGAGTTGAGTAGGACACATTGACCTCAGGAAGTGTAAACTGAATGGCAGAGATTTATGCGTGGGGGAGAAGGAATAGCTTTTCCTCCCTTGTCAAAAATTTTATGGCTGACACTCCTATAACAAAGGAGAGATTAACAAGAAGAGAAAAGTGGAACAAATTTATTTAACCAAAGTTTTACATGACATGGGAGGCTTCATAAATGAAGACCCAAAGACTCCCAGGGAAAACTATTTTTATGCTGAAGTTCGATGAAGAATGGGCAGTCGTGTAGAATCGTAACTGGACTAAAAGGGGTATGACCTAAAGGTAATAAACTGAGGGAACTTAGCAAGGCCCTGTTTGTTCAGATTCTTCTTGGTCTCTGGTTGTAGGGTCTGGAATCCTCTAGAATCAGGTTCTTATGACCTTCTTTTAGGGGTGGTAGGTCAGAGAATTCCTTTATGATCGTGCTTCAGGGGAGAAAGTCGGGAGAAAGTGGGCTTCTTGCTTCTGAGGTTTTTTCCAATTGCCAAGACGCCATATTTTGGGGTATCATGTTCTGATTTCTGACACATGCATACACTAATTATAATTCAGTATGACAATTACTGTAAAGTTTGTATAGGATCCAGTGGGGGCAAATTGGAAAGAATTTCAGTTGTGAAGACAAATATATATTTGTTTTTAAATCTCCACTTTAAATGTATCTCTCCAAATTATGCAGACAGAATAAGGTCATGGCCCCTTTAAAAACACCTCATCGATCAGGCAGTTACCCTTTCAGAGGAAGGAAAGCTGCCCAGGTGGGAAGCAACTGCAGCAGGTGTTGCTCCCTTCAGAAAAAAAAATGTGGTGCCATCAAAAGCGTTCTGAGAGCAGCTGCAGGGGCTTGTGGCTTCTGCAGTGAGTTGAGGAGTTGTTTGGGGAGGGGGTACTCAGAGTTGCAGCAGAAATTGTTAATGAAATATTTAACACCTGTGCTGGAACTAACAGCTGTACGGAAAGTCAACAGCCAGCCTGCAGGAGCGGTGGACGTAATCTGGAAGAAAACTTTCTCAGATTAGAAAAAGGTAGTAACAGTTTAGGACATAACATATTATGGCCTTTGTACTTAGACGTTTTATTCTGGGCGCTTGGGGGTACTAAGTAGAAGCAAATGACATAGTTAACTTCGTAAAAGTAGAAGGGAGGTGGGTTAATTTGCTACTGACCAACTTGTGCTTCCCAACCTTGCCTGTAAATTGAAACCACTGGGAGAACTTCAAAGAACACAGATGTCTAAATCCCACCTAGTGAAAGTCTGATGTGATTGGACTTGGATATGGCTTGGGCATCAGGACTATAAAGCCCCCAGGGAATCTAATGCATGGCCAGGGTTAAGGACTGCTGGTTTGTGACATCATCTCCCCAAATTTCCAAGTCCCACTCCTGGAGTTTTCGAGTCTGAGTCTGCATTTCTGCATTGTCTGAGAACAATTTTGCATATTTGGCAAATATCTGAGGCAATTATTCTGGTGAAAAAGGCTGGGAACATTGGTTTGTTTATTTTGAGAGAGGGTCTCACCTCTATCACCCAGGCTAGAGTACACTGGTGCAATCACGGCTCACTGCAGCTTCAACTTTCCTGGCTCAGGTGATCCTTCCACCTCAGCCTTCCAAGTAGCTGGGACTACAGGTGCCCGCCATCATGCCCAGCTAATTTTTGTATTTTTTGTAGATAAGGTTTCGCTGTGTTGCCCAGGCTGGTCTAAAACTCTTGGGGTCAAGCCATCCACCTACCTTGGCCTCCCAAAGTGCTAGGATTACAGATGTGAACCACCACACCCAATGGAAATACTGGTTTTAAAGTGTTTTGCAGGCTTTAGAAGTGTGTTCAGGCATTAGAACATACTTAGGCTGATTTTAAAAATGCAGATTCCTGGACATTGCATGAGAATGCTGAGTTTGAATGCAAACCTCCCCGGTGATTCTGATGTACCATGTACTTCGAGAACCACTGGACTGAACGAACAAGGACAGACTTTAACAACACACCAAAGCACTTGCCTGAAGTGACCTAGGCTTGGTTTGTGTCTGTCATCTTAACCTGGTGGGGTCTACGAGTCACCCTGCTGGTGGCAGCAACTAGAGAATGAATAATGGATTTTTAAAAATAGCTCTAGGATGCATTTTGAAACCTCAACCCCTTTAAAATGACAAATCTTACAACTCTTCTCCAGCTTAATAAAATGAAACTGTATCACAGTAAATGTAAAATAGGTACTAATCTGGAAGCCACTTGTATTTGCTCCCTTCTTTTTAGTGAAATTTAAAAGGCATGTGCTGGTACATTGTTTGGACCAACACTGTTCGATATTGCACCGGCTCTGTCCAATGAAGCTATACCGTGAGCCGGAAATGAGTGCTGCATATGTAATTTTAAATGTTCTAGTAGCCACATTGAAAGTAAAACAAAATAAGTGAAATTAATTTTAATAGCTTATTTAACTCAGTATATTCAAAATATTTCAACATAGTCAACATAAAATGATTAATGAGATATTTTGCATTTTTTTTCCCCATACTCAGTGTTCAAACTTCATGTGCATTTTACACTTACAGATCATCTCTGTGCAGACCAGCCACATTTTAATGCTCATAGTCACACGTACATGAGGGTAGTGGCTAATGCATTGGCCGGGCACAGGCTTAGATCTAGCACTGGTTACCCCTCCCTGGGTACCTTCTGTGCTGTGGTGGGCATGTGGGTAGAGCTTGGAGGTATGCATTAATAATGGGCTCAGAACGTGAGGATGATCTGCATGTGAATAATTATATTTACTGGCATTTCTTCTTTGGGTACTCCCCCACCTCTTCTCCACTCCCTGAAGGAGGCTCTTTGAGACCACCCTCCTCCCATCAACTCCCACACTCTCTGCTTCCCCCTCTGCTTGGAAATGGCCACCGTGACTGCAGAAGAGCCTCCTTGGAGACTCCCAGGATGTTAATCAATCTCTCAGCTGGAGGCAAAATGATCTAGTGCAGCAATTTCTCCATTAAGGGGCTTTCTCTTGGCCTTTCCATTGAGGAAGGGCTTTTGCATAAAATGCAATGTGCTTTGTCTTCACCAGGGCAGACAAAGGATTAAATTAAAAGAGCAATAACCTAGCTACTACCTGGACTTTTGGGAGGGCAGCAGGGGCCCTTGTTCTTTTTCTATTTTCATCTTGCTCATGGCTCTAGGAAGTGGCAGCCGGTTGTGAGTTTTTGTTTTCCTGTGAATAAAGTGGTCATCATATGCCAAACCTGGCCCTATCAAGGGTCCTAGCTGGATGGGATCTTTCAGGTCTATTGAGCAGTACTTTATTTCTGGATGAGGGAGGGAACTGAGGGGCCAGGTAACTCCGTGAGAACCCCGGGTTTCTTGACCCAACTCCCTTCTACTCTGTTCTGGCAAGTTCTGCCACTGGCTTCCCACCCCATTCTTTTCTGAGTGACAGCATCCCTGTCCCCACCGTACACCCCCACCTGCCCCACTCATTCAGCTGCCCTGGTGTCTGCCTGCCAACTCAGGAGTCACCACCTGAAGTCTTAGCAAAAGGCGTTCCTCATTCTACTCCAGGTTCTTGTTAAAATGCTCATAAAAGGAAAAAGCAATGGTATTGGACAATTCCCACTCCAAATATGTGGTCACTGCTGGCTGTTTGTATGTTGAGAGAGACACTCTCAAATAGATGGGAATCATTGTTATTAAGATTAGCAAAGCCTGAATCTTGCAGCACAGAACCCAGGCCGATTATGGAAAAAGAATGACAGAGTGTGAGGGCATAGGATCTGCAGCTTTATCGGTGAAGGATTACATTAATAACAGCGTTTTGCATTTGTCATCGTGTCTCTTCTTAAAAACATTCAAGTACTTGCCTGTAACCCACTTAGCTCATCCTCAGAACAATGAACCACAAGCAGGAGCCACGTTAAGGGCTTGCAGTGGGTAGTTTTTTTTAACGGTAGTCTTTTTCTTCTAGGCACTCTTCCCTCCTTCCTCTTCCACGTCCCACCTCTGAGCTGAGACAAGGGTGGAATAGGGGAAAACAAAGAGAGGAATTGAGGCTTTTACAAAATATTCAGCTTCCATTGAAAAATATAGGAACGTGGCAACATGTTTGTAACTTGCCACAGTCCTGAGTGCTCTGGCCCTCTGGGGTGGGTTTGGGGCCATGTACTCAGTGGCTTGTGGAGCCATTGACACTCCCTGGATGTGGTCAGAATAAGGGTCTTTCCCTCTGGAAACTCGGCCTGCGGTGGCCTGGTAGTTGACACCTCTATTCTATAAAAGACAAGAGGCTGAATTCTTGTTTGTTTCTACTGCAGGCCTAAAAGCAACTGATAGCTGCAAAATGGCACAGGTTGAATTATTGGCCTGTGACTCCGACTGCAGTGGGGAAGTGAGCCTGGAGGTGGCATTCCCCTGTTACCCCAGGGAACCTGACATTTCTGGAAACTGGGCCAGCTCCCTCCCACCTTCCTTTCTCCCTACACCAAGGCACGATCAAGGGTGAATGGGACAGGAAGGATGGGCTTCTTGTCTTCCAAACTAAAGCTTTTGTGTCTGAGAGCAAACCTAGCTGCAAAGGGGCTGCAAATAGAGAAACCTGGGGTGGTGGTAAAGAAATATTCCCAGCAGGAAAACCAGAGAGCTTGTCTGACAAGCATTTGTTAACTGAATTGATCTGATTACTCAGGACTTTTCTTAGCCAGGACTGGGGGCAGCGAGGGGCTGCAGTTGCTTTTCATTCCATTTAATTTCTGTTTTCCAAGAATGAATATCAAGGGAGCAGCTTTGATTAAACAAGCCTTTAAAAAGGGGGAGAAAATGCCAGGTTTTACAGAGAGCCTTGCTGAGTTGCTGGCAAATGGCCACATGACACAATATTTTTAGTCTTTGGATATTATCTCCTTTCTAAGTACAAAACTGCTATTCCCATTAACACAGCTCTTAGGTTCAGAGAAAAAAGAAATTAGCCTGGTGTTAAAAAGAAAAAAAATATCAAGATTCCAGGAAATCACCCTCTCAATCGAAATTAAAAAGAAAATTCTCATGTGCCTAGTTCTACAGTTCTCCACATCATTTTTATCTGCTGCTGTTTTTCTTTTTTCCTTTCTTTCCTTTCTGCATGAGTTGTTGAGACTGTGGGCCCAACTGGAGAAGATTTTATAGCCAAGTCTAGCGTTATCACATTCAAATAGATTTTTAAAAAATGTTTTGCAGGACGGTTTTTTGTTGTTGCTTTTTTTAAGATTCTCTAAGGTGGGAATGTTGATCTTACTTAGATGGGAAATGAACAAGAAGAAAACCCCAATATTTAACATCGAACAAATATTTATTGAGCATCTATTATATGCTAGTCACTGAGGATATAGGAGTGAATAAAATGAAGCCCTTTCCCTCATGGATCCCTTCTAAGGGGACAGCAGTAGTTAACATTTATTGAGAGCTTGCTATGCGCCAGGTGTTGTTCTAGCACTTTATATGATAACCCATGAGGCATGCCCTGGTATTATTACTCTTTGTAGGCACTCACATGGCTAGAAAGTGATGAACCAGGATTCACATCCAGATATTCTGGCTCCAGAGTTACCAAACTTAATTTACTACCCTAATTTGTGACTCTTGTATTACAGATGAGTCTAAAAGTCCTTCTGAGTTCCCATCATATCCTGTATGTATCCCCTTTGGAGCACCTCCCCAAACCTTTGTTCCCTCGGTTGACCATAAGATTTTGGAGCGTAGGGCCTATCTGTCTTCTCTGTATCCCAAGACCTTATCATGCTTGGGACCAACCAGAATTGGAGACCCAGCTCCTGGAGCATTTCAAAACACATGTGGAAGGACACTCTGATTCAGATACATGTAGTAAATCTCCTCCCCAACCCACGAGTCTCTAAAACCCAGTTGTTCTATCATATGTAGCTTCAGGCTCTGATTTATGGATATGCGAGGCTTCTCTGTAGGGAAGCCTCTGCTCAAAGACACAGGACGGCTCTGTGTGTGGGCAGGCAATTGCTGCCAGGCCATGAGCTGGCATATTAATGGGGAGCTTGGGATTTAAACCCCACATCTGGGAGTACTGCCAAGGTACTTGCACAATTTGTGGGGCTGGAAGAAGGGTGCTCTGTGGCATCACCCAAATATTTCCCCTTAAAAATGAGCAGAAAACACCTAAATGATCAGCAAGAATGATTTAGTAAAATAAACCCCTGTAGTAGGATGCTGTGCCATCGTTAACTAACCAGCCTGTAAAATAAGACTTAAGAATAGGTGTAAATGCTCAAGATATAAATGCAAGGAACAGATATTATAATTTTGATGATAACATCATCCAACTATTTATGGAGGGTATACGTTTGCATAGGAAAGAACAGAAGGCTAATCACCAAAATGAGATTTAATAGGTGGCATATTTCATTTCTTTTTTATACTTTTCTGTCTGCCTCGGTTTTGCATAAAATATGTTCATTACAACTAGAAAAACATTATTAAATAATAAACAAAAGGAAACATTTTAAAATGGCTTGAAAACCTTATATTGGCCTCAAAGGAGGCCTTTCATCTATCTTCTGTGCACACTCGCTTCTTGTACTGGAAGCTCAGCAGCACTCATAACACAGCAAATCGCTGGGTTGGAAACCTTGGCAGGTGTTTCCTTTGATTCTAGACTTCAGGGGCTGTGGCTGTGGTTGCAAAACCTCCACTGATGATCTGATCCAGAGATCTAAGGCCTTGAGGATAGAACATCCCTCATCCTAGCAGGAAATAATGAAACCTTCTAACCTTAAAGCCCTTTGGAAGAAATGAATATAAACATGTAAGTCTCCAGCGTTGCTGCGATCCGTCATATTTTACGGCATGCATTCTCATTTAATCCTCAATAACATGAAGGAGCAATTGGTTGTATCAGCCCTAAGTTATAGGCAAGAAAGGCACTTGTCCCAGACCTTGTGGTGAGGACCAAAGCTTAAGCCAGACGCAGTGGCTCATGCCTGTAATCCCAGCACTCAGGGAGGCAGAGGCAGGTGGATCACTTGGGCTTAGGAGTTCAAGCCCAGCCTGGGCAACATGGTGAAACCCTGTCTCTACAAAAAATACAAAAAAAATTAGCCAGGTGTGGTGGCACACACCTGTAGTCCCAGCTACTCGTGAGGATGAGATGGGAGTATCGCTTGAGCCTGGGAGACGGAGGCTGCAGTAAGCCATGAAAGCGCCACTGCACTGCAGGCTGGGTGACAGAGCCAGACTCTGTCTCACAAAA
>NW_012103120.1:4514094-4515721 GCF_000951045.1 Mandrillus leucophaeus | reverse complement strand
AAAAAAAAAAAAAAAAAAAAAGAACTTGGACCGTGAACCCAGCTCTTCTGATCCAGGCTCTTCCCCTGTTTTCTTGACTCCAATGTGGGAGAAACAGAGCAATCTTGATAAGCTGCCATGGGTGGCATAGGCACAGTCCTCCTATGGGCTGGCCCTCAGTGGGCTGTACACATAAACCTGTCTTTTCCTATCAGATCAAGGAGTTCTGGGCAGGGTGTCATCAAGAGAGCTGGGCTGGGAGCCAAGGACTACAAAGACTCTCAACTACCCAGAGATGTAGGAAGGACTTTCCCAATGGCCACATGCCAGGGATTAGATATAAAAACAGCTCTTCTGTATCCCTAAACCAGCTTCCGAGCTATACTGTAAGCCCTGCTACGTTTCATTCTCAGTTCACCTTTGTCCCTTGTTCCTTTAGTCATTTCAATAAGTGATGCTCTTGCATTTTACACCCTGCTATATTGTAAGTTGTTTTTAAGGGTAGTGACAGATCTTACTCACTTTGGTATAGTCCTATTACCTAGTGGGTAGTAGGTATATTTAAACAGTGTCGGTTAAAGCGAAGGCATAGAATCAAAATCAGAAGTTGTCCAGAAGAAGTGAGAACACAGTGATAGGGATAAGAAGACTGGACTCAGAAGCAGAGCCTGCCTGGACAGGGGCCTTTTATATACTTTCTGTAGTTAGAACAGGATCCACTCACCAGGTTTTCAGGGTGTGGTCAACCAGGGCTCAGACCAACAGAGCCAGAAGTTTCTGGATTCAAGAGCAATTAAATTGGATAACTGCTCATTTGAACGGTATCCTGATGCATTGAGAATGTTCCAAGGGCTGAGAATATAAAACAGGAAATGAGCACACACATCTTCTGGGGAAGGGTGGGTAGGTGGGCTGATCTCACCAAATTTTTCCCCTCATTTTTTAGTATTTCCTGATTTCTCCCTCAAAGAGCTTCAGAACGTCTGCTAATGGCACCCTCTTCTCCACAACAGAACTGGACTTTGAAGCAGGACACAGCAGGTAGCCTTGCTACTGACCTTGCTTGAAGTACTGTTGATCTGAGGGTCAAGGAAAACATAAGGAATAGGTCACAGTGCAACCTGAGGGTAGCTGGGTGGGGGCCCTTGAGCAGTCTACAGCCTCATTGTAAGCTCAGATGGTAGTGAACCCCAGAGACGGATGGGCAATTGTCTGGGAGGTCTCTTTTGATCTCCAGAGAACAAGAATGACAGTATGGGAAAGGGTGCCCAAGTACAGGAGTGTCATGAGCAGTGCAAGGTCAGACATAACCAGGTTCATGCACATTTGTGTCTTTCCATAAGGTCAGGTTTTTACTGATGCTATTTCTTTTTTTTTGAGACAGAGTCTGGCTCTGTCGCCCGGGCTGGACTGCAGTGGCGCAATCTCTGCTCACCGCAAGCTCCCGCCTCCTGGGTTCACACCGTTCTCCTACCGCAGCCTCCTGAGTAGCTGGTACTATAGGCGCCCGCCACCACACCCAGCTAATTTTTTGTATTTTTAGTAGATACTGGGTTTCACCTTGTTAGCCAGGATGGTCTCGATCTCCTGACCTCGTGATCCACCCGCCTCGGCCTCCCAAAGTGCTGGGATTACAGGCGTGAGCCAC
>NW_012103120.1:4508529-4511344 GCF_000951045.1 Mandrillus leucophaeus | reverse complement strand
GGGATAGAGCCCTGCTATGTTCCTCTTTCAAACCTTGACCCTCAATTTATCTGCTGTTATTAAATTGTTATGTAATGCTTTCCATCAGCACCTGATGCTGGATTAGGTTCAGAAGGAGAGCTCAGTGCCTTTGGGCTGACAGGTGGCTCCTGGAGCAAACTCCAGGCAGCCTATTAACAGTTATGACATCCCAACCCAGACTCAGGCTCAGGTATGGGCCCATACCTTGAAGACAGCTCTGCCTTCTTCAAGAACCACCAGAGGAAGGTGATGGCTGTAGGGCTGGAGCAGATGCATTCTTTGACACCTTCCCCACAAGTCCCATCTGGGAGGAGGGGAGGAAGGTTAATGGGGTTGCAAAGCGAAAAATAGTAAGTCCTCCCCAGGGGCAGAGCTTATAAACCATCTGGTTTGGACCACATCTTCCAAAATACAGAAACTGACTTTAGCTGAGAGAGAACATGACCCTTGCTGGCTTAGGATGCACCCCGACGTCAGCGTGGAGCTTTCTGGTTCTCATTTTAGGTTTGAAAGAGGAACATATTGGGCTCCATCCCCAGGCAGACATCATGATCTGTGTAACAGTCTTTTGTTTGTTTGTTTGCTTTTTAAGTTAGTCGACTTTATTCAAACAGCATTCCTTGGTTGAAGATGAGGATGGGTCTGCTAGAGCCTCACTCCAAAAGAAGGAGTGGGGACAGTCAATGAGAGTCAGCCTCATCCCTCAGCCATCGCCATTTGAAAGGATTTGCTCGGTTTCAAACTACATGCTGACTTCGGGGGCTTTCATGGTTCCCTTGAGCTTCTGAGCCTCCTTTTCCCATAAATCAGTGCTAGCACTAATGATAACTTCTTTAATTCAGGATTAACAAAATTAAATCCTCAGACTCAAGTGTACTGAGTTTGAGGGTGAAATACAAATGTAAAATGTACAGACAGCCTGTCTATCTTTACTATTTGTTAAACTCATGTAGTTAACACAACCAAACAAGTCCTATGTGTGTTCTTGAGAATGTCTCCCCATTTTACCCCTGGTTGGTGACAAATGTCAGAAAGCTTTATAGACACAGGATGCATGATCCAGGAGTCTGCCATTATTGAAGTTGAGCATCTTATTATAAAAGCACCTGACAGACCGGGTGCAGTGGCTCACACCTGTAATCCCAGCACTTTGGGAGGCCGAGGCGGGTGGATCACCTGAGGTCAGGAGTTCGAGACCAGCCTGACCAACATGGTGAAACCCTGTCTCTGCTAAAAATACAAAATTAGTCAGGCGTGGTGGTGGGTGCCTGTAATCCCAGCTACTCAGGAGGCTGAGACAGGAGAATCGCTTGAACCCAGGAGGCGGAGGTTGCGGTGAGCTGAGATCATGCCACTGCACTCCAACCTGGGCAACAAGAGCAGAACTCTATCTCAAAAGAAGAAGAAGAAAAAAAAAAAGCACCTGACATATTTACTGTTTTCCTGTGCACGGAGCTTGCTGTGTGTGCAGAGCACTTTATTTTAGAGTTGGGTAGGTAGGTCTTTCTCCTCTCCTGCCCATTTCTTTTGTATTTACTCAGTCCTTTTCCACCTGGTGCCTGGCAGTGTCATGCACACCTTGGGCACTTACTGAATACTCATAGTGGTGAAGCCATCCATGGCTTCCCAGCATTCACACCCTTCCCCATGAGTGTGGCTGCTGGCCCAAGCTCTGGGGGTCATGTGTTACAGGGAAGAAGGGTGTGAGAATACAAGTGGTAGCAGAGCTTTACTCTGTCAGGGTGGCTGCATGGCACCTGGCTTCACTGTGCTTTGAATAGCTCTTAACTGTCATCTATGTTGAATGATATTTTATATATACCTGTATCTTGGATTCAAAAATCAAATAGACTAAAGATTTTATCTCCTGCCAGGCTCAATGTCAGGTTAACCAAGGAGAGAATATTTCACCTGAGCAGCTGTGTCGTGGCCAATAGCCTGACTAGTTCCCTTCTCGGGGATCTGGGTTCCTGGAGCACCCAGCATGGACTAGATGAGCCTTCTGAGCAGAGTTTCTTAAACAGCAGCACTGCTGGCATTGAGCCAGGTACCCCTTTGTAGAGGGGCTGTCCTGTGCATTGAAGGATGTTTAGCAGCATCTCCAGCTTCTGTCCCCTAAACATCAATAGCAGCTCTCTCCTCTAGTTGTGAAAATCAAACATGTGTTCAGATACCACCCCCACCCCCCAGCTGAGAGCCACTGCCTGAGAAGGAAGGAGGGATGATGGGAGGAAGGGGCTTTTCCTCTGTGTCCTCTCTCTGTCCTGTGGGAGGCTGGGAGCCTGTGGTTGCTACCTGTGGCATCATCTTATAATCTTCCTTCTGAAACGTTAAAGCCTATACAGATCTGCTGGGCATCTTGTGAAAAAGCCAATCCTGGTTCGGAGAGCTGGGGTGGGCAGACCTGAGGTCTGCATGTCTAACCAGCTCCTTGGTGATGCTTTCACTAGGAGCATGCTTGGAGCAGTAGTGCACAGCTGTGTGATTAGCACAGGCATCTTAGTGACCTCTTTGTTGGAAGTTAAGAGAACTCACTCATGATGACCAAAGCAAAAGCATACTGTATCAGCAACAGGGGCACTCACAGAAGGGACTGAGGGGCTTGGCCCAGCCTAGGGAGCTGGGGCCATCTCCTTCCCTCCTGGTTCTGGTTTCGGTTCCTGCCACCCCATCTCTTTGGCCCCATCCCCCTTTGCCTATTCCTAGACCCATCAGGGGCAGCATCACAGACTCCCTGAGAAGGAGGTATGTCAGGTAAGGGAAAGGGTGAATGGGCCTGTTTCAGTGGGACCCT
>NW_012103120.1:4504564-4508142 GCF_000951045.1 Mandrillus leucophaeus | reverse complement strand
CCCGCCTCGGCCTCCCAAAGTGCTGGGATTACAGGCGTGAGCCACTGCGCCCGGCCATTACTGATGCTATTTCAATCCTAAAAGCCATGAGCTACATGGAATTCCCAAGGAGGCAACTCTGCTTAGACTTCTTGCTAACTCAGTAGTCAGAGCACACAGACTCAAGCCACTCCACAGGTCAGTCAATATTGTAAACCATACATAGTATACTTCATCAGCACATAAATGTTATAAATTAAACATTCTACATCAAACAAAGTAACATTTAACATCATGAGAAAAGGGAATAGAAAAAAGAGGTTAATAAACCAGACCAAGGACAGTAATGTCTAAGGTCTGACTCTCCAAGGACAAGGAGAGTGTCTTGGCCACATCCAGATGGTCATCAATGTCTTGCAAGGACGAGTCTTTGATTTGGGCAGATGCTGGGTGCTGATTACAAGTGACAGCAAGACAGGGTCTGTCAAGATGGCCGTGTCAAGCCGGTGAAGTCCTGCTCGTTTTATGGCCCTTGAGTCCTCTGGTGAAGACTGATAGTAAAGGATTATGCCCTTATCTGGTTGAGTGTTGTCTCTATTGATTAGGTGAACAGCTGGACCCTGCTGGCTTGATGCCTTTTGAAATGTAAGATGGCATTTTTTTTCTAAGATGGAGTCACTAATGTCAAGGGTGATCTCTACAAGACTTCTCCAACCCCGTCTTGTTTGGGAGAGGCAGCCATCCAAGCAAAGGGGCTGATGAGGGGAAAGCAATAAAGTAGGGTGAGCAGGCCTTGGGGAAAGTCCAGGCTTTGTGGATGAAAACATGTTGGCCTTGGGGTGAAGGAGGTGAGGCTCCTGGCTCTGCGCCAGGTGTGGGAACAAGAGCTAGCCATGTGAGCCGTGGGAGCCTCGCTTCCTCCCGTGGGAGTGATATGCACATTCCAGGGGTCTTGTGAGAAACACCGGGATAGAGCGTGCAGCATGGCGCTTGAGCAGACGCTGACCTGGTGGGACGATGGTGGTGAATAGCCCCTGCAGAATGAGAAGCAGTCAGTGGGTTTGGAGACGGGGGGAGAAAGATCGCCCTGCAGGCCTTGAGACTGTGGGGGCATTACGGAGAGGGTCACCACCAAAAGGACAGGCTCTGCTCTCACTCCTCCTACTCCATATCTTCCCCCATCCTGTTTTGAAATAGTGCCAGCAAAGCTTGATTCTCTTACGTGGAATGCTTCCCTGGCAGTTTCCATCTCATCGTGGAGGTGAGGGACAGTAGAGGCCTCAAAGCCTCCAGAGCGCTCCAGGTGAAGCCCCTCACTTTACCAGGTAGGCCTGAGGGCATGCAGGACTCCCTGGGCCGCAGGCACTTCCTTCTTAGGTGGCCTCATCTCCTCTGGCACATTTAATACAAGGCAAAAGGATGCCCTTTGCTGTGGCCTGCAGGAGAAATGAGAGGCATGAGCTCTTCAGAGTCTTTATCCTGGCCTCTGGACTCTCTGGACTGCTGTTTTCCACCTTTGCTGCCTCTACCTCCTGTACCCTGACATTGACATGCACCATGGGATTTTGGATATGGTGTGGAGGAGGGGCGGACACATGCCCCGGGGTGTGGCCTGCCGCTGTGCACATGCAGAGGGTGTTTTTAAAATAAAGTGCCGCACGTTAGTAACAGCAGAGTCCCAGAGCATGCACCATCACTCACGACTCCCTAATGCCCGCTCCTAGCATGTCATCCTCGCACTGAGCACAGGGCTATTTTCAGGGTGCCTGCCCTTTACTGGCTGCTCTAAAGTTTCTTCCTGCCATCATGGATCCAAAAAAGTCATCCGGCTGTGTCTGGCAGCTCCTCTGTCCAGCAGAGGTGGGAAGGGTAAATGCATTGGGTGGAGGGTAGTTTGTGAAAATGTGCCTGGCACTATCCCAGACACAAAAGAAGATCTGAGCCTATCGTAGATAGGGATTTAGGAGGAGATGATGGGATTCTGAGCTAGTAGATGGCACTGCAAGCAGCCTGGCATACTGCTTACAGAGCCTCTGCCTGCCCCAGTCCCTGAGATGGGCATAGGAGCCAGCCACAAGTAAAGTGGCAAAATCACCTCTAACAGCATGAATGGCTATGAATAGATTCAGCACAGGATACTCCACCAATGAAAGACCATTAGGCCTCAGAGGTGGGTAGAGGGCTTGCAAAAGTATTCCAAGATTGGGAGGTATCAAGGCAACCTCACTCCCAGACTAACCTGGTGCCACTTGGCAAACACACCACAGTTGCACAACTTCTGGATGTTAACACAGTCTACAGTCCAGTGGCAGGTGTCAAAGAATGCATCTGCTCCACCCCCACAGCCTGGGGATAGAGCCCTGCTATGTTCCTCTTTCAAACCTTGACCCTCAATTTATCTGCTGTTATTAAATTGTTATGTAATGCTTTCCATCAGCACCTGATGCTGGATTAGGTTCAGAAGGAGAGCTCAGTGCCTTTGGGCTGACAGGTGGCTCCTGGAGCAAACTCCAGGCAGCCTATTAACAGTTATGACATCCCAACCCAGACTCAGGCTCAGGTATGGGCCCATACCTTGAAGACAGCTCTGCCTTCTTCAAGAACCACCAGAGGAAGGTGATGGCTGTAGGGCTGGAGCAGATGCATTCTTTGACACCTTCCCCACAAGTCCCATCTGGGAGGAGGGGAGGAAGGTTAATGGGGTTGCAAAGCGAAAAATAGTAAGTCCTCCCCAGGGGCAGAGCTTATAAACCATCTGGTTTGGACCACATCTTCCAAAATACAGAAACTGACTTTAGCTGAGAGAGAACATGACCCTTGCTGGCTTAGGATGCACCCCGACGTCAGCGTGGAGCTTTCTGGTTCTCATTTTAGGTTTGAAAGAGGAACATATTGGGCTCCATCCCCAGGCAGACATCATGATCTGTGTAACAGTCTTTTGTTTGTTTGTTTGCTTTTTAAGTTAGTCGACTTTATTCAAACAGCATTCCTTGGTTGAAGATGAGGATGGGTCTGCTAGAGCCTCACTCCAAAAGAAGGAGTGGGGACAGTCAATGAGAGTCAGCCTCATCCCTCAGCCATCGCCATTTGAAAGGATTTGCTCGGTTTCAAACTACATGCTGACTTCGGGGGCTTTCATGGTTCCCTTGAGCTTCTGAGCCTCCTTTTCCCATAAATCAGTGCTAGCACTAATGATAACTTCTTTAATTCAGGATTAACAAAATTAAATCCTCAGACTCAAGTGTACTGAGTTTGAGGGTGAAATACAAATGTAAAATGTACAGACAGCCTGTCTATCTTTACTATTTGTTAAACTCATGTAGTTAACACAACCAAACAAGTCCTATGTGTGTTCTTGAGAATGTCTCCCCATTTTACCCCTGGTTGGTGACAAATGTCAGAAAGCTTTATAGACACAGGATGCATGATCCAGGAGTCTGCCATTATTGAAGTTGAGCATCTTATTATAAAAGCACCTGACAGACCGGGTGCAGTGGCTCACACCTGTAATCCCAGCACTTTGGGAGGCCGAGGCGGGTGGATCACCTGAGGTCAGGAGTTCGAGACCAGCCTGACCAACATGGTGAAACCCTGTCTCT
>NW_012103120.1:4487985-4503159 GCF_000951045.1 Mandrillus leucophaeus | reverse complement strand
CCTAGGGAGCTGGGGCCATCTCCTTCCCTCCTGGTTCTGGTTTCGGTTCCTGCCACCCCATCTCTTTGGCCCCATCCCCCTTTGCCTATTCCTAGACCCATCAGGGGCAGCATCACAGACTCCCTGAGAAGGAGGTATGTCAGGTAAGGGAAAGGGTGAATGGGCCTGTTTCAGTGGGACCCTGGAGTGACCTTAGGCTGAACATGATTATTCTCCCCCAGCAATGGAGTATACCCACAGAAGACCACCTTGTGAATGGATGTGGGGGGAACTTGGATCCAGGGAGGAGCCCTGGTAGGGAGGGTTGGGGTGAGGCCCTGGTTCCTGCCTTTCTCTGACTGTCCCTGACTCTAGCTATTGATTTCCTGCCATTTCTCCTTCCTCTGGCCCTACCTACCTTATAGTGATGGTGAGATAGCACAGCAGAAATATTCCAAGCTCATGAAAGGAATGCAGTCACTTAGATCTAAGAAGTACTATACCCCTTTTGAAGATCCCATATGGGAAGACCTCCACTTGGGAAACTGGGAAATTAGAGGTGACTATTTGCCCCATATTCCTGCAGAGTTATTTTGAACAATAAGCCTCCCTTAGAGCATTCAAAATTACTCAATGTATAGTTAGTTAAAACTCCCAACCTATCAGTCTCACTACTGGCCTGTTCCAAAGGCATTGGTGGAGGTCTGAGGAAGATGGGTAAGTTGGTGATTTGGGGTTATCTTCCAAGAAGGAGGACAATGATGGGGCCTGGTCTTCTGCCAGGGGACCTATTTCTCAGTTCAGAAAGCTGACCTCATGATTAATGCAACTTGGAAAGGTGCACGAGTTCTGTGCATAAATTCTATATCCTCAGGCAAAAAAAAAAAAAAAAAAAAAAAAGGAAGAAAAAAAAGTGAGCAAAGGCATGAGAATACAGAAGCTTTACAATTTTTCTGGCTTCTGGTGGCAGCCATGGGATAGGAGTCAGGAACAAGGGAGGGAACCCGCAACTCTGGACATGACCCTGGCATGTAACTCTGGACACACTGATTTCTAAAAGAATTCAGGGAAATCTGCACAAAAAGTGGGAAAATGAGAAAAGATAGCTGGATAGGCCACCTATCCTTATTTCAAAAGACGTTAATGCCAAAGCCAATCTGAAATGACATCAGGCAGATGTGCGTAGAGTCAGAGACTGTGGCCCATGTAAATTGTTGCAACGACAGCATACTTTCTTCACAGGTACTTTCTTCACATCCACAGGGATGTGATCTCTGGAAATACAAAAGCCAGCCACCCCTCCTTTCCACTGCTGTGCTCTCCCTCTGAGCATGTTGATACAACTTGAACAGCTCTGCACTATATTTAGCACTAACCAAAATACCAATCGCCTAGACGCTACCTTCCCGTGCCCCTGAAAATTAGCTGTGTCTGCTGTATCTCTGTTCCAGTCAGACATGAGTGTACATGATACTGGAGGAACTGAGTCCAGGAACCATCATGGCCAACATCACAGCGGAGAATCCTGATGATGAAGGTTTTCCTAGCCACCTCCTCTACAGCATTACCACTGTTAGCAAATATTTCATGATAAATCAGTGTAAGGCACTCACCTCCATCCTTAAGTGCATCCTCTAATTCAGCCATTTGAATTGTTTTACAATGCAGTTGTCCCTCGACACCCATGAGAACTGGTTCTAGGACGCACCATGGATACCAAAATCCATGTATGCTCAAGTATCTCCTATAAAATGGCATAGTATTTGCATATAACCTATGCATGTCCCCCCATATACTGTATATCATCTCTAGATTCCTTATAATACCCAATGCAATGTAAATGTTATGTAGATAGTTGTTGTATTGTTTAGGGAATAATGACAAGAAAAAAATGTCTGTACATGTTTAGTACAGATGCAACCGGCCATTTATTTTTCCTGAATATTTTTAATCCTCAGTTGGTTGAATCTGAGGTGCAGAACCCATGGATACAGAGGGCTGATAGTATTTTTCTTATCTTCTGGTATGGGGCATGTCTTTCTGTCTGGGGTCATCATTGGTTACCAAGGTAATAGATGTATTAAAAGCAGCTGGCATGGGGGCTGGGCAAACTAAATAGGGTTGACAGCTATGTCACTCTTCACCTTTGTGGGGGATGGGGCGGGGGCGGTGAAGAGATTTATTTTCTTACCCATTGTTAGATTTGTGACTGAGACCTCTATAAAAAAAGACAGATTAACAAGAGAAAAGCATACAAATTTATTCAATGTTAAGTTTTATGTTACACCAGAGTCTTCAGAAATGAAGACTCAAAGAAACAGGGAAATCCATGTGTTTTTATGCTCAGTTTGATGAAGTGAGTAATTATGGAGAAGTATGATTGCAGGACAAAAGGGTACGACCCAACGATAATAAACCTGGGGAATTTAGCAAGGTCTATTTGTTCAGATTTTTCCTGGCATCTCTGTCTTCCAGAATAGGATGTTCCTTTCCTCCAGGTATAGGTAGGATACCGCTGGAATGAAGGTCTTATGACTGCTTCAAACGAAAGCCAGAGAGCTCTTTTATGGGCTGCTTCAGGGAAGAAGGGCAGGAGAAGGTCAGAGACCTTCCTGCTTCTGCTGTTTTCTCAAATGCCAAGGTGCCATATTTTGGGATAATGTGTCCTGAATCCCATCACCTTTTTCTCAAAGGCAGGTGTGTAAGGATGGATGGGTTACTTATCCTGAGGGTTCCCCGAAGTCTTCTGAAGAGAGAGGCTATACCAGTACTGTCCAATAAGAATAGAATCAAGTCACTTATATAATTTCAAAGTCTCTAGTAGTCACATTTTTAAAAAGTAAAAAGATATAGGAGAAATTAATTTTAATTAGGCATTTTTATTTAACATGTATGAAATATTATTTCAACACGTGATCAATACTTAAAAGTTATTCACGGCCAGGCATGGTGGCTCATGTCTGTAATCCCAACACTTTGGGAGGCTGAGGCCAGAGGATTGCTTGAGCCTGGGAGTTTGAGACCAGCCTGGGCAACGTAGTGAAACGCTGTCTCTACTAAAAGTTTAAAAATTAGCTGAGTGTGGTGATCCACACCTATAGTCCCAGCTACTCAGGAAGTTGAGGCAGGAGGATCTCTTGAGCCTAGGAGTTTAAGGCCGCAGTGAGCTATGATCATTCCACTCTACTCCAGCCTGGGTGACAGAGCAAAACCCTGTCTCCAAAAAAAAAAAAAAAAAAAAAAAAAAAAGTGATTCATGAGATATTTCATATCATTTTCTTTGGTACCAAGTCTTGGAAGACTGTTGTATGTTTTATGCTTACAGTACATCTCAATTTGGATTAGCACCATTTAATTGCTCAATAACTCTCATGTGACTAGTGGTAACTGCATGGGACAGTGTCATTTTGCTCAATCTGCCAGACCGATGGGAGTTATTTTCCCATCTGAATATCTCTGAAGGGGACGAATTCCCCTTCTCTGCACTTCTATAACCATCTTTTCCTGGGGCCTTAGTACACACCAGGCATTATGCTGAGTGATTATTCACATACATCTCATCTCAAGTACTCAAGATAGCAACTGAATGAACTATCATCATTCACATTTTACAGATGAGGAAACTGAGGCCTAGGGAGAGCCTCAGGCAGGTTAAACAATTTGTTGAAGGTCTTACAGCTTGTAGGTCGTGAAGTTCAAGTACCAACCTAAGCCACCTGATTCCTTGGGCCTGTCTTCTTAACCACTGCCAGACTGCCCCACTCCTGTAAGTCCTGATCGCATTACCAAAAAGGACTTCCAGCCTTAGACAATCCCCCCCAAAAAATGTGCTATTGGCTCCTTAGGCTTTCGGGCAAAGGATACCTATTCCCAGGAGAGCCAGGCAAAGGCAGTAATTGTGCACTGCCTCTGAAAACATCCTAATGCCCTGTCAGCTGATAGTGTAGGGATAACCATGGCTGAGAGTTCTGTTCACTCTAGTGTTGCAAAATTCAACTTTTAACAAGCAGAGTGAGTTTTTTTTTTTTTTCTTTTTTTGAGTATATTTATTAAGATTCTTTGGTCGCAGGTAACAGAAACTAAGGCAAAACAAGCTAACAAAAAAAAAAAAAAAGAAAAATAAAAGAAAAAGGCAGGGACATCTATCAACAGGATTCTGGGCATCTCCTAAGAAAATGTCAAAAGATGGGGGCATACGAAGGATGTGACTCAGTGCTGCTCCAGGGACCTAGGCTCTGTAGCTCCACAATTAGCCTGTGATCTTCCAATGTGTGCCTTTCAGTTACAAATTCTCCAATAAGAGAGCCCTGTGGGTCAAGCTGGAGTCAGTTATTCACCAGTCCAGTCCACTCTGGGCAAGGGCTGCCACCAAGGACCCAACTCTGGAGTGCAGTGTGAAAAATCCTAGAAGGGTCAGGCCAGATACCCCAATAAATGTCTAACAGAGGAACTTAATGGGTTTTCAAAAATGTATTTGTATAGAGATTATGCTCTGCATAAGCTCTTCCTCATGTTAAAATGGTCTTTTCCAGTTTTCTCCAAGTTTCTGTATTCCTTTTCATTTCTCTTCAAAGGGTCACATTCTAACCTTTGCTTTCTTCGTGACTGGTACAATCCAAGTGGCCCAAATGATACACCGAGATGCAGGTGAATTGAGACAAAATCCCACCATTTCCCTGCAAGTTCTAGTGAAGGACAGACCATATGGGGGTCAGGAGAATCACATCCAGATAACCTTCATTGTGGAAGACATCAGCAACAATCCTGCCACATGCCAAAGGTTCACCTTCAGGTATGCACACTTCGAAACTTGGGTTGGACATTCTACCTCTTTGGTGGTCCTCCACCCTTTGGCTTATCTGGTATATTCTCAGGAGGACCTGAAGAATTATAAGCATTTGGAGAAACAGCTTAGTAGAATAAATCGATGTGAACTGTTCACTTTTGTCCACAGGTTTCCTTGTTGTCATCCTTTTTTCTTCCCTCTCTTTCATTTTCCTTCTTCTTCATTATCTCCCTTGTTCACTTTCTTACTCTTAAGAATTATTTTTTATTTTGCTCCTTTCTATATCCTGCTCATCTCCGTTGGTGAAAAGGACCACAGGGACTTGTTAGGCCCTCTCTAGACCGTGCCTGTTTTTGTTTATTGCCACGGGTGGCAAGATGGGGCTGTTAGTTAGCAGTTATAATAGATGTTTGAGACTTAGGATCAGTGAATAGGAACTCCCAGAGAAACACACCACCAGCCAGATGAATAAATCAAACCAAGTACTTATGTAAAACCAAACAAAGCATCGAATTCACCTTACACAACTTAATTGAATATAAACAAAAGACATCCGAAAGGGAAAAAATGCAGGTACAAGTGGGATACAAGTGATTTTGTATATTTTGACTCATTCTTTATCCCACAATCTATTTGCTATTATTTTACAATAAAGTCGCTTGTGATTCTGGGTTAATATGCTTTTTGAAAACAATATTATCTTTCTACTATTTTGTCAGAGTCACATGATTAGTACTTTCTCACATAAGCCTCATCTCTAAGGTTTTGTTCCAGCCAGTCTCTGGTCTCCTGAGAGGCTGAAGAGGGCTCTTTGGGAGGAATTTGAGTTGTGGGGAGCAACTCCACAGTAGCCCTTGCTAAAAGACAGCCCTGTATCTCGAGCAAGGCTGATGACCAGGGTGGGTCTCAGTTCCAGATGTCCCCATGGGGTGAGTCTCCTGAGTTTATCTTTGAGTCATTTTGTAAGTTTTCCCCAGGTGACTCTGGACATAGACCCAATACATGCAGAGGACAAAGGACCCTAGACCAGCATTGCCTTGGAGGAGCAGGGGAAATAGAAATTCCTTTACTATACTCATGAATGTTTCCCTCTCCCAAATGGCATGCCTAGCGTAATGCTAAAGGATCCATGTGGCCTCGAGTCTGATATCAAAATGGTTAAACTCTGTTCTGGACGCACCACTGACTTGTCCCTTCAGATCCAGTCTCCACCCTGCTCTGTGCTCCAAGACACTGACCTGGATGGATACTGTATTAGTCTGTTTTCATGCTGCTGATAAAGATACACCTGAGACTGGGCAATTTACAAAAGAAAGAGGTTTAATTGGACTTACAGTTCCACATAACTGGGGAAGCCTCACAATCATGGCAAAAGACAAGAAGGAGCAAGTTACATCTTACATGGATGGCAGCAGGCAAAGAGATAGAGCTTGTGTAGGGAAACTCCCACTTATAAAGCCATCAGATCTCATGAGACTTAGTCACTATCACGAGAACAACACAGAAAAGACTTGCCCCCATGATTCAATTTCCTCCTATCAGGTCTCTCCCACAACATGTAGGAATTCAAGATGAACCTTTGGTGGAGACACAGCCAAACCATATCATCCTGCCCCAGCCCTTTGCAAATCTCATGTTCCCACATTCCAAAACAAATCATGCCTTCCCAACAGTCACCCAAAGTCCTAACTCATTTCAGCATTAACTCAAAAGTCCACAGACCAAAGTCTCATCTGAGACAAGGCAAGTCCCTTCTGCCTATGAACCTGTAAAATCAAAAGCAAGTTAGTTACTTCCTAGATACAATGGGGGTATAGGCATTGGTACAGCTGTTCCAAATGGGAGAAATTGGCCAAAATGAAGGGGCTACAGGCCCCATGCAAGTCTGAAATCCAGCGGGGTAGTCAAATCTTAAAGCTCCACAATCATCTCCTTTGACTCTATGTCTCACATCCAGGTCACACTTATGCAAGAGGTGGGTTCCCATGATCTTGGGCAGCTCCATTCCTGTGGCTTTGCAGGGTACAGCTTCCATCTCGGATGCTTTCATGGGCTGGCACTTGAATGTCTGTGGCTTTTCCAGGTGCATAGTACAAGCTGTCAGTGGATTTACCATTTTGGGGTCTGGAGGACAGTGGCCCTCTTCTCAGAGCTCCACTAGGCAGTGCCCTACTAGGGACTTTGTGTGGGAACTGCAACCCCACATTTCCCTTCTGCACTGCCCTAGCAGAGGTTCTCCATGAGGGGCTGCCCCTGCAACAAACTTCTGCCTGGGCATCCAGGCATTTCCATACATCCTCTGAAATCTAAACGGAGGTTCCCAAACCTCAATTCTTCTGTGTACCCACAGGCTCAACACCACATGAAAGTTGGCAAGGCTTGGGGCTTCCGCCCTCTGAAGCAATAGCCCGAGCTGTACCTTGGCCTCTTTTAGTCACAGCTAGAGCAGCTGGGATGCAGGGCACCAAGTCCCTAGGCTGCACACAACAGAGGGACACTGGGCCTGGCCCATGAAACCATTTCTTCTTCCTAAACCTCTGGGCCTGTGATGGGAGTGGCTCCCACAGAGATCTCTGACAGGCCCTGGAGACATTTTCCCCATTGTCTTGGTGATTAACATTCAGCTCCTTGTTACTTATGTAAATTTCTGCAGCTGTCTTGAATTTCTCCTCAGAAAATGGGATTTTGGTTTCTATCGCATTGTCAGGCTGCAAAATTTCCAAATTTTTAAGCTCTGCTTCCTTCATAAAACTGAATGCCTTTAACAGTACCCAAGTCACATCTTGAATGCTTTGCTGCTTAAAAATTTCTTCTACCAGATACCCTAAATCATCTCTCTAAAGTTCAAAGTTCTACAAGTCTTTAGGGCAGGGGCAAAATGCCACCAGTCTCTTTGCTAAAACATAACAAGAGTTACCTTTGCTCTGGTTCTCAACAAGTTCCTCATCTCCATCTAAGACCACCTCAGCCTGGATTTAATTGTCCATATCATTACCAGCATTTTGGTCAAAGCCATTCAACAAGTCTTAAGGGAGTTCCAAACTTTCTCATATTTTCCTGTCTTCTTTTGAGCCCTCCAAACTGTTTCAACCCCTGCATGTTACCCAGTTCCAAAATTGCTTCCAGATTTTCAGGTATCTACAGCAGTACCCTACTCTATTGGTACCAATTCACTGGATTAGTCCATTTTCATACTGCTGATAAAGACATACATGAGACTCGGTAATTTACAAAAGAGGTTTAATGGACTTACAGTTCCACGTGGCTGGGGAAGCCTCACAATCATGGCAGAAGGCATGGAGGAGCAAGTCATGTCTTACATGGATGGCAGCAGGCAAAGAGAGAGCTTGTGCAAGGAAACTCCCCGTTATAAAGCCATCAGATCTTGTAAGACTTATTCACTATCACAAGAACAGCACAGGAGAGACCTGCCCCCATGATTCAATTTCCTTCCACTGGGTGCCTCTCACAACATGTGGGAATTCAAGATGAGATCTGGGTGGGGACACAGCCAAACCATATCAGGTACCAACCAGCTCCCTTGCCTTTCAGTTTCTGGTTGGCCAATGGGGAGTCCTGGAAAGAGGGAAAGAGGAGGGTCAGTCTCCCTCCTCGTGAGCTGGGTACATCCCTCCCCTGCCTGAATATCTCCATTCCCATAGGCAGCTCTCTGTCCCTGGTGGCAGGGCCTGCTTCCTCCACTGGCTCCCCTGGGCCTAGAGGTGGTAAGGCTGCTTCACTCTCATGAGCCCTGAGATATTGCACTGTCCCATGAGATTTCCATATACTCTGTGAGCACCTTCTTCATAGTCCCTTTACTGACCCCTCCTAGAATGATCTTAATTCACCAGCTGCTTCCTGCTGACACCCCAATAACGTCAGTCACAATCTTGAGCACATAGTAGGTTCCTATCCTAACCTAAGCCCTACAAGTCCATCAGATGGGTGGGGATAGCTGCATGGGTAGTTAGGATTGTGACTTCCACACCTTTACATGCATAAATTGAGAGATGTCTGGGCCCTGGGGATGGAGTAAAGACAATTTGCAGCATCACACTTACACTTTATTTGACATTTTAAATCTGTGCTAGCACTCTTGGGTGGTTCCAGTACATCCTGGGAAGTTCCTGCCCTCTTCTGTCCTCCTGCTCTTCCTTGTTCCTCTGCCCTAAGAGGTAGGGGGTGAAGGTTAAGAAGTGAGAATGTCTGGAGAGTGCTGTGCTGTCTCAAACCTTCCTTGTCCATTTTCTCTCTTCAGTGCATATCTGTTAATTGTATATTTGGCTTCCTGCAGTCCAGATTCCCCTGGGGTATGGGAGGATAATTTGCAGACTGTGTTCCATATTAGCTGGTGAAACTGCAATTTGAATATCCTAGACTGTCCAGGCAAGCCCAAACAGAGTCCTGCTCTTGATAATCTTCCCTCCAGATTAGCCCTGAAGGCTGAAGTGAAATCCATAACTGGACTAACTGCATTTATTACTGAAGATAATCTAACCAAGGCTCAAGTCCCTTCTCTGGGCTCTTCTAGCGGGAGGACCTCTCAGCCACCCTATGAACGCCAAGATGTAAGGAAGGGCAACGAAAGGGACGCCTCCTCTGCAGTTCCAGCGGTGGAGGTCTTCAGCCTAAAGCCCAGCCCCGCGTCCCAAGGCTGCATAAGGGTGGGTGCGAGAGGGCTGAGAAGCCCTAACCTGCAGCACTCGCCATCCTCCCAGCCTGATACCTTCTCCAGCCGGACTATGTCAAAGCTAAGCACACAAGCAGGTCCAAACAGAACAAAGTGACAATGGCAGTGGTTCTGCCACAGTCTCTGACACTTGCTCTTGAATGTTTGTTCCCTCCTCAGAGGCTGTGGGCGCGGTCTCTGCTATGGAGTTCTTGAGAGCAGTTGGCAGAACCGGTGGGGTCAGCGCGGCTGCTGGAGGCAGCTCCAAGAACGAGATGCTAAGATGGGGTTAAATGTGCAAGGCTATTATTAGGGGAGATGCCTGTGGCAGAAAATGGGGAGAGAGATGGACAAGGCTGGGCAAGTCATCAGATCATGATGCAAGGCTGATCTGAGTAAAGGAAAGAGGGAGAAAAGGTAGTTGGACATATTCTAGGCTGCCATGCAGTCTAAGGAGTGTTCAGTTAGGGCACTGGGGGTCCTGGAGTCAGTGTCAGCTGACACAGGACAGGAATGAGCCTTAGTATCTTTGCCATGACCAGTTGTTGCTACGTGGCCTCACCACAAACACAGTGATGGATTCAGAGCCCAGCAGCTGAGGCCGATGGTCAGTTATGCTCTCATGGTTGAAGGTCTTCCAGGCACATTCTCATGACAGCCACGATATATTTTTGTAAGAAATTCTACCAAGGCAAAATATGATTAAGATAGATAGCCAAAACAAACAAAAAAGAAAGAAAAGCCACAAATTCCTCCCTGCTTGCTCTGCATGCATGCTCCTTTGCAATGTGATTTTGCTGTTCCATCAAGAGATGGGTCTCCTTGAATCTGAACTTGACCATGTGAATTGCTTTGACCACTGGAGCATTAACAAACATGGCACAGCAGAGGCTTGGAAAATGCATGTGCATTGGGATTTGCCCTCTCTTGTTACTTTTGGAACCCAGAGACCTCCATGCAATGAGCCTAGACTAGCCTCCTAGAAGATGAGAACAACAAGAAGCAGAAACCAAGCACCTTCCCACCACTGGGCATGTGAGTGAGGCCATCCTAGACCATCCAGCCCCAGCCAAGCTGTCAGTGACCACAGAGACCAGCTGAGCCACATTTAAACCAATAGGACTGTGGGAAAACCTATAGTACTGTGAGAAATCGTAAATGCTTGTTGTTTTAATTCACTCAGTTTGGGGATGGTGTGTTATGTAGTAAAAACTACTTGATATCATTTATGTCCATTTTATAGATGGAGGAACTGAAACCTGGAGACAGGAGAAAGCCCCTCAATGATTTGAAGCCTCAAGGTGTTCATTGGTCTCCCTCAAAGCCTCCTACAGCAAGCTGGGCTTGATGGGAAGGCTCTGAGTTTGGGGGTAGCTTTATTCATTTGTGTTATTTGCCTAAACCCTGGAGTCTACTGAGATTGAGACTCTCAAATTTGACCATTAATAAACATCTTTTGGATGAATAATATGAAGGTGTTAGGAGGCCCTTCTAGGCCATTGAAGCCACTAGAACACAAGTCAAGGAATTCTCAATCTTCAAAGCATGGGAGATGAGGGGTACAGGGATTCTCCCTAGCCCAATTAGAGACTCCTTCAGGCAGGAGGTAAAATTTGTATTTCTCTTCTATTCTTCTTCACAACTGTGCTAGTCTTATAAGTCTATTGTTCATTCATTCAACAAATATTTATTGAATGTGCCAAGAAACAAGCAAAGATCCTTGCCCTCATAGAGTTTACTTTCTAGGAGGGAAATAGACAATAAACAGAATAAACAAGAGAAATATATGGTACATCAGATAATGATGTGTGCTGGGAATTAAAAATAAAGAGAGGAATAGGAGAGGAAGTACGGGGCAGGGAATATTGCCATTCTAGATCGGGTAGCCTCACTGATAAGGTGACATTTGATTAGACAGATGAAAGAAAGTGAAAGTGTGAGTCACGTGGGTATTTGGGGGGAGAGGATTCCACAGTTAGTGCAGTGATGCTGAGGCCAGAGCCTCATGAAGAGTTCAGGGAGCACCAGAAGGCCAGAGTGGCAGGAGGAGAGTGAACAAGGAGAGGAGCTAGTGGGAGACGAGTTCAGAGAGGAAAAGGCAGGCACGTCCTGAAGCATCCTGCAGATCAAAAGTGGGACTTTGAGTGAAATGAGGAGCCATTTGGGGCTTAGGAGCAGAAGAGTGACATGATCTGACAACATGTTAACAGGATCCCTCTGGCTGCTGTGTTTAAAATAGCCCAAAAGGTAGCAAGGGCAGAATCAGGGAGACCAGTTAGGAGGTGACTGCAATGACCATGGACTCACTTTGAATTGCAGTTAAAGTAGAGGTGTCTAGCCCAGGACCCATGTGAGAAGGAACAGTCGATTACCATTTGTTGGGGGAAATACTGGATTGTGTCTTTTCACCAGCATTATGGTGCTGGAAAGAACAGCCAAGGGGACGTTGCTTCTTGACCTGAACAAGTTCTGCTTTGATGATGACAGTGAGGCACCAAACAACAGATTCAACTTCACCATGCCATCTGGAGTGGGGAGCGGCGGCAGATTTTTACAGGATCCAGCTGGCTCTGGGAAAATTGTGGTCAGTTAATGGTCATTGCATCATTAAAAGGGCATCGGGAATTGGTCCAACATGCATCATGCTTTTGCTGCTCCATAGAGAGAAATTTCCAAGGTAACCCCCTCTCAGGGCGACCGTAACTGACAGGCTTAATAGTGAGCCTGTGTTCCCCAACCGCTCTTTATTTTACCCCGGTTCCAGGAATCGTTTGTTACACATAGTTGTGCCTGGGCTGCTAAGGACTGGATTCGTTCTTGCATAGCATGCAGTTTGTGTGCCTGCTTAGCATGCCTTCACAGACACATCAGTGCCCTCTGTGCTCAGGCACTTTTGTTTATTTGAGTGCTCATTCACGGCCCATAGAGGTGTGAGGTGATAGAAAGCAGGGCCGGGACCTTGAGTGTGTCTGGATAAATTCCACACCGTGGAACCGCTGGAGACCAGAGGAGAGTGAGACAGTGAGGATGTGTAGGGAGCCCCCTCCCTGGCAACTCCAAGGGACAAAAGCTGCATTGGAAGAAGGATGGACATGAAAAGTGGGTCCCAATGAGCGGAGTTAGACCTTTCCTTACAGAGTTCCTGCTGGAAGGTGGTGGGGAAGGAGAAGAGAAAAATGAAAGGGCTGGGAAAGCAGCAGCCTCAGGGAGGGAAGCCAGCAACCCACTACCCTTCCCCTCACCCAGCTTTCTTCTCCACCTCCCATCCCAAACTCTTCTTCAATCCCCAAGAACATCTCACCCACTTTATTCATAGTGCCATCTTAAAAATAATTTCTATTTTTTTCTGTTTAGGAAATTAATACATGTTCATTGTAGAAAATATAGAAAGCACAGAAAAACATCACCATTCACTGATAACCAGTGTTAATAGTTTGGTACATGTCCTTCTTGTCTCTTTTCTATAGATATATTTTATGTCTATTTATACATATATGCATAGGTATATTTTATTTTTATTTATTTATTTTTAAGAGACCGTGTCTCACTCTGTCACACAGGCTGAAGTACAGTGGTGCAATCATAGCTCACCACAGCCTCAAACTCTCGAAATCCAAGGCTCAGGTGATCCTCACATTTCAGCCTCCCTAGCAGCTGGGACTACAGGAGTGTGCCACCGTGCCTGGCTTATTTTTTAGGTTTTTCTAGAGATGGAGTTTTGCTATGTTGCCCAGGCTGGTCTCAAACTCCTGGTCTCAGGCAATCCTCCCACCTTGGCCTCCCCAAGTGCTGGGATTATAGGCATGAGCTACTGTGCCCAGCCTGCATATGAATTTTAAATACAGTAGTGCCCCCTTATCCACCGGGGATATGTTCCAAGACCCCTAGTGAATGCTCGAAACCACAGATAGTACCAGACCCTAAATAAGTTATGTTTTTTCCTTCTATACATAAATACCTATGGTAAGTTTAATTTATAAATTAGGTACAGTAAGTATTGACAATAATAATAATAAAATAGAAAAATTATACCAAAATACTATAACAAAAGTTATGTGACACTGGGCATGGTGGTGCACACCCATAGTGCCAACTACTTAGGAGGCTGAGATGGGAGGATCACTTGAGGCCATGAGTTTGAGGCTACAGTGAGCTATGATTACACCTGTGAATAGCCACTGCACGCCAGCCTAGGCAACAAAGGGGACCCCTATCTCTAAAAAAAGAATAAGGAAAACCAGTTATGTGAATGTGGTTTCTCTCTCAAAATATCTTATAGTGCTGTACTCACTATTTTCAGACTGTGGTTGACTGCAAGTAACTGAAACTGTCAAAAGCAAAACCACAGATAATAAGGGGGGACTACTATAATGAAGTAACCCTGCATATAAGATTCAATTTTGTGCTTTTCTTCAACGAATCTGAAGTTGTGATCCTGAGCAATAGTGCTTAATGAACATCTTTGTACATAGATTCTCTCTCCTGGTAAATCATTTCCATTAAGTTCACTAGCAGTGAGCAAAGGTATGGTCATAACTTTTTAAAGTTCCTCATTTTTATGGGCAAAGTGTTCTCCAAAAGCGTTTTGCCAATTTATATATCCACTAGCAGTATATGAAAATATCTCTCACAGCCTAATAAATAGGATTGTTTAATCTGTATAATCTACTATCTCTGTTTTAGTCTAGCTGATTGGTGATCTAGACTATGAAAATCCAAGTAACCTAGCAGCTGGCAATAAATATACGGTGATAATCCAGGTGCAGGATGTGGCCCCCCCTTACTATAAAAGCAAGTATCATTTTGTTTTATTTCATGAATGTCTTTCTTGAGTATCAATGACTAAACTCTGCTGGGCAATACTCGGTATTGTGCTAGGTCCCCCATCTCACTAGTATTGCCCTCATGCAAGGACCCCCTCTTTCTCGGCTGAATTGCAACATGTAAGAGTCTTTGAAGGGAAATGCAAATGCCATCATATGACTTCCTTGGTTAAAGCCTTCGAGCATCTCCTGTAGCTGTCAAGTTCAAGTTCCAACTCTTTGGCTTGGCATACAAGAATTTTCATCATTTGGTTGCTGCTTAATTCTCCGGCTTCACCTCCTGTTACTTGCTTCCAAGCCCCCATTTTTTTCCAGCTGGGCAAACAGCTTGAAGTTTTCCAGAGTGAATTATGTGGTTTTATACCTTGGCATTTTTGTATACACCTGCAACACCACCCAATATCGTCCCTGCCCCATTTGTCTAATTCTGTCCTTATAAGGCTCAGCTTGTTCTTTCTCCTGGAAGCTGTTCCTCCTCTGGGTTCTGTAGTACTCTGTGCGCTCATGTGCTTATCAAAGGGTGACCACCCTCAGCATCTAAAAGGCAGGAGCTCCCGTGTCTTAGTCACCTGGTGTCCCCTATGCGCAAAGCCTATACACAGGAGATTCTTTAAAGACGTTGAATAAACAAATGGATGAGTATGGATTTGTGATTGAATGTGTTTCTATTTCCATTTTTAGATAATATCTACATTTGTATCCTAACAAGCCCAGAAAATGAGTATCCTCTCATTTTTGATAGGCCATCCTACGTATTTGATGTGTCAGAAAGAAGGCTGGGTAAGTAACAGACAAGACACAGACCAGAGGGCTCTCAATGGACTCCGTCCAAACGTGTGTTCTGCGGAGTGGAAAGCTCCCTTCTGGAGGCCTCGCATGCTGTTGTGCACAGTGACTCACAGCTGATTAGTATTTAG
>NW_012103120.1:4481841-4483040 GCF_000951045.1 Mandrillus leucophaeus | reverse complement strand
ACACACACACACACACACACACACACACACACACACACACACACACACAAAGGCATAAATTATCTATTACAGCTCACAGGACTGCTTGGATCATAGGGCCAGTTACCTAGCGGGTATTGGTTAGCATTATTTCAATTAAGTAGAAGTGAAGCTATAAAACAGAGTTTGGACAGCAAGGAGACCTCCAGAAGTCCTTCTTCCCATGGCAGGGAGGACATCGGTTCCTGAATCATCCTTCCCTACCTCTTAAAAGCAGGACTTATTGCAGGTACTTTATTCCTCCAGCCAGAACCTGAGTGGGACAGGTGCAAGCCACTGAAAAAGACCTCCCCCAGCGCAGCCTCGTGTACTCCATCTCCACCGGAGGGGCCAGCCTCCAGTACCCGAACGTATTTCGGATTAATCCCAAGATGGGAGAACTCCAGCTGGTAACTAAAGTAGACTACGAAACAACCCCTATCTATATTCTCAGAATCCAGGCCACCAACAACGAGGACACAAGCTCTGTCACTGTGAGTGGGGCTGCTTGCTATAGTCCCGGTAACCCAACTGGTTGACTCAGGGTCTCTCTGGCACCCACAGAATGTGGATGTGGCAATGAGGAAACTTCCCAGGGGCACATCCTGCAGGTGTGGTGAGAAACAAATAAAGGTGCCCTGGGAAATAAAGATCCATGTTTTTCTTTTTTTCTTTTTCTTTTCTTTTTTTCTCTTGTTTGAGACAGGGTCTCGCTTTGTAGCCCAGGATAGAGTACAGTGGTGTAACCTTGGCTCACTGCAACTTTCACCTCCTGGGTTTAAGCGATTCTCATGCCTCAGCCTCCCAAGTAGCTGGGATTACAAGTGTGCAGCACTGTGCCTGGCTAAGTTTTGTACTTTTAGTAGAGACAGGTTTTGCCATGTTGGCCAGGCTGGTCTCGAACTCCTGAACTCAAGTAATCCACCCGCCTCAGCCTCTCAAAGTGCTAGGATTATAGGCGTGAGCCACTGCACCCGGCCCCACCTTTTTTTGAGGCCCAAGTCTGTGGGTGACTGAGAAAAGCACTGAAATTGGTGGCCAGCTATTGGAATGTCTGGTGGACCCACAAAGCCACTTTGTGGGACAAGGTTCCTCTTGTGGCCCTTTAAATCTCGCTTTGCCTTCACTGAAGGCTGTTGGTGAAATGCACACTGTCCAGAAGTTGAGTGTGGTTTTGGAGT
>NW_012103120.1:4475487-4478456 GCF_000951045.1 Mandrillus leucophaeus | reverse complement strand
AGTATTGACAATAATAATAATAAAATAGAAAAATTATACCAAAATACTATAACAAAAGTTATGTGACACTGGGCATGGTGGTGCACACCCATAGTGCCAACTACTTAGGAGGCTGAGATGGGAGGATCACTTGAGGCCATGAGTTTGAGGCTACAGTGAGCTATGATTACACCTGTGAATAGCCACTGCACGCCAGCCTAGGCAACAAAGGGGACCCCTATCTCTAAAAAAAGAATAAGGAAAACCAGTTATGTGAATGTGGTTTCTCTCTCAAAATATCTTATAGTGCTGTACTCACTATTTTCAGACTGTGGTTGACTGCAAGTAACTGAAACTGTCAAAAGCAAAACCACAGATAATAAGGGGGGACTACTATAATGAAGTAACCCTGCATATAAGATTCAATTTTGTGCTTTTCTTCAACGAATCTGAAGTTGTGATCCTGAGCAATAGTGCTTAATGAACATCTTTGTACATAGATTCTCTCTCCTGGTAAATCATTTCCATTAAGTTCACTAGCAGTGAGCAAAGGTATGGTCATAACTTTTTAAAGTTCCTCATTTTTATGGGCAAAGTGTTCTCCAAAAGCGTTTTGCCAATTTATATATCCACTAGCAGTATATGAAAATATCTCTCACAGCCTAATAAATAGGATTGTTTAATCTGTATAATCTACTATCTCTGTTTTAGTCTAGCTGATTGGTGATCTAGACTATGAAAATCCAAGTAACCTAGCAGCTGGCAATAAATATACGGTGATAATCCAGGTGCAGGATGTGGCCCCCCCTTACTATAAAAGCAAGTATCATTTTGTTTTATTTCATGAATGTCTTTCTTGAGTATCAATGACTAAACTCTGCTGGGCAATACTCGGTATTGTGCTAGGTCCCCCATCTCACTAGTATTGCCCTCATGCAAGGACCCCCTCTTTCTCGGCTGAATTGCAACATGTAAGAGTCTTTGAAGGGAAATGCAAATGCCATCATATGACTTCCTTGGTTAAAGCCTTCGAGCATCTCCTGTAGCTGTCAAGTTCAAGTTCCAACTCTTTGGCTTGGCATACAAGAATTTTCATCATTTGGTTGCTGCTTAATTCTCCGGCTTCACCTCCTGTTACTTGCTTCCAAGCCCCCATTTTTTTCCAGCTGGGCAAACAGCTTGAAGTTTTCCAGAGTGAATTATGTGGTTTTATACCTTGGCATTTTTGTATACACCTGCAACACCACCCAATATCGTCCCTGCCCCATTTGTCTAATTCTGTCCTTATAAGGCTCAGCTTGTTCTTTCTCCTGGAAGCTGTTCCTCCTCTGGGTTCTGTAGTACTCTGTGCGCTCATGTGCTTATCAAAGGGTGACCACCCTCAGCATCTAAAAGGCAGGAGCTCCCGTGTCTTAGTCACCTGGTGTCCCCTATGCGCAAAGCCTATACACAGGAGATTCTTTAAAGACGTTGAATAAACAAATGGATGAGTATGGATTTGTGATTGAATGTGTTTCTATTTCCATTTTTAGATAATATCTACATTTGTATCCTAACAAGCCCAGAAAATGAGTATCCTCTCATTTTTGATAGGCCATCCTACGTATTTGATGTGTCAGAAAGAAGGCTGGGTAAGTAACAGACAAGACACAGACCAGAGGGCTCTCAATGGACTCCGTCCAAACGTGTGTTCTGCGGAGTGGAAAGCTCCCTTCTGGAGGCCTCGCATGCTGTTGTGCACAGTGACTCACAGCTGATTAGTATTTAGCGCACCTCTTATTTCTTTTAAATTTTCCTTGCTGCTGAGGAGCCCTTCAGGTGAAACTTGGACTTTTGAAAACTGTTGATTAAACTGCATTTCTTGGAAGCCTCTGATTGCTTCCTTGTCTGTTTGCCTGATTCCGCTAATCCTCCCTTTTCCTAGCTTAAGTTTTCTCTTGGTCTCCACTGTGAGCTTTATCCTGCTCACTCAGAGAATTAAAATTTAAAAACAGAAAAGGTTTCCCATTTCTATATTTCCTTCATTTATAAACAAAATAAAGACATTTTCTCTCTCCCCTACTAGGATTCCCTGAAGGCCTATTTTTCTGCCCTTTGCAACACCCTGCTTTTCGCAGGCTCTTCCCCCATTAAGGAAAAGACTCACTCCCCACTTTCAGCTTCACTTTCTGCCTCTCTCGCTCTCTCAGTTTGAAGGTAATACTATAAGTGCTGTGTAATAGACTCCTCACAGCCTTGCATCTTTAGATCATGGATCCTTTTTCCATATTAAAAACAACAACAACAAATCAAACCAAAACCAAAACACTCCCTCTAAAATGATCCATTCTCTTTAGGATGGTCTCCATTTCCTGACATTAAGTTTTCAAGCAAAAGGCAAAATGAAGGTCCAAAGAAAACGCTTTTAATTTCTTATACCTTATCCAGTCAATAACAAATTCGAAAGGAATAGGCTTTCTGGGAATTCACAGATCTTACTGCAGTTCTTTTTGATCACCTACTTTGGGTCACACACTTAGTGCTGGGATACAGAATTGAACAAGAGAAGGTTTCTGCCCTTGAGGAGTGTAATTTATGAGAAGGAACTCCTATAAAACAAGCAAGCCAGAATGCTAGCAGCTCCACCAACAGTATTTGTAAAAATTGCAAAATGGAAGGGGACTTAAAAATCTATAATCTGTAATCATCAATTGCTAAATTCTTTAACAATTGTTTATTTTTATAAGAGCAATTCATGCTCATTATAGAAAATTGAAAAACACGGGACTTTTAGAAAACACTGCTGCAAAGAGATGTATGTGTGAGGATGTATGTTCTTTGTACTATTGTTTCTGATAGCAAAATGATTGGTGTCCCTGGAGTCTATATAAAGGCATAAATTGCTGGGCGCGGTAGCTCACAAGTGTAATCCTAGCACTTTGGGAGGCCAAGCCGGATGGATCACTTGAGGTCAGGAGTTCAAAACTAGCCTGGCCGATGTGGTGAAACCC
>NW_012103120.1:4418017-4474270 GCF_000951045.1 Mandrillus leucophaeus | reverse complement strand
GGGTGACTGAGAAAAGCACTGAAATTGGTGGCCAGCTATTGGAATGTCTGGTGGACCCACAAAGCCACTTTGTGGGACAAGGTTCCTCTTGTGGCCCTTTAAATCTCGCTTTGCCTTCACTGAAGGCTGTTGGTGAAATGCACACTGTCCAGAAGTTGAGTGTGGTTTTGGAGTTATGCATTTCCTCCCCAGTAGCAGTTATGCCATGTTCCTACCCTGCCTCTACGCACACCAGATGGGGTAGATCTTAAAACGATGCTGTGCTGCTATCTTGCTTCCCAACCTTTGAGGCTGAGAATGTTGTTATATACAGATTCTGAGTCAGCGGGTCTGGGACCTGAGATTCTGCATTTCTGACATGGTTCCAAGTAGGGTGGCACTGCTGGTCCCCTGCCACACCTCGAGTGGCAAGGGCCTAATAGGTCCCTGTTGTTAGTGGTTTGGATTATCCAGGGGCAACATGATAGCCACAAAGACCAAACTATTCCCTGGTCCTTCCCATTAGTAAACTAAAAAAGCATAGAGGCAAAATGAACTCTCAGTTAGCAGCAGGCAGCCATAGACAAAGATGGGCTCAGAGTCAGGAGACCAAGTTCATTTTTCACCTTTGATCCCAGTTTTCCGAGGGAGTCTGAGCAATGCTTATCTCGGTGTCCCTATTTCTCTCTCTCTTAAATAGAGAGTCACCGATAACCCTGTGCCTGAATGGTCCGCTTCCTCTGATAGCTTGCTTCGAATTAATGGGATGATGTTTTTAATGATGTGCAAGGTTTGGCATTGCTACCCAAGGAAAGTTGGAGATAATTGCAGTGTTTGTTAGGCTGGGTTTTTTTTTTTTTAGAAAAATGAATGGACCCTACTTTGGGAGCTAACTAGAGTGAACATTTCAATTTATTCC
Organism: Mandrillus leucophaeus; assembly: GCF_000951045.1. Taxonomy (NCBI): domain Eukaryota; kingdom Metazoa; phylum Chordata; class Mammalia; order Primates; family Cercopithecidae; genus Mandrillus; species Mandrillus leucophaeus. Next base: position 4,473,372 of record NW_012103120.1, on the reverse strand, counting down.
CGGGCTCAGAAATAGCTGAAATCCCAAATTTCAAAGGTAGTATGAATATGACTCAAAATTCATAAGCTTTTTAAAAAGGGTGATGAACTAAATGATCACACAAGTCCCTTTCAGGGCTGATGTTCTACGATTCTGTGCTGGCAGGCATCCCAAGTTATATTCCAATTCAGCAGGCATAGAAGACAACGATGAAAGAGAATAGGCTGGCCCCTGTTTATGGCAGGGTAGCCCTAGGGCTTAGTAGAGTGCTAATAGCCCAGGTTATAGATGAGATCCCAGCTTAACCAGGCCTGCTTGTTCTGTCCCAGTGGGTCTTAGTCCTGGCTCATATTAGAATCAGCTAGGGAACATCAGTGAGGGCCCTGACCCCTACCCTCCAATCTATTGGGTCTGAAGTGGGCCCAAGAAAGCAGAACCAGGGTTGAAAACCATTTCTGTATATGCCAGAGTTAAAGAACTTCCAATCCACAAGGGGCAGCAGGCAAGGCAGCACATGGAGTCACCGTAAATCCATACCTTCTTGGAAAAACAATTCAGTGTCATCTGCAGGTGAGCCTATGTGTTCAGGTGCATGTGTGTGTGGGGGTGGGTGGGACAAGGTATGCATACACTACATGCGTACACACACATGCACATGGGGTAGAGAGTAATAGCGTAGGATTTGGAGTAGGACAGACCAGGATTCAAATCCCAGCTCTGCCATTCACTAGCTGAATGATCTTAGATCAATTACCTACTATCTCTAAACCTCCATTTTCTCATCCATAAAATGGGAATAATCATGTTATCTATCTCATGTGAGTTTAAATGAGCTAATTTATGAAAAGTGCTTAGCCTGAAAACTGCCTACACACAGTAAGCACTCAACGAGTTTTAGCTACTGAGAATGACCACCTTCTTGCTACTCTAGGTTACCATGAACATCCTTGAAGAAAATGATGAAAAGCCCATTTGTACTCCAAACTCTTATTTCCTGGCCCTCCTAGTGGATCTGAAAGTTGGCACAAATATTCAGAATTTCAAGCTGACGTGTACTGACCTTGATTCCAGCCCCAGATTTTTCCATTATTCCACTGGCCCAGGTATAGTACTTGGTGTCGACAACCCTGACCCTGTCTCTGAGGACCCTGAAGTTGTCTAGGGTAGGGGTCTGTGCTCACACACTGATCTGGGCAAAGTGGGATGGGAGTTGGGAGGGCATTATTTTTTTGAGATAGGGTCTTGCTATGTTGCCCAGGCTAGTCTTGAACTCCTGGGCTCAAGTAATTCTCCTGTTCAGCCTCCCAAGTAGCTGGGACTAGAGGCATGCATCACCGCACCCAGCTTGCTGGGGAAGTGTTTGAATGAGAAAAGCAGAGATACAGAATCTAGCAGCCCCTATGCTTCCTGATGCTCCTCTCGGTTTCCCCTTCTCGTCTTACTCCTCCCAGACCCCATATGTGACTGCTCAAAAGCCCAAGAAAAGGGTGAACCCCATCCCCTAATTCCTGACTACAGTATGAGTCATAAAGCCTATTAGCGTCATTAGAAAAAATGCAGTCCAACTTTTCAACCACCTCTTTTCCTGAAAGCTTGTAGTGGGGGCAGGGAATCCCAGTCCTCTCTCTGGATAATAATAGATTAAATAGATTAGGTGCATTTTGAAATGTGTCCTCAGGAATTCTCTTCTGCTCCATTCATCTTCTCTCTTTAAAAATACACCATTCTAGGGAAAAAAGAGCACCCCTCAATGGAAATTAGACCAAAATAGCTCATCTAATGAAGTGCTGGGGCCAGAGATTTAAACCCAAACAAGCAGAACAATTCCACGTGAGAGAGTAAAAATCCATCCCTGCTGCCTGCTGTGCCCTTGGCCGAGCAGGAACTTGAACAGTAGGAAGCCTCTCGAGCTGGCTGTGTCACAAAACCCAGGGGCAGAAACTGCCTCGAGACTGCAGTTGCCGAAGATGGAAATAATCCATACTGAGAGCCCTAAGGCCTTTATGGAGCATTTTGCTGTTAAGGGAGCAAAAATTGCATCATCTCCTGCTCCATTTACTGGTGTTCAGTTGGTAATGAGTCTGGAGCCAGTGGAGGAATGAGCAGGGGTGTGCTTGGGCTGGCAGCCTCTCTGCCCCAGGCTCCCTGAGCTGAGCCATGAGCCCAGCAGAGCTGCGTGTGTGTTTGGGGGTGTGATGGGGTGGGTTCAGGAGGACCTGGGACTGCCATTCCTGCAAAGCCAGGAGGCACCTTCCTTTGGGGGACTCCAGGGACATCCATAACCAGTGTGACCCACTGGGTCCCATGAAAAGCATGCAGTGAACTTGGCCTATGGCTAGGGATGTGACCTATTCTACCCTCTTGACGCCCACTCATTTGTCTGAGTGTGAATAACAGTGTTGTTACCAAATAATTGCCGGGTGAGAAATCAGAAGGGCTGCACCAGGGTTACAAAGTCTCTGCTTAATACTCAGCAAGATGGCACCTAGGCTAAGGGTGTTGTCCTATTGTCCTTTTCTACTCAGCCTTGTTTATAGCCACGCTGGTTGTGAGCAAGAGTTTCTTTGTATTAATGACATCTCTGGTGCAGTTAAAGCCTGTAGCATATAACTAATCCAGCTCTGGTGTGTCACAGATACAGTCTACACTTGAGGTGTGGACATTTGAGAAAAAGATTGAGTGCAGTTTTCTTCTAAACCTTTATTTCTTACTCTCTTTTCTTCCTTTTACCAACACCCCTGCATCAAATCTCATTTAGGTAACGTCAACAATCATTTCACCTTCTCTCCCAATGCTGGTTCCAACGTCACACGCCTGCTGCTTACATCTCCCTTTGACTATGCTGGTGGGTTTGATAAGATCTGGGACTACAAGCTACATAACTGTCTACATAACTGATGACAACTTGCTGTCTGGCAGGAAGAAAGCTGAGGCTCTTGTTGAGACAGGAACAGTGACACTGAGTATTAAAGTCATTTCCCACCCAACCACTGTCATCACCACAACCCCCAGGGTAAGGGCTTTAGGACCTGGAATCCCCAGGCATGTTCCCTTGTGAGTTATGTTGATGGAATTCTTTCCCCTGCCCGGAGATATGTGGGGTGGACTGAAGAGTTGCAGTATTAGGATGTTGCCAAAAATGGCAACCACGGGCTGGACTGGAGTAGCTACAGGGTGGCAAAAATCTGGTGAGACCTCAGACTCATAAAACCACTCATATTTCCTGTTCTGGTAGAGAAGAGTGTATTGTTTGTGCAGAGACTTGTGAGAGATCAGACCTCAACCACCTGTGTGGCTTGTGGCACAGGAACCGATTTTCATGGGCATGCTGCCAGATGCTACCTTCACAGCCTCTCTCTGCATGTTCAGAAGAGTCTTTGCAAATCAATATCCATGAAATCAGGTTGCTTGCTTACTGCTGGGTGCCCTTTTCCACATCTTTTGAAGAATCACCATGTACCAATCTGTACCCTACACCCCACCTGCACTCCAAAAAATTCATCCAATCTACAAATATCGATTTAATGCCTATAGTGTGCCAGTCACTTTAGCAAACAAGCCAAAAATGATCCCTGCTCTCAGGAAGCTTATTGTATGGGTGAGTGGTTCTCAAAGTGTGGTCCCTAGACCATCAGAATCAGCACCACCTGGAAACTGCTTGGAAATGCAAATTCTTGGGCCCAGCCTAGATTATTAAAGTTATAGGTCACCCAACCATGATCATCACCATGACCTCCAGGGAAGGATGCTGGAAGCTGGAATCCCCAACTCTATCCCCTAACCTAACGGATCAGAAACTCTGGAGGTGGGGCCCAGTGAGCAGTGTTTTTAATCAGCCTTTCAGGGAATGCTAATGTGCATTAAAGTCTGAGAGCCACTGATCTAGAGGGGCAGATAGATTACAAACAAGTATTCAAACTGACAAAGTAAATACAGACTGTGGGAAAGGGTAGGAAGAAAATGACCAGGTGCTATCACAGAATCGGCTTGGAGAAGGAAGGGAGAGCCTGGAATCTGACAACAGGATTATCTCCCCTGCCCCTTAGAGGAACTGGCTTGCATCTATGCTAATTCATCTGTCCCCTTTCTTCTTCTTCTTCTTCCTCCTCCTCCTCCTCCTCCTCCTCCTCCTAGTAGAAGCTGCACCCTTGGTCAGCAGCCTCATACCTGCAGCATGCCAGAAGGAAGATAATCAGAACCTTAGAGAACCCCCTATGGAGGCGGCCAGCTTCTTCTCAGAGTCTTGCCAGGAGCTGGTTCATGCTTCTCTTTCCCGTGCTCAAGTCAATATGACCCCAGTGAATGGAGGTATATGGCAACCCTAAGGACTTTCCTTGTGGGAGGAGCTGGTAGGCTCCCCTGAGTGAGGAGTTCCCACCTTTCTTGGGCTCAGAGCATGACCTAATTGTGACATCTCCAATCCTGAAACCTCCATAACTTGTTTGTTATCTGTCTCCAGCTCTAGGAAGCAGATGCTGAACTTGAGGCTTTGCTGTGATATCAGCCCACTCCTCTGGCAGTGGCAGCTTGTAGTTGAGAAAACACTGAAAAGCCTACAAGGTGTTTAAAAAAACAACTTTCGTGGCTTATGCCGTCTTGGTGAGAGACAATGGCTATATTCGTCCCTGGGTTATGCCCAGATATGGTAGAAAAAAAGCCAATGGACTTTTTTTAGCTTTAGGGAAGAGGAAGACAGAGAATAAAATTAGGCCTACAGTTTTCAGTTCCCTAAAATTTCTGGGTTTTGATCTAATGGATGTCTGCAAAGACTATAAATAAGGTGATGGGTTGAAGCAGCAAGAACTGTGAGCACACAGATGTCCAATTTATAGAGCAATAACAAAGAGTGGAATATATACTCAACACGAGAGAGTGCTGAATGTCAAAATCACCACCACCCTCCACTCACCCTCCCTGCTCTCTGTTGTTCAAGCCCAGGGTCACCTACCAGGTCCTGAGGAAAAACGTTTACTCTCCATCCGCATGGTATGTGCCTTTTGTCATCACTTTGGGCTCCATATTGCTTCTGGGTCTCCTGGTGTCCCTGGTTGTCCTATTGGCCAAAGGCATCCACAGACACTGTCCCTGCAAGACTGGGAAGAACAAGGAACATCTGTAAGTTGCCAGTGGGCTGGGCCCTCTTCCCCTCCTCCTTTAGGACACTTTCTGGTGATATTAGGAGAAGGAAAAATGGAGAATCAGGATTTCTCTACAAGGCAGGTTGCCTGGAATGAAGGCAGGAAAACGAGATATGGGGGAAGGAATCCCAGCTCCCCTCAGTCCTGGTGCACTTTTTTTTTCACCTGCTAGGCCAGGAAACCATCCTTTTGGCTTTCCCTGGCAACCTACTCTGTCCTTGAGGCTCTCAATGAGACTGGGGCATCAACCTTCTGATGACCTTGACCTGGATAAAACCTTCAGAAAAGCCCTATTGTGAATAGTGATAGAATATGCCATGCTCTTATTTGTAGAATATTTAAAGGATAGTATGGAATTAAGGCAAGCACACAAAACCAATAAGGGAAATAAGCTTGTGTCTCCAGTGACTCAGCTGGGTTTTTGTGTGACCAAATAATTATTAGTGTTTTGCATGTGGTCTCAGTCTCTCACTCTTAAGGGTTATAAACGCAGGCCTGTTTTCTCTCTTTCCAATTTTCACCTGCCCACTAATATGCCTCTTATTGTGCCAATCTGTGATGTGTCTTTTACTGGCTAAAAGTGAGGTAGAGTGACATGAAGAGAGCACCAAAGAATCACAAACTTCTCCCAGAGCCAGGCTTCTTGATTCTCGGTAGCTCTTAACAACTTACAGCTTAGAGGGTTCTGAGCCTGAGTTGTGGAGTTCGATGGGCCTGGGCTCGAGTCTTAGCTCTACCGTTTTCTTGGAATATGGCTTTGAGCAAGTCACCGCCTCTGTGAGCTTGAATTTTCTTGTTTGTAAAATTAATCAACTAAATGAGCAAATGCAAACAAGGCACTTAACTGTATTCCTGATACAGAGTAAATGCTTAGTACACTACCCAGACATTTTTTACAAATCTTGTTTCCTTATTCTTCACAGATGAGTCCCAGTGAGTTCAGGATTCTAGATTCCAAGTTTAGCTCTATGCCCAAGTATCTTGAGGTATTGGAACCTCTGAGTTCTAGGATCTCTCAATGGCAAAAAGAGGGGGTGATGAGACATGTGTGCCTTTTAAGGGCATTTTAAATATTAACTATTAACTGTCAAATAACAAAATGTATGGATGAAAGACTGTATAAAAGTACAAGGCATTAGAATAAAGATGTGCATTGCATTTTGCCATATTTATTGCGAAAGTTTGTTGCTATGGGCAACCTTGACTTCAAGGTAAGAAATCCTCGAGCATCTGCTGAAATTAAAAAAGGCATTTTTGTTTGAACTCTATTCACAAATTGATTTTTTTATAAAAACAGCTCTAAAAGAGTAATTGCTTGTAAGGATAGTGGTGTACTGTAATGCGATTTGGATAGAAGTTCTTGAAGAAACAAATCCAATAGACACTGTAACTCTCATGTAATTTATAGCTAAATGTTAAATATGTACCTTGAAGCTGGTTCTTTTAACTTAGGTTGTAAATATTAATCGTTTTCAACATGGTTGACTTAAAAAAGCAAAACTAGCTAGAAAACCAGTCTCAGACTCAACCTCTCTGGAAATTAGTTACACCATATGACAGCCAACTTTTGTCAAAGAGCAAAGAAGAAAATTAGAGTTACAGAGTTATAGAATCCAAGGTGATCGTGGGAAAGGTCGTGGGGTCCAAGTCCAGCTCTTGGTGTGACAGGAAACCAAAATGTAACTGCCAGCTCTCAAGTCTCCCTGCTGTGAGCCAAGCCTTCTGCTCTGCTGGCTCTTAGGGAGAAAGGGATGGGGCAGGAAGACTTGCTGGGCAGTCTGACTAGGGCAGTCATGTCCTCACCAGGTGTTCTCATCAGAGACAATGTATTCCCTGAAGTTTATAAGGGGATACTTTTTAACTCATCAAATTCTCAGAACGTCCCTAGTCCAAAGCCAATAGTGATGAAGCTGCTTTGTTTGAAGCAGGTGTGGTGGTCTAGTCTTTCTTGTCCCTATCCCTGGCACCTCTTTCAGTCAACCCCTGTATCTCAAAGGGCATAGTTGCCCAAAGAACCCCATGGTGTCATGTACGTGCCAGTGCAGCATACTTTCAAGTGAATTCATATCCCCTCTTTTTTTCCCCTGCATAGGACAAAGAAAGGAAATAGGTTCGTACCTGTTTCCCTCGTCTGTTGTTTTTTGCTTGCTCTGTTGTGCTACATAAAAAGGTTCCTACTCGGCAGAGAATCAGGCTGCGATCACGTCTTGGAGCATTTTCAGCTACATCTTCCGCGGATGGAAGGAAGTGGAGGTTGGTTGCAGCTGGAGAATGGGAAGGGCAGGAGCACAGTATCTTGGCCCACCTGGATCTCTCAATTTGGTCCTGTCTGTGCCCTACCTAGCGCCCTCTCCAATCAGCTCAGTTGAACACCTAGGTCTGTCCCGTGCTGCATGGCACAGGAGGAAATAACTCTCCACGTGTTAAATGTAGACAAGACCTGCTTACTGCTGCCCACGGAGGGTGTCCTGAGGACAGCTAATGCTTTGTGCTGGACACAGGCCTCTTTTGAAAGAACAAATAAGGCCGGGTGTGGTGGCTCACATCTATAATCCCAGCACTTTGAGAGTCTGAGGCGGGTAGATCACAAGGTCAGGAGTTTGAAACCAGCCTGGCCAGCATGGTGAAACCCTGTCTCTACTAAAAATACAAAAAATTAGCCGGGCATGGTGGCACACACCTGTAGTCCCACCTACTTGGGAGGCTGAGGCAAGAGAATTGCTTGAACCTGGCAGGCAGAGGTTGCAGTGAGCCGAGATTGCACCACTGCCCTCCAGACTGGGTGACATAGCGAGACTCTGTCTCAAAAAAACAAAACAAAACAAGAAACCCAGATAATACTTGATACCCAGATTCTAATGGATTTGATCATTTCCACAAATTATTTAGATTAGACTAGTGAGAAAGGGGAGATGGGGGTGGTGAGATGGGCCAAGAAAGCTGAATGACTTCAGGGAAGTGGGTACATTGTGGCGGGGGGGTGCGGGGAAGGTCCATCTGAGCAGCTCCAGGTCTGAGGAGGTGTCCTGGCCTGGCCTCAAGTAGACTCCAGAGTGTTGGGGAGACAGGACAAAGAATTGGACAGTGTTTTAATTAAAAAAAAAAAAAATGCTTGCTTTAATCACTTCATCCACAGGCATGTGTCTGACATGCTTAAGGCTTGTCTCAACAGGGTTAGAAATTTGATTTTAGTGGTTATTGATCATATTGAGAGTGATGATTTTAATAAATGAGATTTTCACAAACTGTCTCTAATCCCACTTTTTAAAAAGGGGCTGGGGGCTGTGCATGGTGGCTCACACTTATAATCCCAGCACTCTGGGAGGCCGAGGCTAGAGGATCACTTGAGCCCAGAAGTTTGAGACCATCCTGGGCAACATAGTGAAACCCTGTCTGTAGAAAAAAATTTAAAAAATTAGCTGGGTGTGGTAGTGTATGCCTGCAGTCTTAGCTACTGGGGAGGTAGCTGAGAGGATGGCTTGAGCTTGGGAGGTCAAGGCTGCAACGAGTTGTGAGTGTGCCACCGCGCTCCAGCCTGGGCGACAAGAGTGAGATCCTGCCTCAAAATAAAATAAAACAATGAAATAAAATAAAAGGGCTTGGGGAATGAATGCATAAAACTCCCACCTTATGAAAAGAGGTATCCAATCCAATCTTTCTTTCTTATCTTAAAAGCCATTTAAAAGCCAGTTTTCTAGGTCCATTGATAACAAGCTAGAAAAAGAGTAAAAAAACCTACTGTTGTGTGTGTATATACGTATGTGTATGCATTTTTTTCTGAGAAGATGGAAAGCTGCCAACAAACACATCTACAGACAGAACAATTCTTTGCTGTGTCTGCAAGACTGAGATCGAAGCCTATTTAGGGGAAATACCATTGTGGGGGTGGAATTTTAAGGTCAATTTAATGCCCAAGAAGCTTAACTTCTGCCTGTTCTGTTCTCTGCAGAAACGAAGACTGCAAAGAGAGAGGTGGTGGTGGTGAGTATGGGCAGTGGGGCACCGGGCATAGACACTGGGGGATAGGGGCCCCATCTACCCCGAAGGCAGGCCTGACACAGCCTTGTGGGCACGCTTATCATTCAGAGAGGTGCTTGCATTTGGCTACTGGAACAGATTGCTGTGTGACGAGCTCCTGATAGAATCTGTTCCCTCCACTGAACATGCCTGCTGATATATTTGCAGAAGAACTGGATTTCATAAATATTGAGTAGTGGTGTTTATTATCTATATCAGCTCTCCACGAGAGTGAGTTGGGGGAGTGAAGCTTAAAGACCAAAACTAGTGCTTCAGACTCCAATGATATTTACATTTTCTTTCTTTCTTTCTTTTTTTTTTTTGAGACACAATTTCACTCTGTTGCTCAGGCTGGAGTGGAATAGCATAATCTCGGCTCACTGCAACCACTGCCTCCTCGACTCAAGCGATTTTCATGCCTCAGCCTCCCAAGTAGCTGGGATTACAGACATGTGCCACCACACCTGGACAATTTTTTGTATTATTAGTAGAGATGGGGTTTCACCATATTGGCCAGGCTGGTCTTGAACTCCTGACGTCAAGTGATTCACCCACTGCGGCCTCCCAAAGCACTGGGATTATAGACATGAGCCACTGCACCCAGCTGATTTAAATTTCCTTTGCTCTTCCAGTATCATGCAGAAAAGTGACAGAGAAAGGGCCCTGCCTGGTCCGGGGTTGGCTCTGCCCACTTAGCCTTATCACCTTGGGGACTTCCCTGGCCTTGCTGAGCTTTAGGTTCCTCGCCTGTAAAATGGGGGGTGAGGACATCTGCCCTGAGATAACAGATGGAGGAATAGTTTGAAAATTGTTAAGTGTCACACAAATGCAAAGTGTTACAGGATAGCTGGAAAGTTCCCTCTCCTCCACCTCTCTCTCTCTCTCTCTCTCTCTCTCTCTCTCTCTCTCTGACATAACCTTATCTACCCCCTGGGAAGTGAAGTGAAAGAACTTGAAGGTGGCTCCCTCCAGCTCTTCCCTATCCTCATGAGTAAGGCTTTGTCATGGTCCAAGCTTCATGAATTTGTTGCATGATAATTCAATGGCTCCTCCCATGAGGAAGTCAATGCAGGGCGCTGGAATTTTGGCTTCAGGCACATCCATCCCCTAAGTCTTCTATGTTCTGGCCAGTGTACAAACAGGAAGAAGAGGCAGTCTCTGATCTCCTGGGTCTTATTGTCTAAGGCGAGTACCCTTGGGGATGCCACTTAGAGATTGCTCTAGAACTATGTAATATTAAATTAGTCTATTAAATAAATACCCGTGACCACAAAAAGTGGGGCTGCTTAGCTGGTCAAATTGATGAAGCCTGTGTAATCCCCATTTCCTCTCTCTTCAGAGTTGGGGAGTTGTGGGGAACTAGGTAGGGGATCCTTTAAGTGATAAAACCTGGGGATTGGAAAGCTAGCCAAACTCCAAACACAATCCCTGCTACTGTGCTAGCGACCCTGACTTTGGCACCTCTAGAGGGCAGCATGTGAGGGAAGGGGTGTTTCTATGGGGACGAGAGACAGGTGCATTAGGCAGAAGTCAGGTCCTGGAGGGTGGCACCGAGGACATATCAGGGAAGAGAAGAGACCTGGAGCACAGGACTTAGGTGAGGCCCAGATGCGACATTGCATCGGCCTAGGCAATGGGAGGCCGCCGCAGGGGAGGGCCGGAGTGCCAGGGCCAGAGGTACAGACACCTAGGAGCTCACCTGTGTCCACCTTGACAATGCCTGACAGCGATCCACTGACAAAATGTAGGTCTTAGCCATGCTGTGTGGCATTTCCACTCTTCCTTCTACGCTTAGATTTTATTTACTCAGGATGCTTCCTTAACCCCCAAGTGTGGTTTAAATGTCTCCTCTACCCCTACCTGTGCCCCATGACAGCCTACATCTCCCCATCAGAGCCTTATCACTCTGCATTGCAGCACCTGTTTGTAACTGGCAAGCTTCGTACAGGCAGTGCCCATGCCTGCCTTGTTCACTGCTGTGTCCCCAGCATCTAGTACAGTGCCTATTAAAGACTTAGAAGTCAAGAAGGCTTTGGGTAAGGAACTTGGGTTGTGAGGATGCATGGCTTTGCCTGGGGGGAGGAATGTAGGGTTATGTTTGATGCCGTCTCTGTCTTCTCCTTAGGAAACTATCCAGATGAACAGTCTTTGATGGAGAAGTCATAAATCCAGGTAATTAAGTGGCAATACCACTGTAAGAATGCTTTTCATATTCCAGACTGGTAGAAGCATGGAGGACCTTATCCAATTTCCTGCTTTTAACTCATTTTGTCAATCTGTTTGGCTATGTCGCCTATACAGTGCTGACTCTTCCAGGCTAATACAACGTGAGATCAGCTGTGAACCCAGCTGGCTTGCAGATGCTCAATTACAGGATCACACTCGTGAGGCCTCAGTGGGTCTCCACCTAAAGGCTCACGTTCAAGGGCCATGCCTCTTTCTTGCCTCCCTTCCTAAATTACGAACCAGCTGAGGCAACTGGTGAATCCAGGAATCCACGGTTTTTTCCTGCTTTTTGGTACTCATTGCGCCCCCCCGCCCCCCATCCACATTCTTCCTGGATGCTTCTAATAGCATTTTATTAGTAGTGGAAGATACAGAGAAATGGCAAGTGTAGTTTCTTTTTTCCCTAGATCAGGGCCAAGAATTTCTTCTTGGTCGGCAAGATGAACATAAGGTAGAGCTGGCCTCCAGAGCTCTCATCACCCCCGTGAAATCAGCTCCAAATTTAGCTCCTTTACACTCATCCCTCCACTTACAAAGGCTCAATTATAGACGTGAATAAAAGGAAGGAAACCAAATTCAGGAGGCAAGTGTGTTGGCTTCCTGCCACCCTCATATGCAAACGGCACCGGTCCTCCTCCTAAGGAGGATGGCTCCTCTCCAGTGAGAGGCTGCTGCCGCCACTGCTGCTGCTGCTGGAATTAAATTTCCCTCTATTATTAGGTGCTTGTTACCATAATGTGCCCACATTAGCATAAGTGCTGGTGGGATCCTGAGCTGAGAGGCCACTCATGCTGTATGGAAATGACAAGAAGCAAGGGCTTGCCTTAAACCTGATCTTCCAGAGCAAAAGGCAGAGGAGGATTTTTGTGTTTTTGTGTAGTTGAGAGAAAAAAAAAAAGAAAGACATGAGCCAACTGGCCTAAATCAATTAGCGTCTGCTGGCTTGGACACAATAAAAATGGCTTCCTTGCATCATCTCAAGTGGGACCAGATTTGTGTGTCTGTGTCTACAAATTGCTGCTAACCTAACATAAATAAAAATCAGCCTTTTCCTTCTCACTTGGTGAATTCCTTTTTATAGCAGGAATTCAGGGGTCTTTTAAAACAAACAAAACGAATCAGAAAGTAATGGGTAATCCCATTAGAAACTGAACCTAATTTATCCAAAGCTTGCATGGAGTTCAAGATTTACACGGCCTTCTCATCCTGCAATTGAGATGTCCTTGAGATGCTCCTAAGCCTTTCTATCCAGAGAGGTTTGCTGTTTGCTACCTGTGTAGTCCAAGCAGCATGGCTTGTGACAAGGGCAGGCTGTTGGAGACTGCAGTGCTATTCACATGTCTGCTGTCGGTGTCAGTGATTCACATCTTCTAGTGTGCTTCATCTTCCCTTGGGAGTCAGAACAGAGCGGGGTAGAAGTGGGGGAAGAGACAGTCATTGGAATTTTCTGGTTTATGTGATTGTTGTGTTTTTTTCTTCACTAGTGACCGGGGAAATATATGCATTCAACTCAAAAACTGGATCCAGAAAGTGGAAAGATCCACTAACCCAAATGCCAAAATGGAAAGAGCTCAGCTCCCAGGGAGCGGCCCCATGCAGAGTCGCTGCTGGGGAAGGGATGGGGCCACTGAGAAGCGCCAACCGGGGAAAAGATGAGCTGAGTGGCAAAGCGTGGGCTGAGGATGCTGGTCTGGGTTCCAGAAATGAGGATGGCAAGCTGGGCACCCCAAAGAACAGAAATCCAGCCTTCATTAACAGGGCTTCCCCCAAACCACACCCAGGAAAGTAAACAGGGGCCTGTCAATCACTGGGATGCTGCCTCACCCTAAATTCTATGGGGACAGTGTGGGCATGGCATAGGTGGGACAATGTGGGCTGAGGGGATTCAGACATCCAGGGTCAAACATGAGATATCTGACAAATTTTTAAACAAATAGAAAGGGATTTGATCACATAGTTTCCTGTTCTGAAATGATACAGGAACATTTTCTATCAGATCTCAGAACTACCTGTGCTTCTGATTAGCAGGACTGTTAACTTTGGGGTGTGGAATTGTGTTTCTTCTTTGCATTGACTGCTAGGAAGCTCTATTCTGTTCAACATAGGAAGTTCACAGGACTTCCTGACACAAATAGTGAAGACCATCCTTACATCTGGTTTCCACCTTATTTTCCTGCCCTGGTTTTAACATCACCCAGATTTCTTCACTTATAAATATACCATATACCTTTGTAAGTCACCTCAAATCTTCTTCAAAAGAAGCAGAACAGTGAAAAAACAGATGAATACATTAAGAGTTGGTTATCTGGGAAGAAGAAAACGCAGTAGGCACCTTCTTTTGTTTTCTCTTCTGGTACTGTGTAACTTATAGTCAAAGTACACAGATCTAATGTGTTCAACTAGATGACTGAACACATTAGATCTGTTCAACACTCCTCCCAGAGGTAGCCACTATTCTGATCTTTATCATCAGAGATTAGTTTTGCCTTTTTTGAATTTCATATAAGTGGAATCACACAGAATGTGCTCTTGTGTGTCCAGATCAGCATCCTCATATGAGATTCATCCATGTTGTCCTGTCTAGCAGTACTTCAGTTCTCTTCATTGTTGTGTCTGATTTCATTCTACGATTATATCACAACTTATTTATCCATTCTACACTAGGGTGGCAGCTGCTTCAAATTTTTTACTTTTAAAAAATGTACTTAAAAGTGAACTACAGGTGGGGCATGGTGGCTCACGCCTGTAATCCCAGCACTTTGCCAAGGTGGGCAGATCACCTAAGGTCAGGAGTTCAAGACCAGACTGGCCTAGATGGCAAAACCTCGTCTCTACTAAAAAATACAAAAATTAGCTCGGTGTGGTGGTGGGAGCATGTAATCCCAGCTACTTGGGAGGCTGAGGCAGGGAGAATTGCTTGAACCTGAGAGGCTTCAGTGAGTAGAGATTGTGCCACTGCACTCCAGCCTGGGCGACAGAGCAAGACTCCGTCTCAAAACAAAAAAAGTGAATTACAACACTATGCACTTTCTTGCATGTGTATTTTGGTGAACATAAACACTCACTTCTTTTGCTCATATACCTAAGAGTGGGATTGCTGGAGCAATTGCTGGATGCTGCCAAAGAGTTCCAAGGTGGTGGCTCTGATTCACACTCCAGCAGCAAACACTAAGAGTTGCAATTGCTCTGTATCCTTGCCAACACTTGGGATTGTCAGTCCTTTTAATTTTAGCCATTCTGGTTAAAATTACTATTGAAGTGAAATCACTTTTTCCTCAAAGCTGAAACACCATCAGCCTTACAACCTACCTGCCTTGCTCCTTCCCACTTCCTATGATCGGAAGGAACTGTGGGATTCTGAGTGAGGACATACTGGAAGCCCTGTGTAGACATACAACTCAGACTTTCACCTGTAGGCATGAGCAATGAACTGGAAATAAATGGTATTATGATGGAACAGAAAATGAAACTTTCCAATGTGTGCCTAGCAGAGCCTGAGCAAGTCTCACTCGAGCTCTATGCCCTGCTGCCCAGCTGCTGTGACCCTAGTCCAGTAACCCTAAGAAAGATCCAGGTGAGAGTTCATTGGGGAAGCACTCCCTTCCCAACTGGGGAGTCAGGTGAGAGCTTACCAGGCCCACAGGGTCCTGTGGGAGACTGACTGGATCCATCCAGCAAATGCAGAGCTTCAGAGAGAGCAGCAGCTTGTTTACTGTGTACCTAGTGCCAGTGTCACTTCTCAAGCAAAAGAAGCATTTGTGAAATGCCCTGTCCTGGCCTAGATTGGGCATGATTTATTAATAAGGGTTGGTTGCCAGGGAATTCCTTTGAATGACTTTATACTTTGCAAAAGAAGGCAGGACTGTTCATTTATGCAGGTTAAAGTGAGTGAAGTGGCTGATTGCCCATTTAAGACATTGCAAATCTTTGGGGCCTGGAGTCAAATGCTTTCCTCGGAAGCTCTCAGCTTCAATGCAAGTAAAATGAGGCTCTGAGAAGGCTGAAGGGGGACTTAATAACCGCTTATAAGCCCATTAAGAACGATTAAAAGGGCCGGGCGCGGTGGCTCATGCCTGTAATCCCAGCACTCTGGGAGGGTGAGGCAGGTGGATCACCTGAGGTCACGAGTTTCAGACCAGCCTGGCCAACACGGTGAAACCCTGTCTCTACTAAAAATACAAAAATTAGCTGGGCGTGTTAGCAGGCACCTGTAATCCCAGCTACTCAGGAGGCTGAGGCAGGAGAATCGCTTGAACCCAGGAGGCAGAGGTTGCAGTGAGCCGAGATTGCACCACTGCACTTCAGCTTCCGCGACAAGGGCAAAACTCTGTTTCAAAAAAAAAAAAAAAAGAAAAAAAAAAGATTAAAAGGAGAGTGGTAAGCAGCTGTTCTTTCTTCTCCAGTGATGACAGGGCAAGAGGGAATTGTGCTTAATGGCCAGAGAAGAGATTTAAGTCAGGCACCAAGAGGGACTTCCTGAAGCCTGGGGCCTCTCTGAAGAGCTCAGTGTCTTCTCTGGTGATGGGCAGGGAGAGCTGAGAGTCTTCTTAGTCTCAAGGCAGGCCCGGAGAAACTCAAGAAATAGGGGCAAGAATGCACCGGGAGGAGAGAACACCTGCCGCCCATTTTCTTTCGTATATCTGGCTATTTGGTTCGGCGAAATCCAGAAGTCAAAGTGTCATCAGTGGAGGGTCTTGACTGCAAGTTGTCCAGGTTCTTGGTGTTTTGAACAAAGAATGGAACAAAACGCCCAGCAAAGCAAAGAAGGAATGAGGCAATGAAAGAATAAAAGCAGGGATTTATTGAAAACCAAAGTACACTCCACAGTGTGGGAACAGGCCTGAGCAGTGACTCAAGGGCCCAGATGCAGAGTCTTCCCAGTCCATATACCCCTTAGAGGTCTCCTGTTGGCCACTTCATGCTCACCTCATGGAAATGAAGTGGCGGCCCACAATCCGTCTGATTGGTTGCAGAAAGCAACCAATCAGAGACTGAAGTGGAGTTACAAAGGGCACACACCTGTGCAAACATCTGATTGGTTGCCAAAAGCAACCAATCAGAGGCTAAGGTGAAGTCACAACGTTGCAACGAAGGCTTGACTGGCAATCAGTCTGACTGGTTGCAGACAGCCAGTTTCCCAATGTTGACCAGGTTTTGGGGAAAAAGAATTATCTGAATAAAATGAAGACAGCAACCATCGTGGATCTGGTGAAAGTTTTCTCCCATCTTCCTCCCAAGGCCTTAAACAGGTATGAGTTGATTATAGCCAATGTTTACTTTTCTCATTCTGATTCATTATAAAACTGGGGTAAATACATTCAGGAATTAGATCACGTAGCAATCATAATTGTTGAAGACTTTGAAACTGCACAGTAGATTGTGACATTGGAGCTTTTTGTTGTGCTCAGTAGAAAGCAGGGTCTGCAACTCAGCCTGTGCGGCAAGCACGGGTGGCCCACAAGAAGAAACTGGGAAGTGACACTTCTGCTCCCCAGAGCCCCCTTTCACACCTGGGGTTCTCACTGTTTGCCTTTTTACTTAATGTGTTTTGTAACGGCTGTGAAAATTAAGCTACAAAATGAGGGAACATTGAAGAAAATTTTTGCTATTTAAACTTGGGATTTCTCATTTCAAACTTAGAGTGTGTTTATCCTTCCTATTCATTCAGTAAATAACTATGGAGCAACTACCATGTGCCAAGTGTTGACTCATTAGGAAACACAGCAGCCTCCATCCCTGCCCTTCAGCAGCCTCCATTCTGTTTCTACAGCTGAATGTGGCCTGCTGATAAGCTATTCCACAGAATTCTAGTTCCAGCTGCATCCTGGCCTATTTGCTTCTTGGATCCTTGAGTGTTCTACTTGAAAGATAAATTAGCCTGGAATAAAATCCCTGGAATCTTTCCCCAGAGGAAGAGATAATTCAGAACCTTAAAAAAAAAAAAAAAAAAAAAAAAAGCAGAAAGCCCTTGTCAGAAAATAGTTGAGATGTCCAAGTAGGGCTCCCAGTCTTGGGCTTTCAGGACAGTTAACGCACCTCCAGATGGCAGCTCTGAGCCAGTGTGACCTCTGTGTGCAGAAGATGAAAGTGAGATGGATTTCACTTAAAATGGTGTATCCCACTGTCCCCATGGGTACAAACCATCAGTGAGATATTTGATTTGGAGTTCAGGGCAAAGGTCAAAAATGGGGAGTGGAGGAGATTCCCATCACCCCGGGACCCTCCTATGTGTCACCTGTACTAGGGGCAAGGTGTGGCTCTGGCTCTCAGGGAATAACCCAACTGAGAAGATAATCAGCTCATTCAAAAGACAACCGGCTGCCACACAGGCCCTTTCTGAGAGGAGCTAAATGAGCTCCACATGCAGTGAGTGCTGGAGAAACTAGACGTGGGCCTGCACAGCCTCTGAAAGAATAATGGGCCTAGAACCTGCAGTGGTATTATAGGTGAAGTTGAATTTAAACTTGAAGGGAAATTTAGAGGAAAGGCGAAAGTATTTAGAATCCTGGTCGTCAATCCATTTTCAGCTAATACTTGTCTTGTGTAACCTGGAGTGGCCTAACACAGAGCCTCCTGGATATGTAGCAAACACTCAACAAACATTTGTACAACTGGATTGAATGAAGCAGGCTTGTGGTTGGCCTATTTTCCACATCATGTAGCAAAATCACAACTTTTCTAACTAGAGCTAGATAAACATGATCATAATCAACAACAGATAGTTTCTGCATACCTGCTAGGTAACTGGCACTATTCTAGGCTCTGGGGATACGATAGCAAATAAAACAGTATTCTTAGTGTTTATATTCTAATGAGGTATAAAAGACTGAATGTACAACAGAACCACAGAGAGATGGCTGGACTCTGTATAAAAACAGAACACTGCCGCACAACCGGCAGCAGGGAACCTGCCCAGGAAACCCACTCCCTTATCTACAATTATTATAGATAATTACGGTAGTATAATGAACAATGCATGAAACCAGCCTGCTATCAGACTTTCGGGAGGCCAAACTGCTATCTCTAGTGACAATCTAGGAAGCTAAACAACCCATGTACCAATGGGCCCCAAATGGCCAGAACTTCGTTAATAACCGATAGTTTCCCTATTTTTGTTCCCGAGTCCTAATTAGGACCCATCACAGAAAGCCAAATATGCACCCTAACCAATCACATAGGCGGCCCTGCCTCTAGCCCACCTCCAGCTTCCTCCTGCCAACAGCCTGTAAGTAGGGCTCACCTGAAGCCTTCCCCGGTTTCCACCATGAAGCTCTCCCTCTCCTCTGCCTGCCTTTGGGCCTCTCACCAAAGGCAAGTGCCAGTTGCTGACTCCCTTAATATAGCAAGCTTGGAATATATGGCCCTCACTTTATCATAGGGTTGGTCTTTGTTTATTCCCACTGAGATGATAGACAAACAGATTAGATATATATACACATATGATATCTTATATATAAATATAAGAGTGTGTGTGTGTGTGTGTATATATATATATATGAGATATGTGAATGGTGTTAGGTGTCATTAAGAAAAATAAACAGGGTCAGAGGTTATGGAGGATGGCCACTTTAAACAGGTGGCCAAGGAAGGCCCCTGTGGTAAGGGGAGATTCAAGTGGTGGATGTGTGGGGCAGGGGCTGCACAGATAACAGGAAAGAACCTTCCAGGCAGTTAGTGCAAGGCAACGTGAAGTGGAAGAACAGCAGGAGGAACAGAGCGATGAGCATGAAGCTGGAGGATGGGACTTCAGAGAGGGGTCAGTGGGGAGGCGGGGGCGGGTGAGTGTGTGTGTTGTGGCGAGTGGGGGTGTGTGGGTTGGGGGATGTGTGTGGAGAGGAGTTCGCGTATCACATAGGGCCTTGTGGGCCGCTGTAAGGACTTTGGCTTTTACTCTCGGTATGATGGGAGCCATTGCATGGTGTTGAGCAGAGGAGTGACACAACTTATGTTTTGAAAGCATCTGTCTGCTGATTTGAGAAGAGACTTAAGGAAGGGAGAGAACAAGGGTAGAAGTAGAAAGACCAGCTCTGTAGCTGTTGGATTCATCCAGATATGAGATGGTGGGGGCTGGGTTCAAGGGGCAGAGGTGGAGGACAGTAGAAACCTTGTGGTACCTTTGTGAAGGAGTGTCCCGGATATGAATGAAGTCCTGAGTTCTCTTAAGCCCTGTTCCTGTATGAGATCAAGGCTCCCCAGCAGGCATGAGCCCGTCCCTCAGTGGAAGCTACCAGATACAGCCATTTTAGGTAACACTGAGTGACTCTCCTGAGTGTGACTGCCCCATGCTTGGTCTGCAGCAGGGGATGGCAGTCATGGTGCACACATAGTGTGTGGGTAGAGTGAAGAGACTGGTCAGTGTTCCTGCCACATTGCGCTTCCCAACAAGATGCCAGTCAATGCCCCAAGGAAACAGGAAACAGGCTTACCCGGTGATTTCGAGGTCTGGACTCTGTGCCCGGCTGTGAAGGTGGTTGCAGGCAGCCCTCAAGCTGAACGATGCATTCGATTGGCTGTTACTCTGAAAAAGTACAGTTCTGATTAAACATCAGGATACCTGTGTTGTAGGAAACTCTGACTTCTGTCTAGGACTCCCCAGAGAGTTGAAGTTCCTAGAAAACTTGTCTGTTTGGGGGGACAGAAGGCGATGTGTGTGTCCTGGAAAACCGGAGCCTGATGCCCAAATTTCTGGAGGCAGATCTCACTTAAAATGGTGTATCCCACTGTCCCTATGGGTACAAACCATACAATCAGTTCTGATGCCTGGTATGGAAAACATGATCCCTATCAGGGTTGAGACCGAGGCAGGGCACACTCGTAAACTCTGATTCTTCCCATGTGACTGCAAGCTGGGCCATCCGGGTGAGGCTGGCCCAGGGCCTGGAGTGAGCATCGTGCTGCTCATGCTCTGAGCCGCAGTGCCCTCAGCAGCCTTTTCATTACGGTGGTGTTCAGAGACAGCCTGTGGCTGCTGCAGCCCTTCAGAACCTGGCGCAGCTGAGGGAGGCAGTCGCTTAATCTGATTTATAGGCAAGGCTCATAAGAGTTGCACTCCCCGCACGGCCCACCTCATTTGCTGGTCCATGGTCAGAGCACACTCCAGCTGGCAGGCTAAGGGTCCTTTTTAAAATAACAATTTTATTGCAATTTAACTCACATGCCATAGAATTCAGTGGTTTTTAGATATTCACGGAGTTGTGCAACCATCACTGCTATGTAATTCCAAAACATTTTCATCATCCCCAAAATAAACTTCACACACATTAACAGTCATTCCCCATCCCCAGGCACTGGCACCGCTAAACCACTTTCTCTCTCTATGGATTTGCCTATACTGGACATTTCATAGAAATGGAATCATACAATGTTTGTCCTTTTGTGTCTGGCTTATTTCACTTAGCATAATATTTTCAAGATTCATCTACATTGTAGGTCCATTCATTCATTTTTATGGCCGAATAATAGCCCATTGCATGGATATACCGCATTTTATTTATCCATTTGTCAGTTGATGGATATTTGGGTTGTTTCCATTTTCTGGCTACTATAAATAATGCTGCAATGAGTATTTGCATACAAGTTCTTCTGTGGACATTTGTTCTTATTTCCTAGGTTTATACCTAGGAATGGAATTACCGGGTGACGTGGTAACTATATTTACCTTGTTGACAAACTGCCAGACTGCTTTCCACTGTGGCTGCACCATTGTAAATTCCCACAAGCAATGCTCAAGGGTTTCATAAGTTTTTCAAACAGACAAGTGAGGCACCCTTAGCCCAGGCTGCAGTGTGGGGCATTCAGCTCTTCCCAGCTCCCGTCTGCTTTGGTTTGAGGAGTCTGGTCTGGAGTGCTGGCAGACCTCACCAAGGTTAACAGCAACAGCCCCCGCCACACCTTAGCAGCCTGCAGAGAGGTCTCTGGAAACCTCATGAGGGCAGTGTATGCCTACCACAAGCGGGCCCTCCACCTGCACCATCTATAATCCTCATGACACGCCTCTGAGAGTGGTCTGCGTCTTGAGGATTGTATCCACTTTACAGATGAGAAAGCTAAAGGTTGGAGAGATTAGGAGACTTGTCCAGAGGTGACAGAGCCAGGATGGCAACCCAGTGTGTCTCCTCTGAGCCTAGGCAGGAAGGACATCAGGAGACCTGATGGCCTTTGATTTGTGTTCTGATGCGAAAAGGGGTCAGGTGACTGGACCTCCAGATAGATCCTCTGGTTGAACAGCTCTCTACCCTGAAAGTCTAGTGCTGCTCATGGCTGCAGAAATCTTCACAGGTTCAGAGTCAACACCAGTGTCTGCAGGAGCAACGTGTTCTGAGCATGTCCTGTCTTTTGAGGCTTGAGTTAGGGGTCTGCAACAGCCCCTGGCCTCCTGCATCCCTGCCAAGCCCAGCACACTGCTTTGGGCAATGCAAGAGGCAATGTTTATTCTTTTCGCTGTTCTTCACACATCCCCTACATATCTGCTGCTCCACAAAAGCAGCCTCATCCTGGCTGTAAAGTGCCTTCCAAGCGGAGATCCTAATCACTCAGCGACAGCCTCTTCCCAAAGGCTGAGGGGCTGCAGTGACCTATGTTGGCCAGCAGGGGCGTGACTCCTCTATTTGCCATTTAGCGTCCAGTGAATGGTCCAGAAACGCCTCTGGTAAAAGACTGGGTCTCCCTTCCCTCCACCTTCTCCCAAGCTTTTCAGGGTATGTGGCCTCAATGCCTGAGGAGAGCAGGCACAGGGCATCCAAAGTCAAGATTACACCCTGTGGCCACCCCAAAATACCACAGCAGCAATGTGGTAGCTGGAAACCAGGGAATGTGGCGGCACCAAGCCTTCTGGAGGAGGGAGTGAGCGGCTGCCCCACCCACAGGTGGCCTTTTCCTGAAGGGCCCAGGACAGCTATCCTGGCATTTTGCCAAGCAAACTATGGCCACTGACCAAGACAGCACCCAGCTGGGCTCAGAACTGGGTAAGTGTCCCTGTAGTCATAAGGAAAATCACTTTACATTTATGGAATGCCTGCTACATGCCAGATCACGTGGGGTCTTCACATTTATAATTCTACTTAATGTAGAATTTATATGTGTAAATTTAGTTTACATATGAAGAACTGGGGCTCAGAAAGGGTGGGAGGTCACACAGCTAGTAAGTGGCAGAGGAAGGTAGGATCTGAAAGCAGATCTGACTTTTAAGCCCCTGTGTGCCAGGAGTAGAGTCTGACAAGCCTAGTAAGAATAGCTGAGCCTTGGCCAGGTGTGGTGGCTCACGCCTGTAATCCCAGCACTTTGGGAGGCCGAGGCAGGCAGATCACTTGAGTCCAGGAGTTTGAGACCAGCCTGGCCAACACGGTGAAACCCCAGCTCTACCAAAAATACACAAATTGGCTGCACATGGTGGCTCAGGCCTGTAGTCCCAGCTACTAGGGAGTCTGCAGTGGGAGGATTGCTTGAGCCCAGTAGGTCAAGGCTGCAGGAAGCTGTGAGCGTGTCATTGCACTCCAGCCTGGGCAACAGAGTAAAACCCTGTGTCAGAAAAAAAAAAGGAAATTAAAAAGATAGCTGAGCCTCTTGTTGCTCCCATCCCCAACACTGCCTCAATCTTGTGGTTGCTTTGAAAGAAAGGGGCAAGGCTGGGAGCAGATTCAGAAGGGGAGGATAAGGACAGAATTTGCAAGCTAGTTTATTTAGGAGCTGGTGAAATTTAGAAGGGTTGAAGGAGGCCTCCGGGATGGCGACCTTTCCCTGAGCAGCACATTGGTGTTACCAGGCACCGAGAGAGAAAGATAAAAAGGAGAATAAAGAGGAATAATGGGAGGTAGGGAGATAGAGAGAGGCTGGTGGCCTGGAGAGCTTGCAGGGGACTCCCTTGCCTGGGGGGCTGGCAGGAGCAAGCACAACCTTCATTCCCTCCAGCAGGGCCAACAAAGGGCAGCTGAATCACAGTATTTCTCAAGAAATAAAAATTCCTAGCACACCCCTGGGGCCTCGGGGAGAAAAACTGACAAGGTGTTGATTGAAAACAGACCGCGTTGGTGTGCGCCCGCAGGGTGAGGCCTCGCTCGCACAGGTTCACAGCGACACCTAGTGGTCTCCTGGGGCACCTGCCGCCTCTGCAGAAGTAGCAAGGGCGGTGGGCCACGGGGTGACTAGGTTCCTGGAGGAGATTTGGGGTCCAAATCAGACATTTCCTCTTTTCCCTTGCTGTAAGCGCGCATATTTTGAACAACTATCTACCCTCCCACTTTGTGAAACATGTCAGTATTCTGAGGAGAGTCAGGGGTGGGGCCGGGGGCCATTGGTAAAAGACTGGACTTCCAGGTTGGACACGGTAGCTCATGCCTGTAATCGCAGCACTTTGGGAGGCTGTAGGTGGGCGGATCACTTGATGCCAGGCGTTCGAGACCAGCCTGGCCAACATGCTGAAACCCAGTCTCTACTAAAAATATAAAAATTAGTCGGATATGGTAGCACATGCCTGTAATCCCAGCTACTCAGGAGGCTGAGCCAGGAGAATTGCTTGAAGCCAGGAGGAGGTTGCAGTGAACCAAGACTGTGCCACTGCACTCCAGCCTGGGCAACAGAGCGAGACTCTGTCTCGAAAAAAAGAAAAAAAGAAAGACTGGGCTTTCTAATGTTCACCCAAGACGAACCAGGTATGCATATCCAACTGGCTCTGCACCATCTAGATTTTCTGAAGTGGTCACTATTTCCTCTAATTTTATTCTCTTCATTTATTCAATATAACTAAACGTATTTAATGGTGAAATCTTCAGACAGCTTTTACACAAATGAATTCTCCAGTCAGAGAAATTTCTTTGTTGTTGACCTGCTCAGAAAATAGAACGATTATACTTCTATATTAGGTCAAAGACCTTGCTGTCCATAGTGACCCTGATCAATAAATCTGCTTAGAAATGAAAACAATGCATCTCTTTCTGGATAATAGCACTTGAACATTTTGTTCCCTCCCTGGCCTCATCTCATGCCATTTAAGCCTTGGCCAACTTCCTTGTCTGAAGGCTCCCTGGAGACAGATCATGTCCAGTGTGAGCACAATGCCTGAGACATCGTTGATACTCAAAAATGATTTCTTACTGATTGGCTTCAGCTCCTGATGGAGCAGCAGACGCCACAGGAGGAAGGTCAGAGAGTTCAGTCCCCTGGGAAGCGCTGCCAGAGGATTCCAGACTCTGAAGGGAAATTATTGGACTAGCAAGACCCTTGCTAGGGGGTCCCTATCTGCAACCCAGCTTCTTGTTAATCGCTGGGGATGACTTGTGGTTAAGTGGTAGCCCAGTGTGGCATTTGCAGAGTTCTGGAACAAGGCCTATTAAATGTCTGTGGGCTGGTACTCCTGGGAGGGCTCCATGTGGCCATGCTTTCCAGACACCCTCAAAAGCCCCACTGGAGCCTTTCCTTGTAAAGAAGCCATGAGCTTCTGTGAGCCAATCCTGCTGGGATGAAAACCACTGTCTCCAAGCTAAATTTTGTCCAAATTACATTGGCCAATTGTGTTTGTTAACTGGGTTTCTTTCTGGTTGCAAAGAACAGAGAACCATGGTTTTATTGGGATATCACATGTGAAAATAAAGAGTTGGCTGCATTACTCAGTCTGTCCAGAACCCAGAAGAAGCAGAAGATCTGACTTCTCGAAGGGTGGTGTAGCATAATAGGTTATTAGTTATATTGGTGCCAGCCCATCATCATTTGAAGAACCTTCTTAAATTTGGAAAATATGCCATGTGAGGGGTGCCACCTCACCAGGGTGGAGATCAGAACTCAGTTACTCAGACTCCTCTGCAGCTAGGACACAGGCACGTGACATAGGCTCTGTGGAGTGGATGTAATACGATGAGGTTTCAGTGCAGAAGAGTGAAAAGTGAGGGAGAAGCTGCTGCATGGGATTGTTCTTGGTGATGGGGTGGAACATGGTGGAGGGACATGGCACCCCAGAGGCAGCAGAGGCAGAGATGATAATAGTAACACGCACCAAAGGCAGTGGGATCAAGCCTGTGACCAGACAGGCGAGGATTTGCGTGACATCATGCCCTGGCTCCAGAACTGGGCATATGACCCAGGCCAGGCCAATCAGATCACAGCTTCTCCCTGGCTCTGTTAATTGGTTCAGGGATGGATACATGTTCCAAGGTGGACCAGTGAGAACTACCCCGGGACTCGTGCTGCAGATCTAGGGAATTACTCCTTATCTGCTGATGCTGCTAAGCTGGAAGGAAGTCAATATGAAGCATGAAGCCAATATTGGTTACCTTGTTGAGTGTCGGAAGAGCCTGCCAACCAAAGAATAATGCCAACTGGAGGAAAGAAACATAAGAAGAGAGAGAGAAATAATAATTCCTGATGATGTTGGGCATTTGTAGCCAGCCATCATTGAAGTCTGTTCTATCCCTAGATTTTTCAATGACGTGAACCATCAGATTCCTTTGTAAGTTAATTTTGAGTTGGGTTTCTGTTACTTGAAACCAAAAGGTCCTGACTAATACAATGGCACATGTTCAAATCCCAGAATTTTTGGCAAGCCTTTAGAGGTATTAAATTATATCCCTGGTTATTATAGCATTAACTTGGTTACTCTGCAAGCCCATATCTTTGAGAATAACTGTTACGGCCCCAACTGTGCTCTCTTCTGTCCTCACAAGACAGAGTTTTCACACATTCTGGGAAACTTGGTTGTGTTGGCACACACTTGTCATTATACTCTACCTCTTCCCTCCGATGTGTGTGTTTGGGATTCTCCCATTCTACAAGGAGTATTCTTCTCAACATTCTGTCCAACAAGCACTGTTGTAACAATACATATCCTCAGTTGCAACAAAAGGTGCATTTTCTACCTTGAGCACAATGTGTTAGCCACCTGTGCAAGGTATGCCGCCAGCCGCTGTGGGTGTGTGTGCAGAGATGTTTGGGTTCAGAACCGCTGGTCCTAGGGCTCTGGCATCAATATGACTCTCTGCCTTCACTCTTCACTCACCTCTTCTAAATGTTTCCTTGTGACTTTTGTTCTGCTACCAGTTGGCTCATTTTCTCTTTATCTCTAAAATCAGTTTCCTGGCCAGGCGCGGTGGCTCATGCCTGTAATCCCAGCACTTTGGGAGGCCAAGGCAGGAGATCACTTGAGGCCAGGAGCTTGTGACCAGCATGGCCAACACAGTGAGATCATGTTTCTATAAAAGAAATTCTCTTTAGACCCTAAGATTAGTTTTCGCAGAGGGAAAGATAATTCAGTTGATCTAATTGCTAATTTGAATTATCATTTGGGCAGAGTTGGTAAGCTGGGCCACATCAGACAACCCCACTAGTCCCTGGAGAAGAGGTCTTGGGCAAGGCGTCTGCCCCTGTCCAATCACAGCTGGTCAAGAGGAGGTGTGGGTCACATGGCTAAGAACAAGGCAAACGCTGAATGAGGGACAACTTTGGGACACTTCTCTCCTTGGGGGCTGTGACTGGGCAGTTTTTCTTAGGCGGGAATGGTGTGTATGACAGCTACCATGATCTATGTGTCTGGTACATTCTCCCATCCTATAAATAATATGAGAAAAGCAAGATGATGGCAGGGGATGGAATGATAATAATTATCAAGGACTGGCTTCACCTTCAGCACCTCTCTTCTTCCTATGTCCCACTCATCAGCTGTCTCTGGGAAAGTGATCAGCTTCTAGGAGCCAGAGGGCTGACTTTGAGGGGCTGTGAGGAAAGAGGAACTGCTCAGCATGGATTTCGATATCCTCAGCACAGAGCACACCACCCTTGCTGTGGGCCCGATGGCCTTTAGAGACCATGAGAGTTGAGCTGTGGGCACAAGAGTTGAGAGTTGAGTATTCTCAACTCCTTCTCTGAAGCCAGACAAGGACACATTTCCCCTATAGCCTCCCCCTGTAGCTGAGGGCAGGGCTGTGGATCCACAGGCTGGCCTCTGGCTTGTTCTTCTGAGTTTATCCTGTTGTGTTGCAGCAACACTCTATGGCAATTCCAGAACCTCCAGCTTCAAGCCAAAGTGCTTTCCAAATAACCAGAAGAGTCTACCTGGGAGGCCTGGCTCAGGCCTCCCACGTACAGAGGGTTGGCAGCTCTGACATTAATTAACCGTGTGGCCTTTTAATGAACTGAAAGACACCGGAACGCTGCTTTTCTTAATAAAATAAAATCTCCAACCACCAGGGTTGGCAGTAGGAGGAAATCTGATAGGGCTGTACTAGAAGTCCCCCTTCCCTGATTTGAATGTTCTGGCCTTGTCCCTGGTTGGGACAGAGTATTAAGCTGGGGCAGCTACATCTTCCCCTGGGCTGACTTCTGCCAAAGCCTAGAATGCTATCACTAAAGTTTAATTCCTTTTTATATTTAAAGGTTCTCTGAGTCCCAGAGATGCAACTCTGCAAACCTTAGTAGTTTGTTTCTCCTAAGTTGTAGGGTCTTTGCTTAGGGTTGATTTATTTAATCCCTCAGGTTCTGGTGATTTATTTGACTTTCTGCGCCAAATGAGTGTCTCAAGACAAAAAAATGGTCTCTAGACTAAGTGAACACCACCAAGGTGACCTGTTTCCACTTTGGAGAAGACACAGCTTAGTGGTTAAGAGTGTAGACTTTGATACTTGATGCACTTGGGCTCAAATTTCGGCTCTGCGATTACGAACAGCGTGACCTTGAGTAAGTTATTGAATATCTCGGAGCTGTGTTTCCTACTGTGTAAAATGGGGATGATGATGTCGTAAGTCTGCCCCATAGTGGCATGTGTACATTAAGTGAGATCATGCACACAGTAAGCACTCAGGAAAGACTCGCTGTTTTTTCCGCTAGGTGGAATTTCTCTGGGGAGCCATCAGATCTTTTTCCTAGAGACCTGCTGGGTGGCCCACTTCGGAGCCCTTCCAGGTGGGGTGGCAGAAATATCATAGGTGGGCATCATGGGATTTTCCTCCCAGCTCAGTTCCTCCTGCCTCTCAGTGCTTCAGGCCAACTGTTATCAGTTTCAGAGAGATGGCCAAGGCAACAGCAGGCTTGGAAGGTGCAAGCCTGGACTGGTCGTTCACCAAGTGGAAGGTGTTTGGAAAGTAGAGGGGGGTGAATGAGCCACCACTCTTTACTTGGGGTTTTCATTAAGGACATGGTGCTGTTTGATGCCACTAGGGATAGGACTTTCAGAGCAGGGGATGGGCATAGGGGAGGAGTCCCCACTTCTGGCCATTCACCCTGGTCTTTGAATATCACCTGGCTCTAAGAAAGTGGCTCGACAGGACAGGCCCCCAAGCCCAGGATATGGGAGACCTAATCTGGGCTCAGCCAGGCTTCTGTTAAGTCATTGATCTAAGGAGCTGGCAAATCCCATAGGAGAGTGTCTGGAATCGACGGCCCAGGCAAATCCAGGCTCTGCATCTCAGTTTTGCACATACCTTATCAAATTTAATCCTCGTAACAATTCTGAGTTTCACAGTTTAGAGAGGAAGAAATTCCCCATGGAGTTTTAATCTGCTTTACCCTGTTGTTATGCAGATGAAAAAAGGAAAGCCCAGGCTGGGCATGGTGGCTCACGCCTGTAATTCCAGCACTTTGGGAGGCTGAGGCGGGCGGATCACGAGGTCAGGAGTTCGAGACCAGCCTGATTAATCTGGTGAAACCCCATCTCTACTAATAATACAAAAAAAGTAGCTGGGCGTGGTGGTGGGCGCCTGTAATCTCAGCTACTTGGGAGGCTGAGGTAGGAGAATCACGTGAACCTGGGAGGCAGAGCTTGCAGTGAGCCAAGATCATGCCACTGCCCTCCAGCCTGGGTAACAGAACGAGACTCCATCTAAAAAAAAAAAAAAAGAGAAAAAGAAAAAAGGAAAGCCCAGCAAGGGTGAGGTCTCTCAGCTAATTAGATGCAGAGCTAGAGCCAGATCTGGAACCTTGTTCTTTCAGCTGTGCACACTGTAGCTAATGCAGGGGTACCCTGTGCTCTCTTGAAAGGCAGCTGCACAGAAAGTTCCATGTGTAGATTTAGGCTGCTTTGTGCCTCAACCCACATCCCCATCACCAGTGCAGCTTCAGGAACGGTCCTTGGTGGGGCAGAGGGGATAAAACCAGCCTGAGTGACAGCTCCAGCTTTCAGCTAGCCTAAGGAGTCTCTCTGAGTCCTTGCCAAGACCCAAACTAGGAATCTCAGACTTCAGATAAGAATTCTGCAACTGTGGGGATGAGTGCACCCAGGCTAAGCTAAGCACTCCTTGGCCTGTCTTGCATTACCCAGAATTCCTGAAAGTGCTGGGACTTGGCTAGGTGGAATTTAAAAGCGTGATTTCTGGTTTGAATCCATTAAAATAGTTGAGCACAGACTGTTTTCCCAGCACTGGGCTGTCTGTGCGCCACTTGAAGTCAGGGGCAGAGTCCTTTGCACAGTGTCTGGCAGGTGCTACACAGGAAGGGAGGGGAAACTTGAAGCAGAGGCAGGTCCCGAGGAAGACGGGGTAGCATTTTCACAAGAAAATCCCCCAGAAAGGGCGGCCACCCCATGCTCTCCCCCACAGCATGATGCCAGGCTGGCTGTGCTGCGGCTTCCCTTTGGGTTCCCCTGGGTGGAAGGGCGCTCACTGAGGTGCCTTTTGGGTGACGTTGCCCATGCAAGCACATTTCCCCAGAAACACATCGGCTCGGCTGCACTGAAAATGGCATCTTGGCTGACTTATTTAGAGTCCATTAAGTTCATATTCAAATTAACATGCAGGATGGGGGCGAGGAGGGGTTGCAACACCCGTAAGGGGTTAGAGAGGCATTTAAAATGGATGAAGATCTGTGTACCAGATGTTTGTTTCACCTACATAAAATAAAATAATGAAACAGAACAAAACACTGCACCAAAAACGGTCTTTCTGGGAGCAGGGAGAGAAAGTTCCGTGTCTCTCATCTCTTTCTCAGGCTTCACCCCCAGAGCACAGGTCCCTGCTGGTGTAGTGGTGGCCTGTAGATAGGCATGGAGCCCCATTTCATTGTTGGAGTTACACAGGAGTGACTGTGGCAATCAGCATGCAACAGACTCTTCAAAATCATGAACAACTGGGGGACCTTGCATATGGAGGGCCCACTGTTCAGAGAGCTGTGCCACAGCTGGCCTCAATGCTGGGGAGCATGTGGCTCTCCCTGGGTCAGCAGAGCAAAGGCAGGGGCATCCGAAAGGGACCCTGGGAGCTCCTTGCATTGCTTGGACCATGAGCCAGCTGGGGCCAGGCCGCTTCCCAGCAAGAGGGCGCCCACGATCCCTTTGCTGTGGGGCTGGAGGCTTCCTCTTCACCCTCCCCACCCCTCTTACATGCAGGAAGCATTGCAACATCTAGACAATGTCTGCATATCTCCTCTGCCTGGAGCCAAGTAGCCTGTGTGTTCCTGCAGCAGAACACAGGACAGCGCTGTCGCTGTCGGCCCAGCTCACCCCCACCCAGGAATGATGAGGGAATGGGGGATGCACACTCGCTTCACTCTTCTTGCTTTCCTTTAGCTCTGTGAGTGCCCTGCCCCCAAAGCGTATTGCTTCACTGGTGCTGTGTGAGATTATAGAGTTCTCAAACCTGGTTCATGATAGGGGGAAGCCCAGAATGGGCCCGCCTGACAGGACACCTGGATGAGGAGTTTAGCTCCTCCCTGGGAGCTGCCCATATGACATGGATCAGAGGCCCTTCTGGAACCACCGCCTCTGAAACAGTAAACTATCAGTGACTGTAAGTAGCACCTGTAATGCCACCATCTGCCCAGCGGCACAAAGCCAAGACAGAGCAGGAGTCTTGAGGAGGAGAACATTCATGGAGGAGGAC
This sequence comes from Mandrillus leucophaeus, assembly GCF_000951045.1. NCBI lineage: Eukaryota > Metazoa > Chordata > Mammalia > Primates > Cercopithecidae > Mandrillus > Mandrillus leucophaeus. The sequence continues at coordinate 4,442,222 of NW_012103120.1, read as the reverse complement.
TTCTGTGGGTAAAGGGGCTAGATCTGCCTTTGCCATTGCTCCCAAGACAGTCCTTCTCATTTCTCCCTTGTAATAGCTGCTCCCAGCCCAGCCCTCCCCTGCATGGTCCCTCAGCTCTCAGTCCTGCACTGCCTGCTTTACTGCTCTCCAAGTTCCATGGAAATGAATCATTCTGCTGGCTTGCTGGAGTGCAATTCCCTGTCTTCCAGAAGCCAGTGGCCTTCGAGAATAACTGGCATTTCTCAGTCTGTGATAGAGATGTCCCTCTGTTCATGCCAAGGTGAGCTCTTCCAAGTATGTGCACGTAGCTCATGTGCCTGGGGAAATAAGCCCTTTGCTACCTGGCAAGTGGTGGGGAGGAGAATACTCTGCCTGGAAACCTGACCAGACCCTTAATGAATGTTATGTGTAAGCTTAGGCTGGGTGGTGTAGTTGGGAGAACAGGCTTTGAGTTTCAGTTCCACAATTGTGCTCTGCTCCCTCACATCTCAGGGCCTTTTTACCTACAACCCTGCTGTCTGGGATTCAGCCATTCATTCGTTCAACACACACGCTTGTTAAGTACCTCTTATACTCCAGGCTTATACTGTTAACTGCAAGGTGCTGAGTGAACAAGACATGGGCAGTGGGGGTGCAGAGAATGAAGGTGAGGTGTGACTTGTCCCTTCTTCATCTTTTACTGGTGCCCTGTCTGTGATGGTCACTATGAGGCATCTGAACAGTGGTCTTGATGCAGGCTTTTTTATTCCTTAGCTCAGCAAGATCTGGGTTTTTGTCTCTTGACCAGGAAAAATTAGGCATGTGGACATCAAAGAGTGAATGGAATAGAATTTATAAAGCAAAAAGGAAAGAGCAAAAAGAGGGGTCTTGAAAGCAGGTTGCTGGTTGGCTGTCTTCACAGTTGAATACAAGGGGCTTCTATAATCTGCTGATAGGGCTGGGTTCCCTATTTGTATGTGGCATGAATTTCTGGTGGCTCCCCCCCCATCCTTCTAGTGCACATGTGAGCCCTTAGTCTGAGCCACTCCACATTGATTTATTTCTCTTACTGCGCATGTGTTAAGGGACAGAATTTTTCACTGCAAGCATGTTTAGGCAAGCGGCCTGTGCACAATGACCTTGGTGGGTGGGAAGTTCTCCGGGGGCCCTCCCCTATCTGCCTAGGAGAGTGCTCTGCCTCCTGCCTCTGTCGGTCTCAGAGTTGATCAGCAGAGAATCCCATAGGGGTAGAGAGAGAAATGGGAGACTCAGGGCAATTCAGGAGGGCTGGAAATGCAACTTGTCTCTTTCCTGATATTAATCAGACCAGGACTTCACAAACTTTTGACCATGATCCATTACAAGAAATATGTTTTACATTACAACCCAATATAACATAGCTATATGAATGTATACACATGAAAATACACACCTGGCAAAATGTTATGAGACATTACCAACCTTTATTGTGTGTGAGGAACTCTGATACCTTTTTATTCTATTCTATTTGTTCTATTCTATCCAAAATGATGTTCATGAATTTTGCAGCCCACTAGTGGATGGCAAATGTCATTTTGAAAAATACTGAAGGGCCGGGCGTGGCAGCTCACACATGTAACCCCAGAACTTTGGGAGATTGAGACAGGTGGATCACTTGAGGCCAGGAGTTCAAGACTGGCCTGGCCAACATGGCAAAATCTCATCTCTACTAAAAATACAAAAATTAGGTGGGCATTGCACACCTGAAGTCCTAACTACTTGGGAGGTTGAAGCAGGAGAATCACTTGAACCTGAGAGGTGGAGTTTGCAGTGAGCTGAGATCGTGCCACTGTCCTCCAGCCTGAGTGACAAGAGTGCATCTCCATCTCAAAAAAAAAAAAAAAAAAAAAAAAGAAGAAGAAAGAAAAACACTGCAAGTAAAAAAGGGAAGACAGCTAACACTGCAGGAAAAAGTTACAATCAAATCTTATTTTGAATGCATTCAGGGAACCCTCTATTTAGATCACCAAGGTAAATTCTTCTGTAAATCAAATCAATCTATTCTTAATTTTTATTTAACAAGACCAAGCCTTCTACTTTGGGGCTTGTTTAAAGTAAAATCCACCTTACTTGCCAAGTCAGGTCTGTAGCCATTTTTGTGTGGTCTGTGAACTAAGAATGACCTGAAATGGAAAAAAAAAAAAAAATCAAAAGAATAATTTCACAACACATGAAAATTATATAAATTCAGATTTCAGTGTGTCTATTCATTGGATCACAGACATACTCATTCATTTGCATATTTTCTATGGTAGTTTTTTCATTAGAGGGGAGTTGAGTCTCTGTTTTAGAGGCTAAATGGTCTGCAAAATCTAAAGTATTTACTGTCCAGCACTTTACAGAGTTTGCCAACCTCTGGGTTAAAGTGTGGTATTTCTTATGCTGAGGATGGAGTGACCCCCAAATAAATGGTTTTGCTGGTGAGGAGCCTCCAAAGGGCTGGCTGAATGAGAATGCCTGGCCTTCCGGAGCCTTCTTTGGCCAGCAGGAGCATCTGTGTGGTGCCACTGTGTGGTGAACTCATCTTAACCGCATGAGCGGGCGAGCAGCTGTCCAGCAGCTGCCCAGCTGCCCAGAGACCCGGACTGGCTCTCAGGTACTTCGTGGCCTGGCTGAGGGCGTCTGGGGGTGGGGCAGCGGCTCAGTGGGTGCAAGCCCTTGAAAAATTCAGAATTAGACTCTGATGTCTCCATTTGATCTTTTCTTCCCTCCTTGTCTTGCTAGCCACTCTTTTCTCTGGCCTTTTCTTCTTTCTTTTGGCTTATATGATCCCTGCATCATTATTTCTTAAAAAACCTGTGGCAAAGTAACTTTTTGAAATATTAATGAACCCCCTTTTACCTTTTTCCCCCTCCCTCCCTCTCTCCTGCTTTCCCTTCCTTCCTTCCCTCCCTCCCACCCTCCTTCCCTTCTTTCTGGCAGGGTCTTGCTCTGTCAACCAGGCAGGAGTACAGTAGTGCAATCACAGCTCATTGCAGCCTCGATCTCCCAGGCTCAAGTGATCTTTCTGCCTCATTTTAAATTTCTTTTGTAGAGACAAGGTCTCAATATGTTGCCCAGGCTGGTCTCAAACTCCTGGGTTCAAGTAATCCTCCCACCTTGGCTTCCCAAGGTGCTGAGATTACAGGTGCGAGCCACTATGCCTGGCCAGTCTTTTTTTTTCTTCACCTTCCTTTCCTCAAACTCTGCCTCCCCAGTGAAGAAGCTACGCTGTTCTGCCTCCTGTTTCAGGGGAGTAAGGGATTGGGCAGGGAGTTTTTATATCTTCAGGGAGGCCTGAGAACTCTCAGCAGAAATTGTTTCAGCGAACATCAAAATAGAGCAAGGCTTCTTCTACCTCCTTGAGGTGTGTAGGGAAACAGAGAGGGATGCTCAGTGCAGGGGAATCAGTGCATGAGGGGAGAAGACATAGCTCCTGAAGACACAGAGGCCAGCACTCAGGACATCCATCAGAGGACCGTGTGAAAGGCAGATTCAATTCCACCTTGACCACTCAGCCTCCATTGAAGTCGGTGGCATCTAGGGCCACTGGCTGGCCTGCCTTCATTGTGTTGGAGATTTCCTTCTGCAGCAGCCAGTACTTCCTTGGTGACTCCATACAGAGCATGACACCGTCCCAGCCTCCAACTTTGGTTCTTTCCCCATCTGACATGCCCTAGGAATTCACTGCCCTTGCAGTTTCCCTGGATCTGAGTTAATCCGAGAAATAGACAAAGGGTCCGGACATAGAGTGAACATGATGACCAGCACATCCTAGGTTCCCAGAGTTCCCGTTGCTAGGTTTGGACTGCACAGGCTGGGCTGGTGGTAATGCCTAGGGGGTGTGTGTGTGTGTGTTCCTTGGCATTCACATATGTTTGTGTGTCTGTGAGGCTGTGTGATGGGATCTGGGAACTGGTGGAGGATAAGAATAAAGGATGGAGTGCTAAGGAGTCAGGCAGGCAAAAACAACCCCACACACTACGCGGGTGTATGCCTCCCATGCACCTGGGCGTGCGAACCCTGCCCCCCTCCTGCACAAGAGCCCAGTCTACTGTGCCTGGAAGAGGCCGGACCTGACGCCGACCTTCCCTTTGCTTCATTTGTGAGATGCCAGCTAGTCCAGTCTGACTTCAGGAAAGCATCTCTGGCTTTTCTGCTCCATTCCTAGTTCTGGTCCTTCCTAAGGAGGTCCCGCAATGGAGGGAGGAGTAGAGCAGAGGAGAGGTGGCATTTCCTCATCTCCCCACACTCTGGCCCAGGACCTTGTGATGACTTTCTCTAATTTCAGAGGTGGAGACAGGCTTCCTCTAGCCCCCTCCTGCGAAGGGACAGTGGGGCCAACTTCCTTCCCTCTCCTGTGCCAGGGTTTAAAAGCCTGACCTGCATTTCGCAGAAGTCAGGACCGGCTTGAGTTCAATTACAGTAGATTGCTTGATCTCATTTATTTTCTCCTGTATACTTGAAGTTAGGACAGCTTTAATTTGAAATGGAAATTTATGCAAATACTATGTAAATTAGGTCATTCCCAGATTAACTGGGGGAAAAAATCTGGTCGCTTTAGTAGGCACCATCTGTTCCCTCCTCATTCTTTCCATATCTGAATCCCACCCCCCCTTTCCCAATCAACTTTGAAACTTGTTTTCCTGTGGCTGAGAAAAGAGATCGTTCAAGGGAGGGAAACTAAGCTCCCATCAGTTTTCCAGGTGGGTCGTTCCAATGTCTGTTTTGCGGTGAGAAGAGGCTCAGGTGAGAGGCTGAGAAGACTTCAGGGTTGGCTCCGGGTTAATAGCTGCCACACTCCACACATGTGCCGCATCCTCCTCTTTCCTCTTTTCTCTTGGCTTCCACTTCCCTTAAGATTATTTTCCTCCTTTTCTTTGCTTGAAGTCTTCTAATGGCACCCAGAAGACTTCTTCCTCCCTCTTGTGGCAGTCGGAGTAGAAGGGCTTTGGGGTTGTGCAATCCCCCCAGAGTTCTTGGGAACTTTTGGGTCCATATGCGTGATGGTTGATGGTTGGGAGGTTCAGGGCCCAGGCGGGAGGCTCTATTCCGCCCCATGGCTGCAGCTCAAGCCTGTGGAGCAGGGACAGCTTCAGTCCTGCTCTGTGAAGGCAAAAAAGCCAGGAGCCTCAGAAAGGCTATTGATGTGAGGGAAGCAGGGAGCCCCAGCTTCTTCATTCCTCATGGCTTTCATCTTTAAGGGGACGAAAGTGAGAAGACTTCCCAGCAATTCATTCGCTGCTCCATCCTGCAACAAAGCAGAGCCACAGCTGCCCCACCACGAAGATGCAACTTGAGGCCGGGCACGGTGGCACACACCTGTAGGTCAGGAGTTTGAGACCAGCCTGGCCAACGTAGTGAAACCCCGTCTCTACTAAAAATACAAAAATTAGCTGGGCGTGGTGGCACACACCTGTAATCCCAACTACTTGGGAGGCTGAGGCAGGAGAATCACTTGAACCCAGAAGGTGGATGTTGCAGTGAGCTGAGATTGCACCACTGTACTCCAGCCTGGGTGACAGAGCAAGACTCTGTCTCAAAAAAATAATAAATAAAAATAAAGAAGCAATTTGAGGGATACTTTTGTTGCTGTTAGCCACTGAGATTTTTTTTTTTTTTAAACAGAGTCTCATACTGTCGCCTGGGCTGGAGTGCAGTGGCGTGATCTCAGCAACCTCCACCTCCCAGGTTCAAGCGATTCTCCTTGCCTCAGCCTCCCAAGTAGTTGGGATTACAGCTGCATGCCACCACACCCAGCTAATTTATTTTGTATTTTTAGTAGAGATGGGGTTTCACTATGTTGGCCAGATTGGTCTCGAACTTCTGACCTCAGGTGATCCACCCATCTCAGCCTCCCAAAGTGCTGGGATTACAGGCGTGAGCCACCATGCCTGGCCTAGCCACTGAGATTTTTGAGGCTATTTGTTATTGCAGCAAAACTTAATGAGAGCTTACTACTATACCCTCTCATCTTCCCCAATCTCTCCTCAAAGCTGCCTCAAATTTTAAAAAATTCTTTAATGTACTCGTGTGATATTTTCTTGTTTTAGGCCGAGTGAAAGTAAAGGCATCTTCATAAACATTTGCTTTTTTTTCTTGGTTCATGATATGACTATACAAACTGTATTTGTGTATAGGGCTTTAAACCCAGACTTCAGGCAGGGGGAACAGTCAGTGCGAAGGCCCCAAGGCAGGGACGTCAGGAGTCCATGTGGTTTGGTCAGAGTAAGAAGGTGGGAGAGTGGTAGGGAGTGAGGCTCATGGAGTGGGAGGTGGACCTGAGCGTGGGCCCCAGAGAAGGTGCAATTTCAGGACAGAAACACAAGGTGGCACCATGACACTCCCCTCTGTCACTGTGGACCGTATATGCGGTGGTAGAGAAGACAAAACTTCTCATCCTCCAAAGTAGCTCTGCCAGGGAATGAAAGCCCAGCTGACTCCTGCAAATTAGAAACTGTACTCTTAGGACTGGAAAAGCTTTCGAGACCTCTCAATCCGGAAGGTTTCCATGTGGGGTCCATGATGCCTATGCATGAACTCCAGGACCTGGAGGATCTCCTGAATTGCAGTGTGCTTTTAGGAGAAACCTCCAACATTTTCACTCCAAGGGGTCTATGACCTAAAAAAGGTGAAGAACCTCTGACTACCACCGGTGCTCCCACCAAGGCCAGACTTGACAAGAACTTCCTCAGCAGCAGGCAGCCTCGGCCAATTCCACATGATTACCAGGTGCCTGGAGACCTGTGAGTCCTTTGCTTTCTCGGTGGAGGGACCCAGTAATGCTTGGAACCGCTGGGCCTGAGGACACTCAGGTTCTCCTTCCAGAAACTAGAGCTTTTGTGAGGGGCCAGCAAATTTGTGTATGTGCGCTCACGCCCACATGCACACACCCCTCTCTCCACTGTCTTTAGATTGAACAAATCACATCCTTTGCACATGGATGTCCTGTTGGTTCTCAAAGGTGCCTAGATGCTTCTGTGATAAGTAAACTATGATTGCAGAATGTGATTATTGAATTCACAGTTACTTTGATCATTATATAGTTTCTCACTCACTAGATGTTTTATAGAAGTCTAATATAGAATTGATCTAATTGAAGTTTAATATATATTCGACTCTGTGTCTAATATAACGAATGGGGCAGGGAGTCCGTCAGATATTTTGAGATAAATGAGAAACTTCATACTCAAAATGGTTGGAGCCACAGTCTGTGGTGAGAGGGAGGGCTCGTGAGTGATGTCTGATGGCCAACAGGTGAGCTGGGACAGCGCAGGGGCGGTGGGGGCAGGGCAGGAAGTTGCGTGGGCAGCAGGTGGAGGGTGTGAGCAGAAGTGAGACCGGAGCCTATGGGGTTGTTCAAGTGGAACTGCAGAAGGAGATCAAGAATGAGGGAAGATGCAAATTTTTAATTCAGCATCTTCTAAAAAAAAAAAAAAAAGAAGTCCCAGAAATGACTGTATTTGCTATTGGTGTTTTAAAATATCCATTAAATACCACATTTGCCAGCATCACTTCTCTCATCCCGGCTGCTCTAGCAGCCTGAATTCTGCCTCTTTCTTCCCTGAGAGCTAGGCTCAGAGAACCCACGCATCGACCTCAGGGGCTCAGGCCTGTAGGTGGGTGGCTCCCCTGGGACCCTTTAAAACCAAACCCTGAGCAGAAAGGAGAGGTTGAGGTTTGGGGCTCCTTTAAAGGCCTCCTCTCAGCTTCTCTCCAGTTCACTGCCTAAGAATGTCCTCCAGACACAGGCTCTGAGGCCACAGCTATTGAATATTTATCAAGGCCTCCTGGCAGACGTGGGAGACAGAACAGGAAAATCAGGCCCAGGCGGGCATCTGTGGAGCCTGCCTGGGTGCTAGCCAGATGCTGCAAGATTCAAGTTGCCCAGCTGATTCTGCGGAGCCTGCCCCGCCCTGTCCTCCCTCTTCGGGGAGGCGTGCATGGGCCTGGCTGCTGTCAGGGTGTTTGCTTCTTGTCACCATCCTCCATACTGACTTCCGTTGCAAACCCTGCCCCACTGTGGCTCCATTGTCTGCAGTGGCCTGGGCTGACCAACTCAGCCTGGAGCCCTGCCCTGGGACGATGTGGACTAACACAGTGTCACAAAGCCCTGCTTTGTGGCCCTGACAGGAGGATTTATCATTAGCTGTGAGATGGTCCCTGGCAGATCCTGGCATGTGGTGAGCAGACAGATCTGTGCTGATCACAGTATTTTGAGAACCCCCAGTTGAATGCAGCATCTGGGCCCTCAACTCTGACACAGGGATCTTATGGCTTCAGGCTCACTGGCACCTTTTGTGTTGGCCGAAGTACGAGTAGGGGGTAGATTAGGAGCAGAGCTTGTACCCAGTGATGTCTGGGGCTGGTTTACAGGAAAGGCATCCTAAGGTTGGGCAGACCCTGACATGTGGTCCCCCTGGCATCCGGGGACAGCATGTCAGGTTTGGGGTCTGCCCATCCTTGCCTTGGGCATAGGTCCTCAAACAACAGCAGCATCCCTGTGGGTGGGATATCTGACCAGAAGAAAATGGAAGTGAGTATCTCTTTGATCTTGGAGTAAGGAAGAATTTCTTAAACATAACACACCAAAAAATCACAAATCATTAAAAAAAAAAAGATTCACGATTTCAACCACATTAAATTTAAGAACCTTGGTTCATCACAGGTACTTTAAAGAAACTCAGAAGATAAGCCACAGGCTGGGAAAAGATATGTGTAGTGACAAAGGATTAGCTTCAAGAATATATCGAATCCTGAATGCCTGGTGGGGTGGAGGGAGTGGGAAATAGACAAATAGTTCAGAAGAAAAATGGGAAAAAATATGAATAGGCATTTGACAGAAGAGGCAACACATAGGGCCAGTCAACATAGGGAGGTGCTAACCTTGTCAGTATCCAGGAAATTGCAGAACAGGCAATGAGATCCATTTCCTTCAGTCCCTGTCCTCCAGTCTCTCTCCGGGGCCTGGAGATGCTGCTTGGATGGCTCTCATCCTGGGCCTCTTCCTGGGAAGCCTGGCCTGTCAGGCTCTGAGGAGCCCTCTGCTTTGTCCTTCCCCCGATATCCTCCCACTAACAGCCTGAGTCTTCCCCTGCCCCTTCCCTTCCTGTCCTCACCAATGGCGAGTGTGGCAGATCCTCCAGTTTCCAGAGGCCTCCTCACTCCATCCTCATCCTTCCCTTGATGTTTCCCCAGGTCTCATCTGGCCAAGTGGGCTTTAGAGAGCATTTTCACCCTTTGGAGCCAGAGTCGTACTCTGTTGCCCAGGCTGGAGTGCAGTGGCACAATTTTGGCTCACCGCAGCCTCCACCTCCCAGGTTCCAGCAATTCTTCTGCCTCAGCCTCCAAGTAGCTGGGATTACAGGCATACGCCACCATGCCTGGGTAATTTTTGTATTTTTAGTAGAGACGGAGTTTTGCCATGTTGGCCAGGCTGGTCTTGGACTCCTGACCTCTGGTGATTCACCCACCTCAGCCTCCCAAAGTGCTAGGATTATAGGCGTGAGTCCCCGCACCCAGCCTAGAGAGCATATTTTCAATCAGAAAAGTAGTTCGCTCCACCTCACAAGCCCAACACTGAGTTCCAGGAGGACATGCCGGACAACTAGCACCTTCTAGACCAAGTTCAGGTAGAAAGGGACTCCCTCGGCTGGCAACAAAGCTACCCGTCTCCCTAGCGCACAACCCTATCAGGCTATTGTCCAAGGCAGAAGCTGTGTGTAACAAGCAGCCCACGCAGCCTGCAGCCAGGCCTGCCGAGGCGCCTTTCCTTAGTGGCTCCCCATGTGGCCTGCTCACTCAGGATCTTGCTGGCACTCTTCCTTGGGAGCTTACCTTGTTCGGAAACCTTTCCTGGTTAGCCTTTAGGAGCCTCAACTAAAAGGCAGCTGAAAGCATGTCCTGAAATGCCTGAACTCATGCTCAGAATGAGAACTGGCTACAGCTTAGTATGCCATGAACGTTTGCATCACTCCTTGTCCAATAAATCTGCGGTCTCCAACCTTTTTGGCACCAGGGACCAGTTTCGTGGAAGACAATTTTTCCATGAACAAGGAGGATGGGGTGGTTTCGGGATGAAACTGTTCCACCTCAGATCATCAGGCATTAGATGCTTATAAGGAGTGCACAACCTAGATCCCTCGCATGCACCATTGGCAATAGGGTTTGTGCTCCTATGAGAATCTAATGCTGCCATGATCTGACAGAGGTGGAGCTTGGGCAGCAATGCCCACCTCCTGCTGTGTGGCCCGGTTCCTAACAGGCCCCAGGGGTGAGGGACCCCTGCAATAAATAACACATGCTAAACAGTGGGGTTTGGGTGCTACTTCCCAACTGGCCACTCAGGAAATGGTGAAACCTTAAGTCAGGTGGGACCAAGCAAGCCCCTGGGTCATGGTCTATTCTCCTTGCTGCTCTGCTCTCCTAAGTCTGGTTTGAGCTCCTCTCCCTACCTGGCATCCCACCCCATGTGTCTCCTAAGCCAGTCCAACTTCCAAGGGTTGCCATTGTTTCTCATGGCCTTCATAAAAACAGCAGGCAGGGCACATCTCTGGCAAGTGATGGCTCCCCGGCATAGTCCTTGTCATCTGTATATCAAGGAGATTTTACTTCTTTCTTTCTCAGTTCCTCTTTCTCTCTCTCTGTTTTTTTTCTTTTTTTTTTTCCTGTTTTTCTTTCACTCAACAAATCACGCTTCCATTATGCACAAAGAGTCTTGTAGACACTTGAGAACACACCAGTGAACAAAATAGTCTTAAATCCTTGCCCTCATGGAGATTCTATTCCAAATGGGGAGACGGGAAATAAACAAAATAAAATGTGAAACCTCTGACATGTTAAGAGCGATGCATAGTCCCGAGAATAATTTTATTTGCATGGCACCACAGCTGCAAAAAACAGTGCATTTCACTGACCCCTTATAGTAACAACCATGGATGGGGCAATCACTACAGGCCAGGCATTGCATTTACATCACTTCAGAACCCCCATGGGAGGTGCTATCTTATCCCAGTTTCCAGATGTGGACACTGGCACAGAGGGAGACTCAATGACTTCCCATGATCATCCATCTGCTAAGAAATGGAGTCTGGATTCAAACCTGAAGCTGTGGGACTCCAACGTCTTTGTTCTTTGTTACTGTGCGATGTGCCTCACAGCTTCTGCCCCAGCTGCCTCCACACGCACTCAGCAGCCTCTGTACTGCATGCACCACAGTAACAGGCAGTGTGTGGCTGCTGAACATATGGGTGACGAAAGGGGTTTTCTGGTGGGACTGAAGTGCCACTATCCCTCTTCTGTGCAGAAGGCCCTGCCTGTCCTGCATGCCACCATCTAACCTAGTCCTGCCAGCAGCTGCCTAGTGGTGACTGTGCAGCCCTGTTACAGCCCCTGCTGGGTGCGTGATTCACAGGGGTGCAGTGTTGCCCTGCCCAGGCTCAGGACCTGGCCTGCCCTAGCCTGAGACAGAGCACTGGGTCAGAGGTGCCTCCTGGGACTCCACTGCCCGGGGCCTCAATGGAGCAGGGCCTCAGGCGAGCCTCGGGGTGTGTCAAGACAGTTCAACTGTTACTGGTGGAGGGTCTTGACTGCAAGTTGTCTAGGTTCGTGGTGTTTTGAACAAAGAATTGGACAAAACGCACAGCAAAGAAAGGAAAGAATGAAGCAACTAAAGCAGAGATTTATTGAAAATGAAAGTACACTCCACAGGGTGGGAGCAGGCCTGAGCAGCAGCTCAAGGGTGCTGGTTACAGGATCTTCTGGGGTCCAAATACCCCCTAGAGGTTTCCCGTAGGCCACTTGGTGTATACTTCATGCAAATGAAGTAGTGGCCTGCAATCAGTCTGATTGATTGCAGAAATCAACCAAATGGAAGAGGTTGGGGTATTTACAAAGGGAGTAGCCTCTGGTCCTTTTGTTACTTAGCTGTGGAAAGTTGGGGTTTCCCTTTTGATTCAGTTATAATTAGTCAGTGTGAATCAGCCTTAGGTTCCCTGCCTCCAGACCCTATTCTCCTGCCTCAGAACCTGCCTGGGCAAGACTAAAGGTGGTCTCACAGTCCAGAGGAGCCACAGTAGGGGCCAAGGGAAAAACTCCTTTGCCCTCTGTATGTTCATTAAAAAATCATCTCACAAAATGCAGATTAATAAAATAAAAGGCAGACAAATTTGTTAATGTGTACATGGGGGAGAACCACAGAGTGATTACCTCCACCGTCCTGGGGTTCAGAAGTATATATACCACCCTGAGGTTAAAGAAAGAATGGTGGCTTGGATCGGGGCAAAATAGGTTATGGGAGGAGAGGATGAGGAGGCCTGGTGGGCCAAGATGATCTTGTTACGTAGACAAAACCTCACAGGGAGCAGCCCTGAGAGAATTGATGGGAAATGTTACTTTCAGACCTTTAAAGGTGTCCCATTTTCAGTTAATTTTTCCTAGATTGGATAAAGGAGGACCTCTCAGAAAACCTGGGTGCATCAATGCAGATTCTGCAGATGCAAATCTTCCCCAGAAAGACAGCTTTGCAGGGCTCCTTGTGTTTGCAGGCCCTCTGAAGAACCATCTCAAATTATGTCAAAGAAGTGTATTTGGGGACGAAATATGTTGATTTCTTTCACCACCCCCACCCCTGCATCGCTTATGTACTGTTTTCCCAAAGTAGGGTCTACAGCATGGAGTGGTGTGAGGGCGGGGGGTGATCTCCAGGTATCCATGTCTCTTCCCTGCACATAGTGACAGGAAGCCTAACCCAGGAACCAAAACTCAGTATATGAGGCCAGACAATGGTGCTTGTTCCTCCCTGGCTTGTTGTGAGATGACAAGAAGTGAACTCTGGGGTCATGAGTTACTGTGCTTCAAAAAATAAACTGTGTGACTTTGGGCAATTGCCCAGCCTCTCTGGGACTCAATGCCATTGTCTGTAACATGGGCTAAGAACTCCTTTCCTGCCTGCCTCCTAGATTTGTGGTGAGGATCACAGGAAATAATGTATGTAAGTTGCCCTGCAAACCATAAAATGCCCTAGTGACATGCACCCACGCACCTCCATCATTCCTGAAACTTGGGAATCTCACCAGAACGCGTCACTGTGAGGCTTGTTTAGAATTAAGTCAAGCAGGGGTCAAATTTGACAATCACCAGAGCACACTATGTGTATTTAAAATCCTCCACTCTTTCAGTAATTGGGGGCAAAAAAAGAAAAAAAGAATCCTCCACTCTGTCCCAGAAACATTATTCTGTAAAGTTAATGAGTTCCACGAAGGGTCTTTGTGATGACTCATCATCACTTCTTCCACTCCCGCCAGCAGGTGAGACCTGGGGAGAACATCAGGGAGCAGGTGTCTTAAGGATCTGAGGTGCAAGGCAGGGGCTTCTGCCTTGCTGGGTTTAAACAGGGCCCTGCTGACACCTTGCCACCGCCGGTTGGGAAACAGCTGCAGCATAAGGCCTCTCAGACTAGTGTGAAGCCCAGCAGATGTGCCATTTGCCTCCACAGCAACAGATGTGACCCTAAAACCAATGAAAGGCTGAAAGGCTCCACTGGCTTCTGAGCCTGTGTCTAGAGGGAGTGGGCAAGGATTCCAGTTGCATGGAGAAGTGAACGCTATTACTGGACCCCTCTGCTGGCCATATGCTTACTTCCTTTATCCTCCCATCAGCTCTGTGAAGCATCCACTGCTTTAGTGCAGAGGAAGCCAACCCTTAGAGAGGTCAAGGCCTTTGTCTCAGCCTCCCAGCCAGCAGGCAGCAGGGCTCCAAATCAGAACCCAGATTTATTGAACCCCAAATTGTAGGCTGTGACAGGGCTCATTATTAACCAGGCCATAAATACTCCCTGAGTCCCTGTCCCGTCCCTGGAACTGTTGGGGATATGAAAGGCACAGGAGGCAGGGGCCCGACCTCACGGGGTTGGAGCAGACCTAAAGTGGGATGAGAGCAGAGGAACCCTGCAGCTCGGGCTCTCCACTCTTCCATCGTGCTCTGTCCAGCAGGGCATCTGGGGGGAGCCATGAGAATGTGATGACCTGGTGACTGCTCAGGATGGGAGGGACTGCTGTCAGCTAGGACTGGCAGGACTGTGTGAGTCATCCTAGTGGGTGAGAGGGTCCTCCTGGACTCTGGGAGCTGTGAGTCCATGATTCCTGGGCACGTGAGGAAGCTGGTTAGGAGTCCAACCAGAACTTAAACTCCCAATCCGGCACTCTTTATACTCCCACCACATCTGAGCTGAGACTTGAAGGGGTGGGGCACGGGTGATTCTGGCCCCAGGGACCAGAGCCTGGGGGCTCCACCTTTTCCTCTGGTTGTGCACTGACCTGCCCTTGCCAAGCCCACTGGACCAGGCGAACAGCTGTTTCCATTTTCCCTGCAGCCTCTGTTCTGGGAACCAGGCCAGCATTCATAGCCTTTCCCCTCCTTTTCTTTTTGTAATAGAAACTGCTCAGGGCTGCCAGGAGCCAGCAGTGTGCTCCACGGCTCACCGTTTGGCTGGACTGGAGGTGAAGCTTCTTGGTGGCCCCTTCCCAGCCTTCTGTGGCAGCTGGAATCCACTCTCCTGAGGCCAGCTCTCCTCCCGGGGTTCCCTCTCTGCAGTCTCAACCCCCAGTGCCCTTTGTCCCCTAAAGCGGCAGTTTGTTGTCAGTCCAACACCTCCAGGGGATGGGGGGGGTGCCTGGAGGAGTGTCCCAGGAGAGGGTCCCACCAGCCACAGTGCCCTGAACCCCCTTAAAATGGGTGTGGTGTGACAGTAACTTAGAGACCACTTAGATGACCTCAGGCATTCTGAGAAATGTCTAAAGGCTGATCTGAAGCCAGAGGAGGAAAGTTCATTCACCTTCATCCAGCCCCTCCCTGACTCCAGGACTCCAGCGTTTGCTGTTTCTATTTGCAGTCCAGCGTCCCGAATGAGCGGGGCTCCTTTTGGGAAGGATGTGCAGCAGGTGTGCTCACTTCACCAGGGAGCGTCTCCCCACCTAGGAGTGCCCGTGCTGACTGCGAATTGTTCCACACAGCACGCAGAGCATTCCTTTAGCAGCCTCTTGTTTTCTTAAGTGACTCTCTACAACTTTTCCTTGGAGGTGTTTATCTACAGAAGCTCTTCTTCTAGGCAAACTGGAGGGGAGATTGATTCACCATCCTCAGAAATTAGGAAGCATGAAATTATGCTGACTCTGCTACCGGGGAACAAAGAGCAGGGGCGTGGTGTGCAGCTGCCAGTGCAGGGCCCAGGATAGGGCACGGGGGCTAATCACAGCCCTCGGGGTGGGTGGGAAGTGCCCTAGCCCCAAGCTGGGACTGTGCTTCTCAGCACCTTCCACGCCTTTATGTAGCTCCCTTTTGGTCTCCAGGTTTCTGGAAGTCACCACTGCACCCTGAGTCACCTTAAGCTTTTTCACAGTGGACCACATGTGGCTCTGGGTTACATTACTTTAACCTCAAGAGCTTGTCTATTTCCTATATCATGAAGTCATAAAAGGATAGTGGAATCTCACAGTCATTTGAGAGACAATATGTTTTTTAGACCATATGAATGTTTTGTACCATAGACACAGTGTGAGCCAGGCTAGGAGGTCTGGTCAGAGACACTTATTTTATTTTTTTGTAGGAATGGGAGTCTCACTATGTTGCCCAGGCAAGTCTGGAACTTCTGGCCTCAAGCAATCCTCCTACTTTGGCCTCCCAAAGTCTTAGGATTACAGGTGTGAGCCACTGTGCCTGGCCAGACACACTTAGTTTAAGGAGCAATGTGCTGTAGGCAAGAAAGCCAAATATATGTCAGATCAAATCCTGGCTCTGCTGTGTGATTTGGGGCAAATTAATGAACCTCTCTGCACTTCTGTTTCCTCACCTGTCAAAGGGAAATAATAAAACCTATCTCACTGTGCTGTAAAGATTAAATAACGAAATGGATGCAAACTACTTCACATAGTACCTGGCACATAGCAAGTTCTTAACCAAAGAGAATTCTCTTTCCCTTCTAAAAGCCTGAGGAGTCTAGGATTAGGAATTTCTGAATATTTTCTAGTAGGGTTGCTGGGGAAGGATCAGAAATATTTGGGAAAAAAGTTAGAAGGGAAATGGCACCTCTGAGGATGTCATAGCCATCAGCAATCAAGGATGTGAGAAGTTCTTTAGCAGAAATTAGGAGATTACCTCTTTCATTCAAACCCTAGTGAAGGATGCTTTACAGTATGACTACGATTACAGAGAAATGAGAATATTTTCCATTTGTGATATAGAAAAACTATTACCTTAACTGGGGGCCACATGCTGCAGGGAACTCAATACCATTCTCAAGTACATGAGGCCCAACCTATATCCTGGTTCTGTCTGTTTCCCCAGTCCTGGTCCTTTGCAAGAGGTAAAAGTCTTTATAAGCACATGAGAATAACTGCTCAAAATCACTCACAGGTTTTCCCCAAATTCTCCTGATCTCTAATAAAAATAAATAATTCAGGGCATATGAGATTACCCTTGGTCACCGGTGATTCAGAGCTTCTGTCCATTACTCCTTGGAGCTGCTGATCCTCAAAGGTACCCCAGGCAGAGGCCAGCAGCGAGTTCAAGGCCTTGCCAAGAAGGTTTTCCTTTACTACCACGCATCCACACACACAAAACACAGGCCTTCCTGGAATTGCCAAAAGAGAGTAGATGCAAAAAGGACTTGGACAAGAAAGTTTATTGCAGCTTTATTCCAAACAACCCAGGTGCCCATCAAGAGGATAATGGTAAACAAATTTTGGCATATTTATGCAATGGACTATTACACAGTTATAAAAACAGCAAATTTTTGAAATGTGAACCTCACAGTCATGATGTTGAAAGAAACAAGACACATATAAAAAAGTACATATTGTGTAATTCTATTTACAATGAAGTTACAGAATCAGCAATGTTAATCCTAGACAATGGAAGTCAGATAGTGGTTACCTTTGGGTGAGCACGGTTACCTTGGACTTGGAAGAGGCACAGATAGCTTTCTGGGGCTATGGAAATGTTGCGAATCTTGGTTTGGGTGGTTACATGGGTGTATGCATAGATAAACATTCACAGTGACGTGCACTCAAGAATTGTGCATTTTATGGAATATAAATTTAAAATGTAAAAATATTGAGACACAGAAATTGGAGAAGTGTAAAAAGGTCAGGTTGAATGAGGGCTGTCTAACCTGGGACTGGCATCAGAAACAACTACCAGAAATCCCTGTAACCTGCTTCTCCTTTAGGGTCTGTGAACCACAGGACTAAGACATTCCCACATTCTGACCCGGGCACCAGCAACAGACTACTTGCCATCGGATTGATGTCAAGCAATGATCACAGGATAACAGCCCTTCTCATGGTTCAGCAGATAATAGTAAGTCAAACTTTTGCCCCAGTTGAACATCCTACCTCTAAGTATACCCCCCATTTCCTCTGAATCCCCTGAACCATTTGCCAGTCACCCAAATCACCATCTGTGACCCCTACTCCCCTGCATTCCATATCCAATCAATCGCCAAGCCCTATCGATTCTCCTTCCTTGATAGCTTTAACACTCCTCTCCAGCTCAGCGTCTTAAATCAACACTAACATCCTCCTCCTAGATGATGCATCCACTTCCCACCTGCTCTCCCAGACTGCTGTGGTCTTGCCCTCCCTTCAATGAACTTCCCAACTGCTGAAGGGATCATGGCCCTAAAATGCAAATCATAGAATACTTAAAAGGATGTGTAAACCTCCCAGGATTCACCCAAGCTCCTGGCATGGCTTACAGGCCCTAACCCATGATGCAAACCAGGCTTGTCTGTCCTGACAGCCTCATCTCTCCATGCGGGGCACTGTCCTAAGTGGTAGAATTAATTACAGCAGTGAATGAAACAAAGTTCCTTCGCTGATGGGATTTGCCATTTTGTAGGGAAGTACAGACAACAAACAAACAAATATATGAGATGATGTGGCATACATGTGAAAGACAGAAGAGCAAGATAGGAGACAGGGAGTGATGTGGGATTCTGTGTCAGCTGGGATGGTTAGGGAAGGCCATTGTAATGAGATCACATTTGGGCAGAAGCCTGAAGGAAGAGGCTGCTTGCCACCCCACACAGCAAGGGTGTGCCACAGTCATCAGCTATCCCGGCAGTTCTGAGAGTAGGCTGGGCTCCCCCAGGCCTCTGGGCCTGTGTACACACACTTTCTCTCCCTGCAGCACTCCATACCATCAAGAACTGAGATCTTACCTTATGTGCAGGCTAATAAGCACACATGCCACAATTTCACGGATGTTGGTAGAAGACATGAGGCTCTTGGGTCAGAGAAGAATGACAGTTTCTTCACTTCCAGTAATAGTAATAGCCAGAGTGTCAGCATTTTTGCACTGGTTTTCTGACCCCAGGTGACCCAACACCACCATTCAGTGAGATAGATGAAATCTAAATAAGAGAGTAAACCATTGTGGAAGGCATTGAAACCATAAAAATTAAGATGAGAATAGTTGAGAAAAAGACACTTGGAATTGACTGCAACATTTACAGAGTTTTGGTGTCAGCAGAGGCCTTAGTATTATGTGATGGAAGGCTGCCACTGTACGGTTCCCACCCTTGAGACTCTGCTCAGAACCAGCTAGGGAGATGGACGTGTCAGCAGATAAATTGCAAGGCTGTGCTCTAAAGCTCTAGTGGTGATGTGCACAAAGGACTATGAAAGCCCACAGGATGGGTAGGAGGAGGCCATTCAGGCTAAATCTTGACAGATGGGCAGGAATTCATCAGAAAGACTTAAATATTGGTCTTGAAAATAGCACTGCATACAAGAAAAAAACACATGCATTTGTGAGGCAAGAGTCCCTGAAGTTTCACATTTACACAAAATGACGTGTGTCTTTTGGTGGGGGAAGAGGATGTGAAATTCCCTGCAGATAAGCCCAGGCTAGCTGACCAGATGAGGTGAGATTTCTTTCAGGTACTGCCTAAGCAATGAATGGACAAAGAGGGCTGCGGGGCTGGGCTGCTGGGCTGCTGGGTGCTGAGGGAGCAGGGGGAATGTTCTCTGGGGTGTGGCTGGTGAGTGGTGTGCTCACCATCCCGGAACAAATCAACTAAGGGGCAAATCTGCAGCACCTTTGCCACAGCCAGAATCCACAGTGAGCACATGCCCTGAATTCCACCTGGCCGGTGCATCATGCCCAGTTGGCAGGATTTCAGAACCAATGCTGCCAACGCCAGACTCTCCACATGCAGAGCAATTTATGAAACCCTGGGGCCAGCAATGGCCACCTTTGCATCCTGGAGTTAGGACGACCCTGACACATCCCAGCCTCAGCATACACCACCGCACTGCCCTAAGGCTGGGCTCTATCTTTTGAGAGCTACTGAGCTCTGCAGAGATGTAGGTGAAGGCAGCCACAGACATATCAATCCGGCAAGGGTTTAGAGTCACTCCTCTAACTGTCTATCTGGCAGGTGAAGAAACAGAGGCCAGGGCAGGCAAGCCCTGACCAGGGCAGTGTACCTGCTTGGTAGATGAGTTTTCTCCTTCCCCCAGTCCAGTGCCTACTGTCTCTCTTTAGCTGTGCCTAGCTGGGTTGGTGTCTTTTCTCTGGTCTCCCCTAACCATTCCTGCTGAGCCCTATTTGAGCTCCAACTGCTCCCTGGAAACCATGCATTGACCTTTTACCTCCTTGCTACACTGTGAGTTCCTGAGAGGGGCCTGCATCTCTCTCGTCTGGCAGTTGGCCAGAGCCCCATGAGTGCACTCAAATTGAATGAGTGATTAAATGGGTGACCGTAACAAACCTGGGCAGAAATGGGTAGTGCTCTTTTGGGTCATGGCTTCTTAAATACAAACAAGGTGGGCTTCAATGGGCCTTATTTCAGAAAAAAATATTCGTCTTATTATAAAAAGTAATGTTTGGCCAGGCGCAGTGGCTCATACCTATAGTCTCAGCACTTTGGGAGGCTGCTTGGGCCCAGGAGTTTGAGACCAGCCTGGGCAACATAGTGAGACCCTGTCTCTTAAAAAAAAAAAAAAGCTCTGGTGGTGTATGCCTTTGGTCCCAGCTACTTGGGAGGCTAAAGCAGGAGGATCACTGGAGCCCAGGAGTTGGAGGCTGTAGTGAACCATGACTGTGCCACAGCACTCCAGCCTGGGCGACAGAGAAGACCCTGTCTCAAAAAACAGGTAAATAAAGTAAAATAAAAACTAATGTTTGACTTGAACTTACAAGTTAAAGAACTGAACTTTTCCTTTCCGAATCTTTGAGTAGAAGTGAGTCAATTGTGCTATTTTGATTCCGTGGCTCCTATCACCCTTCTTACTCCACCTCCCGGCGACACAGTCCTGTCCTTGTACCCCAGCTTGAGAAGTGGGACTGGGGGAAGCTGGGCCAACTAGGTGGCTTATTCACTGTCTGCTGGGGCAGGACGCAGGGCAGGGGCAGGAGGGAGGCAACCCCAGCCTGTGCCCAGCTTCCCCGAGGCGTTTGCCTTGTGCGGCTGCTGAAGGAGTGACTTCTGAGGAAACCAGCTTTTCCAGGGAGGCAAGGGACAGGAGAAGAGGGTGGAGAAGGAAGTGCTCACACCACTTGCCTTCTGCCAATACTGTCCCTTTCTCACACCTTAACCTTCCACTCTGAGCTTTGATACTTTCAGTACTAGTGTGATAAGTTCTACAGGAAACAGGAAACGTGGTTTAACAGACATCCCTTTAAGCTTTAAGCATATACCAGGCCCGATTCTAGCTAGAATGAAGTTTTGCATAATGAATACATACCAGATTCCCCTGAAGGGCTCTTGCCCCAGAGACTCTCAGTGGCCCACATTCACAGGTACTTGGAGGTATGCATATATGCTTCTCACCTCTTAGGAAATGGCCTTTGCAGGCATGAAAAACAAATACCTCAAGTTCCCTTCCTGAGCCTCTTAGGCAACATGAAAAAACTACATACCAGTCCCAAGAATGGACGCTGGTTTGGAGTTTCACCTCACAAAAGGCTGGCCCCACCATGCCCACCCAAACGGCAGACTTATGAAGGTTCTGTTTGACAAGAGCAAAGGATCCACTTTGAGCAGCTCTGGGCCTATGGAAGGCAAGGTGTTCATGTTTAAGCACAAAGGTAAACAGAGCATAGCAGTAGGTTACAGGGATCATTTATCTTCCCGCTGATGACAGACATGAGCTCTGGCCCAGGGCCCAAACTTCTTATCCTTGAAAAACACATTTTACAGATTGCCGGCAGAGACAGCCAACCCAGATTAAGCTGCCAGACCTAACTATTTTAGATCTTACTCCTACTCCTCTGGAAAAAAAAAATATATAAGATAACGATTTTTGTCCCTGAAAAACAACGAGAGGAACTAAAGGAAAGCCTGGGACTCTATTCTTAGGGGTCTGCTGCCCTCCAGAAAGCCTAGCGTACAACTTCAGGCAGGCCCATAACAAGCCAAGTGTTTGCATTTTGGAAGAATCCTAATAGAATTCCTTCAAGTGGCAGATTCCTGAGGACATTTCAGGATTTATTTACAGATCGTTAACTTACTTGTCATGGAAACTGAAGGGCAGGGAAATTTTGAGCTGACATTTTGGAGTGCCACCCTCAAAGGGTGATCAACCAGAAATAAAGATAAAGTGCCTTTGAAATGATAAATATGAAGTAGTGGGGACAAGGATTTGTTTCATAGGCACTGCTTCAGAAAAACATCTCTAATGTAAAGTGAAGCCCAGAAGTATATTTTACCTGCTCTTCACTGACTATGTAATTAATATTTTGGTGACTGACGATTCTCAGTTATCACCATAAAATTTTTTCTAGAGATCACCACATAAATTGGAGCATCATAAAACAGGTTTCTGTAAACTGGATTATATATGTTTTTTATCATAAGAATGAGGTTATAGACGGATGCGTTGGCTCACGCCTGTAATCCTAGCACTTTGGGAAGCCAAGGTGGGTGGATCACCTGACGTCAGGAGTTCGAGACCAGCCTGGCTAACATGGTGAAACCCTGCCTCTACTGAAAATACAAAAATTAGCCAGGCATGGTGGCGTGCGCCTGTAATCCCAGCTACTCAGGAGGCTGAGGCAGGAGAATTGCTTGAACCCAGGAGGTGGAGGTTGCAGGGAGCTGAGATCGCGCCACTGCACTCCAGCCAGGGCAACAAGAGTGAAACTTCCTCTCAAAACAAACAAACAAACAAAAATGAGGTTATAAATTTGGACTTACATTCTGGATTAGGGACTTGACATCAAGCACATCAGATATGATTTGATAATTTCTGTCAGGAATGCAATAATAAAATAGCTCTAAACTCCGTGGTCATTATAAATAGGAAACTCATGCTCCAAGCACTATAAAATGGGCATTGGCGCACTGTCTGCGTCCCACTGGTTTCCTGTTACCCTACCTGCTGCCTCTTGCTTGACCTTGGGCTGTTGATGGAAACTGAAGACTAAACTTATAAGACCCACCAAGCTTATCTTGCCTTCCTTGCTTTGAGCTGCTTGCTTCTAGCTGATTTTAAAATCCATATAGCTAAATAATATATACCTGCCAGTAGCCTCCTTATAGATAACATCTCTAAGGCATTGCTCACCATGATAACCGTTGTTTTTCAGGAAGTTGGGGTAAGCCCTTGTCCACTTCAAACCAGCTGAGACCACCAATGCTTCAATTGGACGTGTGTGAATGTCCAATTGATATGGACAGGAGACAGGGAAATATTGGGTAGAAGAGGGTGGTTCCCTGGCAAAGACCCCACCCTAAAGCCTGGAAACCCACACCCTGGAATGAGAACAAGCATTCCTGTTTTCATGCCCAAATGTTGCCTTTTGGTCTGGCATGCCTCCTATCCTGTACTCACGTAAATCCTAAGCCCCAGGCTCCACAAGCAGATGCGCAGACAAACAGAAGAGCAGAAGAGCTGCAGAACGGTGTGGCAGAAAAGGAGAGAAGAGAAGGAGCATCTGAATGTCAAGAGGAGTTTGGCTGGGGCAGTCAGGGAGGAGAGATAGGCCATTAGACAGCCAAACTCCAGGGGAAGATAATCTTCCCACTCCACCCCCTTTCCAGCTCCCCATTCATCCTGTTGACAGCCACCTCCACCACTCAATAAAAGCCCCGCATTCACCATCCTTCAAGTCTGTGTGTGATCTGATTCTTCCTGGACACTGGACAAGAATCCTGGTATCAAGAGGGCACTGAGCTGTTTAACACTTAAGCCATCCGCGGATGGCAGAGCTAAAAGAGGACTGTAGCTCAGCCACTGGGGCTTCAGGAGTTGCAGGCTCCTACCCCTAGACACCACTGGTGGGCTGGTGTCCAAAAGCGCTCACCCTGATTCCTGCACCTGCCTGTGTGCTCCCCCTCCGGTAAAGGGTTTGAGCACACACAGTGGCTGAACAGACGAGCCACACCCTTGTTGCATGTCCTGCAAGGAGGTTCAGGGAACTCTCCCATTTCACAATGAGTGACCTTTTGATGTTGGAGGGCCAAAAACTGCACCCTCAGATCACGCTAATGATGTTGTTTTGTTAACGTGCATCCTGTGAAGAGCCATGAAGCTTGACTACACTTGTGCAGATCACTCATTGCCTTGTTTTCCCTTACTCCAGTAACCTTTCCCCATGCCTCAGACCGCCTTGCTACTCTATCCCATAAATATCCATAAAGCCTCTTCTTCGGGGAGGCGGACCTGAGAGGCATTCTCTAGCTGCTCACTTAGCTGCCTCAAGAATAAATCTTTTCTCCACTGCCAAATTCATCATCTCAGTGATTGGTTTACTGTGTAATGGGCAGAATGAGCCTGGCCACTATCATGCTCACATCTATTTTGTCAATACATTAACTCTGACGTAGGGAAGGCATATCTTAGTCCCTGAGTTCCACAGATGGGGAAACTGAAGTTCAGGAATACACAGCTGTTTGGAAGCACAGCAGAGACTTAGCAAACGGGTTTTCTTTCAGTGCTTAAGTCCAGTCACTTTCCAATCTCTGAAGCCCTGCTCATGACACAGTGAACATTGTGCATTTGCTTGTCTCGCATCTAAGGGAACACTGATTTACTTATTTATTTCGAGACAGGATCTCAGTCTGTCACCCAGGCTGGAGTGTAGTGGCACAATCATGGCTTGCTGTAGTGCCAACCTCCTGGACTCAAGTGATCCTCCTGCCTCAGTCTCCCAAGTAGCTGGTACTACAGGTGCATGCCACTATACCTGGCTATTTTTTTTTTTT
>NW_012103120.1:4380574-4417967 GCF_000951045.1 Mandrillus leucophaeus | reverse complement strand
TTTTTTTTTTTTTTTTTAGACAGAGTCTCACTCTTTTGCTCGGGCTGGGGTGCAGTGGCACCATGTCGGCTCACTGCAACCTCTGTCTCCTGGGTTCAAGCAATTCTCCTGCCTCAGCCTCCTGAGTAGCTGGGATTACAGGCGCCCACCGCCACACCTGGCTAATTTTTATATTTTTAGTAGAGATGGGGTTTCACCATGTTGGCCAGGCTGGACTTGAATTCCTGACCTCAGGTGATCCCCCAGCCTCAGCCCCTCAAAGTGCTGGGATTACAGGCGTTAGCTACCACGCCCAGCCTACCTGCCTAATTTTTTGATTTTTTTTGTAGAGACAGTGTCTTACTTTGTTGCCCAGGCTGGTCTTGAACTCCTGGGCTCAAGTAATGCCCACTCCTTGGCCTCCAGAAGTGCTGGGATTATAGGCATGAGCCACAGTGCCTGGCCTGGGATGCTACTCTAAATGCACATTTGTTCTAGCCTCCTAAACTACTTTTTTTTGCTGCTATTTCTAAATCAAAATACGTTGCTATGTGGAAACTATGGGTTGTATAAAGTTGTAAAGAATATTTTAATAATAAATTACACCCAAGAAAAGTATAAAACACATTACAATATAAATGTGACCTGGCACTTAGAATAAATGTTTACTTTGCAATACTCTCATTTGTTTTTTTCCTAGAATTTAAATGAGACTTTTTTGGAACCAGATTTTTAAAATAAACAAATGAACAACTGTCCCTAAGAAACCTTAGCTGACACCTTTTTTGTTTCTATCTTAAAGTTACCAGCCAAAGTTTTCAAAATCTTTCCCCTGACCTCAGAACTGCTGGAAGTGGTGCAGTGCGGACTGACAGTTTGTTGACAAGAGAGGCAACACTTCACACTTCACTGGAAAGCATCAAAGCGTGCTCCAGGTCATTAACTGAGACTTTTAAGAGGAACTGCTTGCTGCATTTTGATAGGGGATTCAGGAACATTTCTTTGCAATTCTTACAATTTTGTTGTTTTTTCACAAAATGAAATTCAAATGCACAGAATGCAATTAATAAAAATTCTTGATTCATGGCACACTATCATCACTGGCCTGTGAATGGCCTTATTTTACTTTTCATCACATTTAATAATGAACACCTGGTAAAACTAAGGCCCGACCAAGAACTAGAATATCACCACCATTTTACCTTGACCTAAGGGAAAGGGAAGGGCACCCACTCTATCTCTGCCCTCTGCCTCTCTCACATAGGTTACTCTTCTTCTAAATCTGGTGTTTGTCATTCCTTTGCTTTTTAAAGATGAGTTTTACCAAATATGCTAGAACATCTAAATCATATGTAATTGGGCCTTCTCAGGTGATAACAGTAGTATCACCCTGTGTATAGTCTTCTCTAGCCTGTTCTTTTCACTCAACAGTGTTTCTGAGACATTCACGTGGTTGGTAAAGCTGTAGTTCATTAATTTTCACCTCTGTCTTATAGTCCCTTGTGCAACTCTACAAAAATTTATATTTTTTCTGCCCATAGATATCTGAGTTGTTTCTATTTCTTTTTGTAAGACAAACTTTTTTGCTTAGAACAATCTTCTATTTCATATTAGATAGGTGCTAATGTTTCTCTTGGGTATATAGCTAGATGAGGAGTTACTGGGTCTTCAGACATGAACAACCTGATAAGGTAATGACAAATTATTTTCCAAAGTGGTTATATTAATTTACATTTCTACTAGGAATGTGATCACATTGATTCACATTCTCTTCAAACTCAATATTGTCACATACAATATTTATCAGTAGGTGTGAAATGGTATCTCTGTGGTTTTGACTTCCATTTTCCTGATAATGAGGTTCAACAGCGCTTCATGATTTTTAGCTGTATGTATTTTTTCTTCTGTGAAATGTCTGTTTGAATCTTCTGCAGTTTTGTTAGCTTTTCCCCCTTTTTGTTTGTGGGAACCCTTATCTATTCTGCATACTAATCCTTTGTGCTATAATAACTTCAGTTGGAATTTTTCTTCTATTTCTTTAAAATATTTTTTGATGACGTTTCGATGACTAATTTTAACATATCTGAATTTGTGAATATTGTTTCTTATGGTGAGCATATTTTTGTGTGTTATTTAGGAAATCCCTCCCTGTTCTAAGATCAGAACAATATTAACTTATTTTTCTTTAAAAGTGAAAGTGTGCTTTTAACACGTAAGCTCTTAATCCTTCTAGGTTTGATTTTTGTATATGGTGTGAAGTAAGATCTGATTTCATTTTTCCACATGGATAACCAATTTTGCAGCTCCATTTATTATTCAATCTTGCCTTTTTCCAGTTCTGTACTTCCAGCCTGTCTTAAAAATTCGAGTATTCATGGGTCTGATTCCTGGCCCTCTATTTCTATCTATCAGTCAGTTCATTTATTCCTGCACTAAGACCACACTATCTTAATTAGTATAATTTTATAAAAATATCATAATATCTTCTAGAATAATTCTCCCCTTTTAATTTTTCTTCAGAAATACCTTGGCTATCCTTGATATCTGTTCCTCAATATATACTAGAATCAACTTCTCATTTTCTATGAAAAATCTTTTGGGGATTTTGACTGTAATTCATTACATCTGTAGATCGACTTGGAGAAAATTCATGTGTTTATCATAAAAACTTCTGATTCATAAAAATGGGATCTTTGTCCATTTAGGTGTTCTTTAATGCTTTTTGCTAAAATTTTTAAATTTTTTTGTATAGATTTTACACATCTTTGTTAGTTTTTTTTCCCTAGAACTTACATAGTTTGGTGATATTCTCTGTCAATAATATTGATATTGATATTTATTTTTATTTATTTTGAGACGGAATTTCGATGTTTTTGCCCAGGCTGGAGTGCAATGGCGTGATCTCAGCTCACTGCAACCTCCACCTCCAGGGTTCAAGCGATTCTCCTGCCTAAGCCTGCCACGTAGCTGGGATTACAGGCGCCTGCCACTATGCCCGGCTAATTTTTTTTTTGTTTTTGTATTTTTAGTAGAGATGGGGTTTCACCATGTTGGCCAGGATCGTCTTGATATCTTGACCTCGTGATCCACCCGCCTCAGTCTCCCAAAGTGCTGGGATTACAGGCATGAGCCACCATGCCTGGTGATATTTATTTTTAAAAATAAATTATGTTTTTAGATTGTGTCTGGTATAGAGAAATGAAACTGAATTTTTATATTGATCTTATCAAAATCATCTATTATGTCTAAGAATTTATTTTTAGATTCCTTGGGGATTTCTATTTATAACTAAGCTTTGATTTTTTTATCTTGTCCCAATTCCTATCTAAGGGGTCTGTGGAGTCATGTCTTACAAACTGTAAATTCTCATCAGAAGGGTTTTATTTAACCCTGTATATCATGACTTACTTTCCAATCTGACTCTGGCATAACACGGAAGAAAATCAAAATATTTGACCTCAAAACATGTTTCTCTGCCATATCTTGAAATGGCCCTGCAAAGCCGTCCCTTGTGGGAAAAAATCCACATTCTATAGAGAATCCCTTTCCCCTCCTTTTTTTCCCTTCCTTCCTTTCCAGATCCAGGAGATAATCAATTAAGAGCCAGGCACCCTTTTAGGTCCTGTAAGAAACATTTTACAACCTGCTGTCTCTGAAGTCTGCTATCTAGAGCTTACTCTGCACAATAAAATTTGGTCTCCATAATCCTTTATATTAACCTGAAAATTTCCTTTCTGTTGATCCCAGGTCTTCAGATAAACTCAACCAACTGTCAACTAGTAAATGTTTAAATTTACCTATTGCCTGGAAGCCCCCACTGCTTTGAGTTGTCCCGCCTTTCTGAACCAAACCAATGTATTTCTTAAATGTATTCGACTGATGTCTCATGCCTCCCTAAAACATATAAAACCAAGCTGTACCCCAACTACCTTGGGCACATGTTCTCAGGACCTCCTGAGGGCTGTGTCACAGTCCATGGTCATTCATATTTGGCTCAGAATAAATCTCTTTAAATATTTTACAGAGTTTGACTCTTTTAGTCAACTCTACTGTAGGCAATCATATCATCCACAAAAAAATGATAGTTTTATTTCATTTATTTCAATTCTTATGTGTTTTCCTTATTGTGCTGCACAAGATCTCCCTAAAATGCTGACTTGAAATAATGAGGGCAGGCCTCTTTGCTTTGGTCCTGATTTTCAAAGAAAAACTTTCAATGTTTTGCTACCAAGTATGATTTTTGTTATAGGCGTTTTATTTAAGATTGGATCTAAAGAAGACTCAAAGTCCCACACAACATTGCTTTAATTCCATTAAAAGCTA
Source organism: Mandrillus leucophaeus (assembly GCF_000951045.1). NCBI lineage: Eukaryota > Metazoa > Chordata > Mammalia > Primates > Cercopithecidae > Mandrillus > Mandrillus leucophaeus. The sequence continues at coordinate 4,413,665 of NW_012103120.1, read as the reverse complement.
TACAAAGCTGCAAAGGAGGCTGGGAAATGTGGTGCTTTAGCTGGGTGGGCAAATGGAGTTCTGTTAATTTGATATAGAAGGAAAGAATGGCTATTTACTTGGTAATGAGTAGGCAGACTCTTCCATATCTTTTGGATGTTGCCTAGAAACCAAGGTGGGCATTTAGGCTAGTGTCATATGGATATCTTGCAAGATATAAAAATGTCTTAGGCCTTTTCATGTAATTATTAAAAAAAACAATAACATTACAAAAAAAAGTTGCAAAGGAACTTTCTTAGCCCGCCGGTCCACCCTATCTACTTCCTGCTCTCAGAACTCCTTTTTTTTTGCCAAAACTAAGACTCCCTGCTTGTCAGGAAGAGAAGATAGAAACCACATCATGAAGACTTTCATGGTAAAATCAAAAATTGAAGTTTTAACCAGTTTTAATTACCAGTGCTGTTTGTTACCTCACCACCCCTACTTCCTTGTACTTTGAAGGCATGAGGGAGGCATGAGACATCAATCAAATACATTTGAAGGCATTTCCCCACCCTAGGAAGCCAATGCACCATACATTGTAGGGTTGTTTCCAGACAAATGTAGAGGGAATCAAATAAATGAATGCCCAGGGAGCGTATTTTCAAAATATACTTCTGCAGTTCTCCTCCCTTGCTATATACTTTCCCCCACACTCACTGCAGTCTGGCCACACTGGCCCCTTTGCTGTTCCTCATTGTGATTTTAAAGTGTGGTAACTTAGTTAAGCTATAACTACATTTCCCAAAATTCCCATCTCCCACCGCTGGCAGTGGGCTCCAGAGAACAGACTTGGAAAGTAGCAGAGGGGAGGCAGCCAGTAGGCTGTGAAGGTCAGCGAGGGGTGCCAGGTGTGGCTGCTGCTCCTCCAGCTGCTGTCAGATTGCCTTTGTCCTCTCTGAGTCCTGAGCCAGCAACAGATAGCTCTGCAGTGAAGGGCACAGGCTGCTTCTGTGGCTCACCTGTGTGGTTGAGGTAGAAAATGCTGGGTTCCAGTTTGTCCTTTTGAGTTCCCATTTGTTCTCGTGGGTTCCAACTTGCCCTCACAGATTCTAGTTTGTTCTCTCATTTCATGTTCAGCTTTGCTTCCTGACTCCTGGCCTTGCTGGTCTACTGTGACTTCAGATCCATCTCCAAATGCAGTGGCAACCATCTTCCATTGGCATCCTCTCCAGTTCTTGCAACTGTGAGGCCTAATCCATGTAAGCCCTTCACGACGTCATACAATAGCTTCACAGTAAGTATTACTATTTAGTAAGGCAAATCCCTCTATCACCTTTTCTAGGAGTGCCTTGGCTATTTGGGGAGCTATTTTTGCTCTTCCATAACAATTTTAGAATCAACTTATTAAGATTTCCCCAAAACTTTAGAAATTTGATTGGAATTCAGTTGAATCTGTAGATCAGACAAGAGAGTTTCACAGTTTCCTTAGTAATAATTTCGCACATTTTATTTTTATCTCTAGCTTCCTAATCTTTTTTTTTTTTTTACTTTAGATGATATATATTTTTCAAGTTATATTTTATAACTGTTGTTCTTACATAAAAACAGTTTTTATATATTGATCTTATATTCAGGTATCTTTCTTTCTTTCTTTTTTTTTTTTTTTTGAGACAGAGTCTCACACTGTTGCCTGGGCTGGAGTGCAGTGGCGTGATCTCGGCTCACTGCAACCTCTGCTTCCCAGGTTCAAGTATTCTCTTTGCCTCAGCCTCCCAAGTAGCTGGGATTATGGGCACCCGCCACCAGGCCTGGCTAGTTTTTTTGTATTTTTAGTAGAGACGGAGTTTCACTATGTTGCCTGGGCTGGTCTCGAACTCCTGACCTCATGATCTGCTTGCCTCAGCCTCCCAAAGTGTTGGGATTACAGGCATGAGCCACCTCACCCGGCCTATTTGGGTATCTTTCTAAACTAATTCTAGTGGTTAGTGGTAGATTATTTTGGGTTTTCTATCTGGACACATAGTATGTGCTGATAACAGTTTAGTTTCTAATATTAGCCTTCTAATATTTACTTTTTTTCTTGTTCTGTTTTGTTGGCTAGGATTGTCAGTACAATGTTATTTCATTTTTACACATTCTATGAAAATGGCCTCCTCTTCAATCAAACATCTGCACTGCCTTGCTACTCATTCTTAGGTGATAAACTTGCTTATTTCACTGAGAAAACAAGTGTAGAGAGAACTTCCTTAGTCTAATCACCACACAATCTACAAACAAATCTTCCTTTAAACTTCTGTGTTTCCCTCCCAATATAATGAATGAATTGCGTTTGCTCTCGCCACGATCAACCTTTCTTCTTGGGCACCTTCTTAAGGAGTTGGCACTGCAATCACCCCGTCTCTCCTTCTTGAATCAGCATTTTTTTTTTTTTTGTATTTTAAAACGAATCTATCTTCTCAGGTTAAAATCATGCTGTAATAGCTTAATTCTTAAGTACACAAAAATGCGTCCCTTGATCTCACATCCTCTTTCCGCTATTCCAATTCTCTGCTCCCCTTTATAGCAGAACACCTCAAAAGAATCATCCATACCTGCTAGTTTTCACTCTCACCTACAAATTACTCTGTTGGACTACTGTAATGAAGTACTGTTGTTCCCAGAATTCCACTGAAATAGCCCTTGTCAAGGACAATAACCTCTACAATGTCAAAGGCAATGGTTGATTCTTACTCCTTATCTTACTTAATCTCTCCGAGGTGTTTGACAGTGTGTGTAGTATAAATACATGGAGTGAGCTTACTCATTAATTTTTTTGAAGAGGTAAAGCATTTGGCTGTGATAAAAGAAAAACTTCAGCCGAATTAAATTTAAAGGAGTTTAATGAGCAATGAACAATTTGCGAATCAGACAGCCCCCAGAATCACAGCAGATTCACAGAGACTCTAGTGCATCCATGTGGTGGAAGAAGATTTATAGACAAAAAAGGGAAGTGAGGTACAGAAAAGCTGGTTTGGCTGCAGTTTGGCATTTGCCTTATCTGAACACAGTTTGAACACTCAGCAGTATGTGAGTGGTTGAAGTATGGCCACTGGGATTGGTCAAGACTCAGTGATTGTTACAAGTGCATACTCCTAAGTTAGCTTTCTGACCTTGTCTGCCTATTAAGCTAGGTTATGGTTCGTCCACAAGGACTCAAATATAGGAGTCTTCTCAGGCCATATTTAGTTCACTAAAACAGTTGTATGATACAGATAAACCTCTGTTTAAACCAAATCTTTCTGTTATTTGCAACCAAATGCATTCCTCATTGATTTATAAGTTTATAGAATCTTTTGAAAAAATCCCAACCAAATCCCAGTGCTTTGGGAGGCTGAGGTGGGCGGATCATGAGATCAGGAGATCAAGACCATCCTTGCTAACATGGTGAAACCCCGTCTCTACTAAAAATACAACAAATTAGCAGGGCATGATGGCATGTGCCTGTAGTCCCAGCTACTCAGGAGGCTGAGGCAGAAGAATGGCCTGAACCCGGGAGGCGGAAGTTGACTGAGCCAAGATCGCGCCATTGCACTCAAGCTTGGGCAACAAAAGTGAGACTGTCTCAAAAAAAAAAAAAAAAAAAACAACAACCAAAAAACCTCTATTATAAGAAGCAACATGGTACAGTGAGGGGGGAAACTGAATTTAGAGTCCAGATGTACTTCTCCTTTGGGACTAGCGTGGATTTTACTCCCACTCTCAAACTTACTACACCTCAGCTCCTACAGCCACTACACTTCAGATCCATTGTGCTAAGAAGGAAGAGAACAATGGCTGAGATTGAGGTAACAGTGCGTTTTCTCTACTAAGTCTTCCCTCTGCCTGGCTGACTAAAAATGTAGTTTGGCAATTGAAAAAATAAAAGGGAGCTTCAACTTCAGCTTCCCAAAATTTGGATTAGATGCGCTTTCCTTATTTTTCCTATTAAGTGCAACTAAAAACTTAATAGAAAACAAACCTAAGATGTCTCTGAAAGGCGGAGATGAAGGGAGACTGGCTAGGGACCTTGGAACCCAAGAAACAACATGGTGGTAAGTTGTCTGGATTTTCCTTTTGCCTTATAAATCCCAGACTTGGAGCTGAAGAAACTGGCAACATGTGAACAGCAATAATGCAGACCGGAAAAAAAAAAAAGTCCCAACAAAAGTTGGCGATTCCTAGCTAAAGGACAAGGAAAAGGGCAACCTAGCAAGACAGAAAACTTTTAGGCAATAACTACTTTACCCTAGCCCAGCACCACAGGAAGAAACTATGGTTCCACCCACACCCACACCAGCAAAGGCCAAATGAACACCTCCACTCAAGAAGGCTCTAATAGGCCGGGCGCGGTGGCTCACGCCTGTAATCCCAGCACTTTGGGAGGCCGAGGCGGGCGGATCACAAGGTCAGGAGATCGAGACCATGGTGAAACCCCGTCTCTACTAAAAATAGAAAAAATTAGCCGGGCGCAGTGGCGGGCGCCTGTAGTCCCAGCTACTTGGGAGGCTGAGGCAGGAGAATGGTGTGAACCCGGGAGGCGGAGCTTGCAGTGAGCCGAGATTGCGCCACTGCACTCCAGCCTGGGCGACAGAGCAAGACTCCGTCTCAAAAAAAAAAAAAAAAAAAAAGAAGGCTCTAATGAGGTGGTCCTCCCTCTTTCTCTCTGCTGGAGTGGTGTCAGAGAAAGCCTGCAAAACAGAAGGCATAAGAAAGACCCAGAGTCTCAAAACATGGTACCCAAAATGCTCAGGTTCCTATCGAAATCACTCTTCATACCAAGAACCAGTTAGATCAAAAACAAAGGAAAAAAAACAGTGGATAACAACACTGAGATGACAGAGATGTTAGAATCATCTGATAAAGCCTCTGAAGCAGTCATATAAAAATGTTCCAACAATGGGCTCACGCCTATAATCCCAGCACTTTGGGAGGCCAAGGTGGGCGGATCATAAGGTCAAGAGATTGACACCATCCTGGCCAACATGGTGAAACCCCGTCTCTACTAAAAATACAAAAATTAGCTGGGCACGGTGGCATGCACCTGTAGTCCCAGCTACTTGGGAGGCTGAGGCAGGAGAATCACTTGAACCTGGGAGGCAGAGGTTGCAGTGAGCCGAGATCATGCCACTGCATTCCAACCTGGAGACAGAGTGAGACTCCATCTCAAAACAAAACAAAAATGCTCCAACAAGCAATTATAAACAGGCTTGAAGCAAATGGAAAAAACAGTCTCAGAGAATAAAAAGTCTCAGTAAATAAAAGGAGAACCAAATTTTAGAAATGAAAAATACAAAAACCCAAAATTCAAAGGATAGTCTCAACAGCAGAACAGAAGACACAGACAACAGCTCAGTAAATTGGAAGAGAAGAAAAATTGCCCAATTTTGGCCAGGCACGCTGGCTCACACCTGTAATCCCAACACTTCGGGAGGCCGAGGTGGGCAGATCACTTGAGGCCAGGAGTTTGAAACCAGCCTGGCCAACCCGGCAGAACCCCATCTCTACTAAAAATACAAAAATTAGCTGGGCGTGGTGGTGCGTCCCTGTAGTCCCTAGAGTTACTTGGGAGGCTGAGACATAAGAACTGTTTGAACCTGGGAGGCGGAGGTTGCAGTGAGCCAAGATTGCACCACTGCACTGCAGCACTCCAGTCTGGGCAACAGAGTGAGGCTCTGTTTCCAAAAAAAAAAAAAAAAAAAAAAATCTTCTTAGCTTTGACCTGCAGGGTAAAAAAATAAATTACCCAATTTCTAGAGATAAAATAGACTGTTAAACCTGTATTACTATAACAAAAAAAAACAAAAACAAAAACAAAAAAATCTAACTTTCACGTCATTTGAGTCTTATAGAGAGGAGAAATAGGGTAGGGTGGAGCCAAAAAAAGTACTGGAAGAAATAATGGCTGAAAACTCCTTAAATTTGGCAAAGACATAAACCTACAGATTTAAGAACTGAGCAAATCCCAAACAGGTAAACCTGTTTTGCTTAATGTATTTTTTTTTCTTTTCATTTTCAATATATTGTTTCCTTTTTTTACATGTGCTTTGATTAATATAAAGGATAGAATAAGCTGATATACAAGGCAAACATAGTACATCACACTTAATAGATATTTTTAAACACATGAAAAAGTTAAAACTTTTGACTATCAACTAGGCCAGAAAGCAAGTCTCAGCATATTTCAAGGGCCTGATTATTGCAGAAACCACAATGTGATTACCTCAGTAGTCAATAAAAAAAAAAAAAAAAGAAAATTCCGTATGTTTGGAAACCTATTACTAAATAACTAGTACATCAAAGAATAATTATGGGAAATTTGAATGTATTTAGAAATAGGATCAAAATACTGCATATCAAAAACTTGTGGGATAAAGCTAAAGTATAATTCGTAGAAAATTTAAAACCTCAAATATGTATATTAGAGGAAAAGAGGCTTGAAGCAAATGAAAAAAGTAATGAGCTAAGTACCATCTTGAGTTAGGAAAAAAAGCAGCAAAACAGATCCAAAGAAAGTAGAAGAAAAGAGCTAATGATGACAAGAGTAGAAATTAAGAGAAATAAAACATACATAAAAGAGCAAGGATCAATAAAGTCAGACTTGATCATTTGAAAAGAGATCAAACTGACAAACCTCTGACAATATGGATGGAAAAAAGGAAGGCAAATAATAGGAATAAACGAAGGAACATAAATGCAGATGGTGTAGACATTAGAAATATAATCAACAGGCTATGATCAACTTCATATTAATTTGGAAATTCAGATGAAATGCAAAAATTCCTGGTAAAATATAACTGAATGAAGGAGAATAACAAACTCGAATAGCTAGTTCTATAATCAAAAGCAAGACCAAGACTGAATCAGTAATTTTTTTTCTTTTTTTTAGACAGTGCCTCACTTTGTCACCCAGGCTGGAGTGCAGTGCCGTGATCACAGCTCACTCCAGTTTTGACCTTTTGTGCTCAAGTGATCCTCCCACCTCAGTCTCCTGAGTAGCTAGGACTAGAGTTGTGTGCCACCATGCCTGGCTAATTTTTAAAATTTTTTTTTGTAGAGACAGAGTCTTGCTTTGTTACCCAGACTGGTCTTGAATCCCTAACCTCAAATGATCCTCTTGCCTCAACATCCCAAAATGCTGGGATTACAGGTATGAGTCATGGTACTTGACTGAATCAGTAATTTAAAAATAATTGTACCACAAAGAGAATTCTAGGCCCCAATAGTATTACTGGTGAGTTCTATGAAATATTTAAGGAATGAAAAATTCCAATTATTTCAGAGTATCGAATAAGGGAATATACCACTCCAACTTATTATATGGGCTTGGGAGAAGAATATATGTTACTTTGTATAAGAGCAGCAAAAGCTACAAGACAGATGTGAATCTTAAATCTTTATGCTGAAAATTATAAAACTTTATTGAAGGGCATAAAAGATATAAATGGAGAGAGAGATATACCATGTTCATAAATACAAAGCCTTGGTATAAATATGACCATTCTCCTCAAATTGATCTTATAAATTCAATGCAGTTCTTTTCAAATGAAATCCTATGAAGGTTTTTAGGAACTTCACAGCTGATCCAAAAATTCATAGGAGAGTATAGGGCTTCAAGATAGCTAAGACAATTGTGAATAACCTGAATAATGATGGTGCTCTGGTGCTCATCCTATCAGAGAGTAATTCTTACTTTAAAGCTTTATTTAATCAAGGGTGATGGGGCTAGATATGGTAGGGGTGAAGAGCATACAGAAAGAACTACAAATAATATGGAAATCTGATATGACAGAGGTGAATAAACTTTTTTTTTGAGCTCTGTCACCCAAGTTGGAGTGCAATGGTGCGATCTCAGCTCACCGCAACCTCCGCCTCCCAGGTTCAAGCGATTCTTCTGCCTTAGCCTTCTGAGTAGCCAGGATTACAGGTGCCTACCACAACACCTGGCTAATTTTTGTATTTTTAGTAGAGACAGGCTTTCCCATGTTGGTTAGGCTGGTATCAAACCCCTGACCTCAAGTGATCCACCTGTCTCAGCCTCCCAAAGCGCTGGGATTACAGATGAGAGCCACTGTGCATGGCAAGATAAACTTTTAAAAAAAGGTGGTACTATGAAAATTGGGTAGGAATATTGAAAATTATAAAAATTGAGGCAGACACCATGAACATACAAAAAATATATTCCCAAACTACTTAACGACTAAAAAGTGAAAAACCATATTCAGAAGAAAAAAGGTTAATATCCTTATGACATTGAGGACTTCTTAATACATAAACATGCACCAACAGTGAAGAAGTTAGTTACATTAATATTAAACTTTTTTTTTTTTGAGACAGAGTCTTGCTCTGTCACCAGGCTGGAGTGCAGTGGCACGATCTAGGCTCACTGCAAACTCTGCCTCCTGAGTTCAAGCGATTCTCTTGCCTCAGCCTCCCGAGTAGCTGGGACTACAGGCATGCACCATCATGCTCAGCTAATTTTGGTATTTTTAGTAGAGACGGGGTTTCACCATGTTGGCCAGGATGGTCTCAATCTGTTGACCTCGTGGTCCGCCTGCCTTGGCCTCCCAAAGTGCTGGGATTACAGGCGTGAGCTACCGCCCCTGGCCATAAAGAACTTTTATATGACAAAAATCACAAAGTGAAAATCCAAGCCGGGAACAGAGAGAAGACATTTGCAACCTCTATAAATGTCAAGAGGTTAATATCAATAATACATAAAGAGCATGTCAATTCAACAGGAAAAAGCATCACAACAGAAAAATTTGCAAAGGATATGAATGGGCAGTACAGGGTAGTGGAAACTAAATGGCCAATAAATACAGGAAAGGACCACCAACCTAAATAGCAATCAGAGTAACATAAATTTGAAAGCATCAAAGACACAATTTCAAACTTATCAGATTGGCAATAGTCCAAAAACATCAGGTTACTGGCAATATGGGGCAAGAGGAAATCTTATTGCTGGTGGGAGACTTTTTATAAGCATTTTGCTGAACAATTTTGAAATACTTAGGTTAAAATGGAAAACATGAACATCTCACATTCCAGTAGTTCCCACTTACAGGGATAGGTCTTAGAGAACCCCTCACACACTGCAAAAGAGTATTTGTGTGCTATTTTTAATAGTGAAAGGTAGGAAAAATGTAACTGTACCTCAGTAAGGAAAAGGATTTATCTGTAATATTTTCTTTCCTTTAAAAAAAATCTGATGCAAAGCCAGGTGTGATGGCTTATGCCTGTAATCCCAGCACTTTCGGAGGTCGAGGTGGGTGGACTGTCTGAGGTCAGGAGTTTGAGACCAGCCTGGTCAACATGATGAAACCCCATCTCTACTAAAAATACAAAAATTAGCTGGGCATGGTGGCAAGCACCTGTAATCCCAGCTACTCGGGATGTTGAGGCAGGAGAATCACTTGAACCCGGGAGGCGGGGGTTGCAGTGAGCTGAGATCGCACAATTGCACTCCAGCCAGGGCAACAAGAGTGAAACTCCATCTCAAAAAAAAAAAAAAAATCTGATGCAAGGCTGGGTATGGTGGCTCACACCTGTAATCCCAGCACTATGGGAGGCCGAGGCAGGAGGATTGCTTATGCCCATGAGTTTGAGACCAGCCTGGGTAATACAGTGAGAACTTGTCTTTACAAAAATGTTTTCAATTACCAAGCATGGTGACACGTGCCTGTAGTCCCAGATACTGAGGCCAAGGTGGGAGGATCACTGAAGCTTGGCAGGTGGAGGTTAACAGGGAGCTGAGATGGCGCCACTGCATTCTAGCTTGGGTGACAGAGTAAGACCCTGTCTCAACAAACAAACATCTGATGCAAATAAAGCATTTGTTAAATATTATTTTGTATGCTTACCCATTAATCTCAAATACTATATGAAAACATTTTAAATGTGAAACATAAGCAATATTGCCTTTAACATTTACAGTAGGTTAAACATCTATTGAAGTGACCTCTGTTCACAAAAACATTAGGAATGCTCATCTTTTTATAAATAATTCTCTACAACTTAACACCTAGTAAATAAAGTTTTTATTGCTTCTCTCCTGGAAATTATCCTATACATGGGTTAACTTTGTAATGCTGATTCAAAAGCAGAAGTGAAAAGGCAATAGAACTCCTTTTAAAATCTACTCTAATCTCAATACTTTTAAGTTTTAAATTTTGATCTCATTAACCTTACGAATGTCAACCAACAGAAAAATAAAACACACCAAAAGATTCAGAACTCTTTAAGGACTGTAAAGGGAGAAGCTTGAAAGCCTGAAGTCAATCCTCCCTTTGTCCAAAACCACCACCTTAACGACTCCAGCCCCATGAATTCCTAGTTTAAGAATCTCTGTATTAGAGGCTATCAAAAGTTAGTAATTGTAGCTAACTTTTATAGAGTGCCTACTAAATGCGGAACACTGTTCTAAGGGCTTTACATTTATTAAGTCACTTTTAAATCATAAACACACTGAGATCAGGAAATTGGTTTAACTATTCTTAGTTTCAGTTCCCCGTAGAACACTACAATAAGATATTTTGAGAAAGATCATATTCACATAACTTTTACTACAGTATGGTTTTAATTCTGCCACTTTATTATTAGTCCTTGTTAATCTCGTACTGTGCCTAACTTTATTATAGGTGTATGTATGGATAGGAAAAAAAACAGTTCGTATAGGGCTTGGTACTAAACTTGGTTTCAGGCATCCCAGGGGGTCTTGAAACATATTCCTAGTAAACAGGAGGGAACTACTTATTTCCAATGTCCACATAAGCAAACTGAGGCACACAGAGGGCAATTTGCCTACAGTTAAATAGCTAGTAAGTGGTGTAGACAAGATTCAAATCCAGGCAGTTTGGTTGCAGAGCATATACTCTTAACCAGGAATCTTTGCTAGTTAATTAGACAATTAATGAGAAAAGGTGTATCAGGAAAACTTAATCTGAGAGTTACAAATAAGTATTTTCTAAATGAGGTCGGAAGAAAAAAGGGTAAAACCAGAGTCTCCAAAGCACTTCTGTCTGTTGTATTCCTTGCCAAACAATAAAACTGTGATTCTGTTTCCTGCTTTGAAAATCAGTTCTGTTTTGTACTGCTCAATGCCTTTAAGATGAAGGTTTCTTTGTAATATTAACAATCAGTGCACTCTTTCTTTCAACTCCTTTATTAAATTGGTTGCAAAAAAGATATACATTCTTATATTGACAATTCTTATCATGAATAAAAGCATCAAAAATAAGGCAACAGCAAGATGTGCTTCACATACAAACAATCATGTTGTAAGAATAAGAAACCTGAATCCCTGTACAACAAAAAGATTAGGAAGCAAAATGTGAATAAGCTTGTATTCAGAATATACCTATATGTGTGTGTGCAAAGACAATACACTCATCATATACCTCACTTAGGTTCCTTTATGATGCATAATTCCTTAATCATTCATTTGTGAAACAAGAATGAATATTAAGAAACATGAAATCCAAATTGCATTTATTTTCACAATATCAATGCTAAACTCAAAATAGCAACTTCATTGACTCTCAATGGTAAATTTCAAACATGGAAAGCAATCTTAATTTTTTTAACCCTGTGAATAGGGTCTGCAAAAAACAGTGGATTATTTTGATTACAAAGAGGCTGGGTCTCAGCCTGCACTTAAATAGCATGAGCAACAAAGGACAGGAAACAAATATCACTAAGAGTAATGCCCATACATATAAAGATATCTAGTTGAGCCATGTTCTTTCTACTTATATAGCAAGCCTATTAAACCACTAGCATAATAGATTATATCTCATGAAACAGAATTACTATATTAACTACACATCTATCAGAAATTTCCAAATCCCTGCTCCCAACACAATTTTAGTACACCTATTAAGTACCACGGGTCATTTAGAAAAACAGAAAAAAATATACACCTAGTCTTTGCAATTAAAATCATCGTAACATAAACAATGTTAGATATAAATTTTGAACTCAATATGTTTTTCCTACATATTTATGTAATCAAGGCTTTTTAAGCAAAGACGGGTCTTAGGTATATGATCTGTACAAACTTACAGTAGTGTATATTCCAAATAAAGATTTTTCTTCCTACTATGGTATGACAATATAACTGCTTTCTGAATGAAGATACATGTTAAGGCTTAAGGTGTAAACACTTTGGAAGGCAAACAGCTTAGTGAAAAAAATTATGGTTCATTTCAACATGTGTATCATTTCATAATAGGCCCCTGAAGTTTCAAATTTACATGTGAGAACACATTTACATCTTAACTTTCTAGGAAAGGCACAGGCTTTATGTAAAAAAGCAGCAAAATTTTAAACCCACCAATATATTGACAAAGCCATTACTTTTATTAGAAACAAATAATGCTTCTCAAGATGTTGGCAACATGTCATAGTATCAACATATACTTCATACAGTGTATTTTTCCCTTTAATTATATTCCGGTAGGAGGTGGAATACCTCCTTGGCTATGAGGGGCAGACGTATTTGATGGACTGTGTAGGCTGGTCTCCTTGTACACAAACCAAGCATTTCCTCCCCAAAGTATCATATTCAGAAAGCCAAAGATCTACGAAAGAGAAAAATAAATATGAAAATCAAATACCTACTTATAAAAATTCATGCCCTACTTAAAAAAATCTCACTTTTTCTTTAAATATTTTTAGGCAGTACGCCATTATTTCACTTAAAGTTTAATACTAAACACAATGTGAAATAAAGAAGGAAGACTATATTTCAACGTACAAAATGTGGTTATATAAATGACTTATTCCCAATGAAATAAGGCTAAATCTCTAAATCTGTAACATATAAAATCATGGCTAAGAGATTTAGCTATTCTTCCGAATGCTTTCACTTTCCTCCTATTTAGAATGATTATCAACTGCTCGTGTACCTTTTCCCATTTACCTCTTATCACCCCCTCCTACCATCTCTTCTACTCCAATCCAACAGTTGTAACTACAAAAAAAGAGGAGTCACACAACTTTACTTCCCATCCCAATTAGTCAACCTCAAAGAAATTAATCTTCCTGGCTGGGTGTGACGGCTCACGCCAGAAACCCCAGCACTTTGAGAGGCTGAAGCAGGCAGATCACTTGAGGTCAGGAGGAGTTTGAGACCACCTGACCAACATGGTGAAACCCTGTCTCTACTGAAGATACAAAAGAATTAGCCAGGAGTGGAGGCACATGCCTGTAATCCCAGCTACTTGGGAGGCTGAGGCAGGAGAATCACTTGAACCCAGGAGGTGGAGGTTGCAGTGTGCCAAGATCATGCCACTGCATTCCAGCCTGAGCAAAAAAAAAAAAAAAAGAAATTAATCTTCTCAGATATAAATCTGACTAGATGAAAGAAAGTCTCAGAGATGAATAAAATCATGATCTTGTTTACAGGCAATACTTTTTTTAAGCAAACTTTTCTTCACTAACCACTATATTGTAACTAGAATTCAGATAGCTGAGTAAAAATAAAAATCATCCAGAGATTTACTGAAAGCTATTGCTTTCTTGAATTACTAGTACTTTAAACAAGTATATGAAATAAATTATAAATAATGCATACATACCACAGATACATTTAGGGATCCCATACTGGTCACAGAGCCAAAGTAACACAGTATTTCTTTCTTCTTACAAGGCGAAAGTTCCTGAACAATATTGTGACCGGTAGCTATTTTAATATCTGTCAGAGCTTTAGCCCAGGCAGAAGTGCTCACCAACCACAAAAAAGTGGCAACAAGTGTAACAACAAAGTCCTAAAGCAAAAATCAGTAAGAGTTAATAATGAACAATTAATTTTAATACTAAATTTCAAATCCATGATGAAGAAACTGAGATTACATTCAACCTTATGGTACTGAGAAATGGCCTTCATGATATACTTTATTAAAAAAGTCAGTGAGCATAGTAAACATTGCTGTTAGTGTTACAAGCACAGTGCCTGAGTTACAACGGTAAATAAGACTCAGTCATCTCCTCAGAAGTCTAAGATTTTCACACTAGAAACCAAAGTTTTATACACCCTTCATCATAACCTCACCTCAGCCACTTACTCCCAGGATCATACCTTGGACCTTGTCATCACCAATAACTGTATCCTTCCATACTCTGTTTTTGATCATCCCATTTTCCGATAACACCTCTTTCCAGCTCACTCTCTCTGGCACCCCAATCCTAAAACTCCTTTGACCCCACCAAGACCTACAATCTGATCCTACTGCTTTCTTACTGTCTCACCACTTCACTAATGTACTCACTTTTTTTTTTTTTTTTGAGACAGAGTCTCGCTCTGTTGCCCAGGTTGGAGTGCAATGGCATGATCTTGGCTCACAGCAACCTCTGCTTCCCGGGTTCCAGTGATTCTCCTGCCTCAATCTCCCAAGTAGCTGGGATTACAGGTGCCCACCACTACACCCAGCTAATTTTTTTAGTATTTTTAGTAGAGATGGGGTTTCACCATGTTAGTCAGGCTGGTCTCGAACTCCTGACCTCAGGTGATTCGCCCACCTCGGCCTCCCAAAGTGCTGGGATTACAGGCGTGAGCCACTGCGCCCGGCCATTCTCACTTCTTTTCATCAATTTCTACTCTAAGGGCCTTCGTTATCATCCCTTGCATATACTCTCAACTCCCTTATCCTTCTTCTGCAAAACTCTAACTTTAAACTGAATTCTCCACGAGATGGATAATAAAATGGTGAAAAGCACACACCAGAACGGTATCTCTTTTAAATTTCCTAACCACAAATTTTAAGAATGCTCATTATATTAAAAAAAAGGCAACAACAAAAATCTCCCAAGACACCTTATCACTATTAACTCTGTACTGAATCCTTTGCTATTTATTACAAAGAATGGGATGGTTTTAATATTTTAGAATAAATGGTTCTAATGGGTGGTTTTAATATTTTAGATCATAAGTCCAATCTTGTTTGATCTTCCTTCAAATTAATGACCAGGTTAGGAATAATATAAAATTTTTACCTTTTGGATGCTATATATGCTAAACATATACATACACTCAAGGACAGGAGCTCTTATACATCTGCAGCAAAAATCTTTCTAACCTCAGAATGGGTTTTGGAGCTTATCACAGAAGCATTTTGTTTTTTAAATAAACCCAATTAGTTTTTAATTATTTTGCCAGCCACCTTTTAGTCATTTATTAGGTTGGTGCAAAAGTTATTGCGGTTTTTGCTATTTATTTTAATGATAAAAACCACAATTATTTTTGTACCAACCTAATATTTAGGATAAATACCAGTGACCTCTTACGAGATATAGAAGCTATGCTATATAGCTTGCCCACTTGGTCAAGACAACACTGAATGAATACTTAAGATTAGAGAACCAAAAATAATTACTAATTACACAAACACGAAAGTACATGCACTTTGTATCTGAGCTCTCTGCTGCTACTTGTCCTTTTAAAAAACCTAGATCAAAGAGAAAAGCCTAGAAATATAGCTTATATTTTCTGCACTGTGGAAGTACTCCCCTTTTTACTGCTGTACATCTGCTATACATTCTGCTGCAGGTAGACATTTTCTAAACACTTGCTAGAAATAGTGTCTTTTGGAAAACTGATGAGTAACATGAGGTTATATTGCATGTTAAATAATTTCTCTTTACGGAAAAGTTCACAACTTTGATCAATATATGTCAAATCCTCCTAATTTTCAGGTATTTTCTTCCTTCCAAATTCTTTTTTTTTTTTTCTGGTTATGCTCTTAAATCCACTTGGATGGCTTGGGGTATGACATTCTTCTATTTCAAAAGCAGGAACTTTTCTGAAAATGATGCACAAAGTAACCTAGGTTGAAGGAACGTGGGGGAATTCTGGTCCCTTCAGATAGTATTTGCTCTACTCAAGACTCTAGTCACACTGCACGCTAAGTGAATGGTGCCACCTGGAGCTCTGCAATGCACGACCTGCAGCTGCCCAGGGCAGCTCTACTCCTCCCAACAATTCATAATGTGATTCATAGATTTTTAGAATTTGGGATACCCTATTTTTGTTTGGATTCATTTTCTGGTATTCTCAATTTTCCACATTGCCTTGAAACCTTAAACTCCTGCTACTTAACAAAAAAAGTGCTATATTTACTTCAAAAGAGAATTGAAGTAGATTTAAATTTTCATAATTGAAATACTCCTAGAAACACCTTAGCACAGAATTGGGAATATTGCTAAAAGGGCTCATTAATAGTACCTAAAAATTAATGTCATATTTGGCTATATCTTTAATTTTGGGTATGTCAACCCACCCCCCACCCTCTACTTTTTTTTTCCCCTGAGATGGAGTCTTGCTCTGTCACCTAGGCTAGAGTGCAGTGGTATGATCTTGGCTCACTATAACCTCCACCTCCTGGGTTCAAGTGATTCTCCTGCCTCAGCCTCGAGAGTAGCTGGGATTACAGGGACCCACCACCATGTCTAGCTAATTTTTGTATTTTTAGCAGAAATGGGGTTTCACCATGTTGGCCAGGCTGGTCTCAAACTCCTGACCTCCTGGAGTGATCCACCCACCTCAGCCTCCCAAAGTGCTGGGATTACAGGCATGACCCACTGCACTCAGTCTCTCAAAGAAAACTTTTAAATATTTTTATGGTTAAATTAAAAATAGAACTGAAAATTAAATTTAGAAGCTAGACTTTTATAGACAAGAAGCACCCATTATATAACAATAAAAACCTACTTAAGGAACCAATTCTGGATTATTTCTTTATATGACCACTAATTGGTCATTCTGAGGTGGAAAATTACTTTTTACTTTTCTGAATGATACAACTAGGTCAGTTTTATAGTTTTATCAGACAGAAAAACCACCTACAAAAACAGGTCTGAATGCTGCTTTAAGAAGTGTAGTATTTTTAAAAGTTTACTAGACAAAATATGAGAAATAAAGGGCACATTGACAGATTTAGTAAAAAAATTTGTTGGGATAATGACAAAATGGCGAGAAATAGCTTCTAGTTATAAAGAATTTTAATGAAATGTAATTATCTATAAGATCATTCTAGTTCCCTTTTCAATAAGATTTGAAAAGTCTGCAGAAAACATAGATTCCTAACATGTATGTTGGATAAGCACTGCAAATTAAAACAGTTGACATCTTATCTTTTTAACAACTGAGAAGTATTTTATGCAAACCTCTAGTTTTCTTATGTCTCCTATGACATAAGAAACAGAATAAATCTGAATGATAAAAGACTGTTGTATTACTTACTTACCATTTCCATTCTTACGATCCAGCAGCAAAAATTAAAAATAGATAAGTAAATAAAATTTGTAATCTTATTTAATATTCCTTCATATTTAAATAGCCTTCCCTTTAAAGTAACTTCACAATAATTAGCAGGTGTTTTCTCATACATATGAATGACCAGTATCACACATAAAAAACACCTCTGTTCTCCCTTTAAGTTACTAATAACTGACTTTGTAGTTACTCTTTTTTTTGAGATAGAGTCTTGCTCTGTCGCCCAGGCTGGAGTGCAGTAGCCGGATCTCTGCTCACTGCAAGCGCCGCCTCCCGGGTTCACACCATTCTCCTGCCTCAGCCTCCCGAGTAGCTGGGACTATAGGTGCCACACCCATAGTTTTTTGTATTTTTTAGTAGAGACGGGGTTTCACCATGTTAGCCAGGATGGTCTCGATCTCCTGACCTTGTGATCCACCCCTCTCGGCCTCCCAAAGTGCTGGGATTACAGGCTTGAGCCACTGCACCCGGCCTATAGTTACTCTTTTATAGTGGAGGTGTAACTTAAAACCATGATTTATCTCTGGATTTGCCACCAATAATCCAGGGCAGATCCTACTAACTAAATCTCAGAGAATATTTCTAGCTCAGTAGGCTCTGAAGCCAAAAGTATCAGGACTTCAAATCTAAGTCCTTTGTTGATACCTCAAAGATTCAAAATTAGTTCATGGCTGCCACTAAGGCTGAGTATAAGAATTATCTGGGTCTGATTTTAAATTAAGGAGTTTAGGGACATAGACCAGGAATCAACAAACTTCTTTTGAAAAGGGCCAAATAGCAAATCTATTTTTTATCTCTGTTACAACTACTCAACTTAACCACTGAAGCAGCCACAGGCAATGTGTAAATGATTTTGTATGGCTGAGTTCCAAAAAAAACTTTATTTAAAAAAAACAAGGCCAGGCTCGGTGGCCACACCTATAACCCCCAGGACTTTGGGAGGCAAGGCAGGCAGATCACTTGAGCCCAGGAGTTTGAGACCAGCCTGGGCAACATGGTAAAACTCTGTCTTTACAAAAATACACAAAAAGTAACTGAGTATGGTGGCTTGTGCCAGCTACTCAGGAGGATCATTTGAGCCCAGGAGGTTGAGGCTGCAGCAAGCCAAGATAGTGCTACTGCATTCCAGCCTGGGCGACAGAGCGAGACCTTGTCTCAAAAAGTAAATACATAAATAAAGAAGTAAAAATAAAAAATAAGACAGTGACCTCTGGGACATAGTTTGCAAACCCAAGATATAGATAATTAAGCTCAATAAGTTTTGTTGAAATATAAAGTGAGCCTTCAGGGAAAGAAAAAAAGAAAGAAGCAGAAAGAGTTATGAGACTATGTTGTGATAAGTAATTCTTCAAATTAAAAGAGTTAATTTCGACTTAATTTTTTTGCTATTTGTAACCTGATGTGCTTTATTACATATGTGAGTTTCTTCCAAGTTAAAATAGAGTTAAAAAAGAAACAAACTTTCTTTATAGTGCAAATAGGCTAAAATAATTGAGTTAAACTTAATGGGAGAGAGCTCAACCTTGTGGCAAACACAGGCCAAAATATGCTGAACTGGCTTACACCAAGAATTTTTATTTCCAGTATAAGAAAATGTATATTTAGCTTATACAAATTATTTTTGTATTAAAAAAATAAAGTGATTACTTACAATCATAGGAAGTTTACGACTATCCAGATACAGACTCGTGTAGCCAACATAAAGCAGAAGGGCAGCAATGCAGTACAAGAACACAAACACTGCAAAGGTAACATAGAATTGTGCAGAAGAAGAGTAATCGCCGATGAGAACGTAACTTTTCCAATTTACATCACATATGTTTACACCTGGAGGTGGCTGAAATGATGCCTCATTCAACCTATTAAAATAAACGTATGAATTATTGAACTTTCCCAGTAGAGACAGAAACATTTATGCAAAACAATGAATGACACTTCAAAAAATACTCCCCAAATATATTAAAAACATTCCTTTGGGGAAAAAAAGTAAAATTCAAATATTATATTTAAGTAAACTGAAATTTTCATAATAAATGTATATAAGTTATACCTGGTATTGGTTTACGATACACTGAATATAGACTGAATTAAATACTTTCATACCCAGATACTATCTTCCTGCAGTAAAAAATTAGGTAGGAGGGATTATACCACATAGTTTATACTTTGAGACATCATATTTCATTTTGTGTGGCAGAGTATGTGTGACTAGCCCCAAGAGAGCCAATTACAACAATGATTTACATTTTTAACCCTAGATCAATAGTTGCTAACAATAAATATTGCCTTTCATTTTTCCCAACCATAAATTGTAAAAGACTTGTCACTAAAGATGCTGTAACAGTTCCTTATGTGAGAAGTGTCTAGGAGAAAGGATACAAGATAGAGAGGTTTTGATGATTACTAACCACTTATTATCTGACTTATCTTTAATATGGAGATTTTATTTAATCATCAAAACAGCCTTACAAGATAATACTTCCAATTACTGGACCAAAAAATTGAGTCTAGGGTCAAGTAAGTAAAGTTAGTAAGTGAAAGAAGATTCTCACCCTAGCTTAAACATAGGACATATTCAGTAAACTTTTCAATGGATACTGATGTTAAACAAGACTTCACAGATGAAATATTCTTCTGTAAGTAAAGTCACTTACTTTAAGAGTAAGAAAGTATGGCTTTTTGCTAATGAATGAAATACAGAATCTCTTTATATACATCTATGTCTTAAACCTATATAAAGACATAAATATTCAGTAATTGCAAAAAACATTGAGAATCTGGATTTTTCTAAGTTATGTTTCCTTCTACATTAGGGCTTCCTATATTAAGGTGATAGAACAATCTCTAGTTTGCTTTATTTTTACTCTGTTAGAATAAAATTATCAAGGCAACATCACATTGTTATAAAAGTTTCTGAACACTTACTCTCACTTTCTGTCCTATTTTGTTACAGACCAGGAGATGTTTTTAGACAGGCATGGGTCTGTGTACCACAGTTTGGGAGGTAATGATCACTTACCAATCTAAATTTTCTACCCTCTACAATCAATAAATTGCTGGAAACCTTAATGACTCACTGTGAAAGTAAAAAGAGTAGTGAAACCATTAAAATAAATATAACTCACCTGAATGGATAACCAAAAGTAGCTGTAATAGTTTTATTCTCGGTAATTGTGGGAGGACAACTCACTTGAATTTCTGTTTGGCCCTTAAAACCTCCACAGGTGGCAAAAGCAAAGATAGAAGCAATCTATACAAAGTAAGATGAAAAAAGACAAAAGAAAAAACAAGATAAGCATTACTACACCCCAAACAAGGGTCACTAAAACTGTAAGCACACTGATTATTAAAAATTGGCTCACTAACATTCTAGAAATTCTTCTTTTTTTGAGACAGGGTTTCTGTCGCCCAGGCTGGAGTACACTGGCATGATCGGGGCTCACTGCAGCCTTGGCCTCCTAGGCTCAAGCCGTCCTCCCACCTCACCCCCCAAGCAGCTGCATCACAGGTGTGCACTACCACACTCGGCTAATCTTTTTTTGAATTTTATTAGAGATGAGGCCTCGCTGTGTTGCCCAGGTTGGTCCTGAACTCCTGAACTCAAGCAATCCTCCCATCTTGGCCTCCCAAAATGCTGGGATTACAGGTGTGAGTCACTGTGACCAGCTCCCCACTACCCTTTTTTAAAGAGATGAGTCTCACTCCGTTGTATAGACTCAAGTGTAGTGGCACAATCACAGCTTACTGCAGCCCTGAACTCTCAAGTGATCCTCCCAAGGAGCTGGGACTAAGGAGTGTGCCACCATGCCTGGCTACATTCTAGAAATCCTTAAACACAAACTAAAATGAAAGACATTAAAACATTCATTTGCAAACCTCGACAAATGTGATTTTATTTTCCCCTGAGTATAATACAGAAATTAATGTACCAGCCCATATGACAATTCATTTGTTCATACTTTAGTGTATCTACTAAGTATTAGTATGAAATATAGAGGGAGACTCATTTATTAGTATCAAAATCAAAATGGGTAAATTGGAGGTATTTTTATTTGGAACGCAAGTTACCAGTAATTTGTAAAGCCAAGAGGCTGTAAGCAAAGAAGAAATACTATTTCATGAGCCTGTTAAGCCTCCCTTGTGGGTATTTCCAGGTCTCAAAAAGTTGTTGGAGACTTATTTTCCTAATCATGCATATGCTTAAAAAAATGAATGATGTTCTCTCAAATACCATCTAAAACACAAAAAACATGGAAGCAACCTAAATGTTGAGAGGGAATCAAACTATAATTCATCCACTCATTCATTCATGCAATGAAACATTATATAGCGGTTGGAGATTAACAACATAGAAAGTGTTCATTACATATAAAGTAAATTTAAACAACAAAAACTAGAAAGGTTATGCATCAAAATTTCAAGGTCACCTCTCAAAGGAAGATAAAAAATAATTCCTTTTTATTTTTGTACTTGTGAATTTTCTACAAAACAACACAAGTAAGCAAAAAACTCCAGATGTGCTGTTAAAGTCCAAGAGCTCAATCTTTCAGCAAGTGGTGATGGCTCTATTTTCAAAATACATTTGCAATCTGACCACTTGTACTGCCTCCTGATCTGAACTACCATCACCTCTTGCCTGAATTTTGCACTAAATGGTCTCTCTGCTTCTGCCCTTGCCCCAGCTTCAGTCTGTTATCAACATAACAGCCAAGACAATCTTTTACAAATGTAAGGCAGAAAATGTTATCCTTTGCTCAAAACCCTCCAATGGCTTTTGAGCTCTCTATGAATAAAAACCAAAGTTCATATAAAGGCCTGCAAGATCCTTTCTTCCCTTATATTTCTGACCTCATGTTGCTACTTTTTCCTTTACCTAATCTGTATACACAAACTGCTTTCCGTGCAACACCTTTAGTGACATGGGATAAACTCTTCCTTCAGGACCTTTGCACTGGCTATTTCCTCTGCCTAGAATACATGGTTCACTCCCTCACTTCCATAGCTTCCTGTTCCAGTATGACCTTCTCCGAGAGACCTTACCCTCACTACACTATATCAAATAACAGCACTCCTACACAACCTATTCCCTCTACTCTATTTCTCCTCTGTTCTAATTACCACTGCTTGACACAGTACTTAATTTGTCTGTCTTTCCCTAGAATAGAAACTTAAAGAGGTCAGGGACTTGGTTTTGTTCAAGATCATACACACTTAGCAAGTGGTAGTAGATAAAATTCAATGCAGATTTGATACCAAACCTTCACTGTTGAACACTTGATATAATGCCTCCCATGGATTATTCCAGGGCCTTAAGTCTTGTAGGTCATAATCCACATTATAATAATTGTCAAGGGTTTGTTTCCCCTCCCTGCCCCCACAAAGAAGAGATACATGAAAAGAATCTGGTTACAGAAGGGAAGAGTCTGAGGTAATGTCCAGCACATAGTTTGGGGTCTTAACTGTTAAGAGGTGATCCCTGGTTTTCATAGGATTTCAAAATATGTAAAAATAACTTTCCTTGGAAAATGTGTCATGAAGTCATTTTTCATTATTCGTACTAACTAATGTTTTATGTTAAAAAAAAAAAAAAGGTAAAGATAGAAGAATCTATACTCTCTCAGAATAAATATGCATGAATACACAGAGTGAAAAGGCCAGAAAATGAGTCCTGAGCATATAAAAGAAAAGAAAAGAAAAGAAATTAGATATACAAATTGAACCAATGGAGCAGAATAAGGAGGCCAGGAATAGACTAGTGTGTATAAGACAAATTGTATCTAACAGAGTTGATTTGTAGATCACAGAGGAAAGGAATGTGGTGGTTTTAAAGATATGCCCACCAACTCTTTGATAAAACTCCCATCAAGAGGTGGAGTTTGATTTCCCTTCCCTTGAGTGTGAACTAAATATAGTGACTTGCTTCTACAGAATAGAATATGGTACTGCGAAGAAATGGGATGTCTTTTCTGAGACTCAGTTATAAAAACATTGCAACTTTTTTTTTTTTTTTTTTTTGAGACACAGTCTCGCTCTGTCACCCAGGCTGGAGTGCAATGGTGCAATCTCGGCTCACTGCAACCTCCACCTCCCAGGTTCAAGCAATTCTCCTTCTTCAGCCTCAGGAGTAGCAGGGGTAATTACAGGTGCCCACCACCATGTCTGGTTAATTTTTGTATTTTCAATAGAGACAGGGTTTCACCATGTTGGTGAGGCCAGTCTCGAACTCCTGACCTCCAGTGATCCACCGGCCTTGGCCTCCCAAAGTGCTGGGATTACAGGCTTGGCCACCGCACCCAGCCAAAGACTGCTTCTGTCTTCCTTTCTCACTCCTGAACTTTCCCATTCTCTGGGGGAAGCCAGTGGCCATGTTGGGAGGATACTGAGGCAACTTTTAGAGACTCACATGGTGTGGAATTGAGGACTGCCAGTAACCACATGACTGAGCTCTGAGGTTTGCCAACAGTCATGAGAATGAGCTGGAGACCCTGAGATAACAGCAACCCCAGCCAACAGCTAGACTGCAATCTTATGGGAGACCCTATGCCCAAACCATAGCTAAGCTGCTCCCAGATTCCTGACCCACAGAAGAATGGGTGAGATTTATTATCTCACCTAATAAAGGTCAACAGACCTTTGTTTTAAACTGCTAAGTTCAGCGTAATTTGTTATACAGCAATAGATAACTAATACAAGGAAGAGTTGTTCAGTAAATGGTCCAGATGAGCTACACACAAAAGTAAAAAGTCTCTAAAAGAACCATAAAAGATTGTTAAATTCAACTACAGAAAAAAAATTGTAATCAAGTCAGCTGTTGAATGTAAAACAAGCTACCAATTAGGTGAACATATTTATAATAAACATAATGTCACAAAGGATTTACTAGCATATGGATCTAAGAGAAACCCTTGCTCACGTGTACTAAGAGATGTATAAGAATGTTCATAAAAAACGGGGAGGGGAAAAGCAACAGGAAAATGGATAAAACACCATAGTATATTCTTACAATGGGAAGTCATATGGCAAAAAAGATATAAGAATTACAAGTGCCTACATCAACATAGATGAATCATAGAAATCCAATGCTGAGTTAAAACAAAAACAAAACAAAAACATGTTGCATATGACTACCTAGAGTATAAAACCATTTTTTAAAAAGCTCTGTTTACCTGACTACATTACACCTGCCACTATTTTTGTTCAGGCCGTCACCATTTTTCACTGGGCGTAACCCAGCAGACGCTTCCTCTCATTTCCAATTTCATTCCAATTGATACTCATCTTCTATAATGTGGGCAGTACAGCTGGAGTACCCAGTAATGCTACTTATGAGTCTTGAACACTTTACATGCCACTAATCTAAATTGATATGTACTCCAACTGCAAAATACACACTAGATTTTGAAGATTTAGTATGAATAAGATGTAAAATATTTTATTAATTTTTATATTGATGACTTGCTCAAACAATAATTTGGATAGATTGGATTAAGTAAAATATATTGTTAAAATTAATTTCACCTGTTTCCTCTTATTTTAGTGTGATTAATAGAACACTGAAAATTACTATGTGGTTTGCATTTTTGATTTCCATTGTATTTTTTTGTACTGGACAGAGCTAGTTTAGAATGATGTCACACTGATCTGAAATAAAAATCTGATCATGTCCTTCCCATTTAAAGGAATTTCTTCAATTGTTTTTCAACCTAAATTAAACAAAAAATGCTCAAACTTCTTAATTTGGCATAAAAAGCATGGCTGATTGATGCTCAACTTTATAGATAGATTTATCTCTAGTGTATCACTGCCAGGTACTGTATGATTCTGTCACATTATACTGCTTACTGTTCCTGAAACATACCATGTATTTACGTCTTAAATGTATATGCTGCTTCTTCTGGGAATGCCCCATCTCTAATTAGCTCATTCCTTGTGGTAGAACTCATGATTCTTCTCTTGAGCTATCACAGACATTAACTCTATTATATATGAACTCTACTATAGGCATTTTTCTTGTGTAACTTGCTTTATAAAAAATAAAATGGGGCCAGGTGCAGTGGCTTATGCCTGTAATTCCAGCACTTTGGGAGGCCATGGCAGGACGATCGTTTGAGCCCAGAAGTTCAATACCAGATTGGGCAACACAGTGAGACCCTGTCTTAAAAATAAAATAAAATAAAATTAAATTAAAAAATTAAATAGAAAAATGAATTTCCTAATATAACAAGTAGCAAATAAATAGCATACAGCACTACAGCTTGTTGCTTTCAAGACTATTACTTCTACTGCTCCTTTGCCAGACTGTCATGTCTTTGCACCTGGTTTTGTTTAGCATTTTCAATTTTCAATGACTAGCAGAAAACCTGACACATAGCAAATGCTCACTAAATAACTGCTTAAGGAAAAAATAATTTCCAATAACTTATAAGTAAAACCATATTTTGAATCTTACATAATTATCATTTTAAAGCTTTTTGTTATAAGGATAGATAAATATCACGACAGCAGTTCTGGTCTTTATCTTATAGAAAGAAGGGACAAAAGCACATATTTTATATTAAACAAAGCACAAAATTATGAGGGCAAAATATCCAACTATCTCACTTCTCCCTACATTCTACTGCTATTTTGATCTAGACTGGAAGTTATATACTGGCAGCCTGTTGGTAAAACCTGGCCTGCAAATATATTTGTGAGGCCTTTGCAGTATTACAAAAAATGTGAATTTGCTGTCATTGTTTTAATATCGCTAATTTAATAAATTAAATTAATTTAATTATTAATTTAATTTTAATATTACATATAAAAATTTGGATTTCCTGCTTTTCCCGAGTGTGTATGGGAAAGCTGAAGAATGGCAACATCAGACCCACATTCTCATAAAGCAACAATCAGAGAGAACTGAGTGACAGATGTCACTTATGGCAGAGCATGTGCTTTCTAGGTTATCTGCTTCTCCATTGTCTTAACAGCCCTCAGGATGTGTGTTAGTTGCCAGTAAGTAATCAATGACATACTATTGTTTTTCTTCCAAACATCTTGCTTCACTCATTTACTTTAGAGGGTGGTTCCTATGACCATTTCAATTTCTAACCCTAGTCTAAAATGAAGGAGTACTGGTGTTCTGATTTATATTTTCTGGCCACTTTTGAAACTCATTTTCCCATACACTCCTACCCCATGAAGAATGACTGAAACTACTGACATGGAATTCTATCTGCAGAGTAACTAGTAAGAATCCAGGGGCAGGGTGACAGCAAGCTTCTGTTTAGGTCAGAAAAGTTACATGTTCACATACAGCCCCAAGTATCCAGAGAAACAGTCTCACTTACCTCTCTGCCCACCAGACCCATACTAGACGACCACCATGGCAGATCTTATTCACAGAATTGTAACCTCAGGGTGAAAATTACAGCCTGGTTTTCTGGAGCACTAGTCTCCAAAGTAGACTGGAGTAGTCAATTAACTGGTGCACCAGAAGAAAATATATAAACTTCTATTTAGATCTACTTTCAGACTTAGATAAGGAATTGAAGCTTTATTGCAATTAATATACCACTGAAACCCATGCTAGGCATGCACATCAGAAGGTCACATGTCAGTACAGCATGTGGGTATCCTGAAGGTAAGGGGAATCTCACACATGGAAGGACAGACAGTGATAACCTCACCTATTCGTTCACTTTTAGTGTTCATGCATTACAATGTGAGTGGGCCTGGATTTATGGAATAAATTGTCTAGTTTTAACCAAACTAACCTTCACAAAATTGTCCTGTGGCTTTAAAATGTCTTCAAAGAAACTACAGATTGGTAACACACACACTCATGTATAAAAGAGAAAATGGAAGCATTCATACTCTACGTATACTCTATGATTACATTCATCAGCCATATTACAAGGTAAAAAAAGACTACTTAATGAGATCACAAGAAGGTGGCAAAACAAAAAATAATCAGAATAGTATCTGAAACAAGGATTTAAAACTATAAACAAAATTTGCACTGAGTATATAATATACCTTAAGATACTAACTGACATAGTAAAACATGCATCTTAAGTTGTAGACGCATATTGTGGCTCTGTCCATAAAATTTTGTACTAATAGGCATTTATGATAAAAAAGACTCTGCAGGCTGGGCACGGTGGCTCACTCCTGTAATCCCAGCACTTTGGAAGGCTGAGCCGGGTGGATCACTTGAGGTCAGTGTTCCGAGACCAACCTGGCCAACATGGTGAAACCCCGTCTCTACTAAAAATAAAAAAAAAAATTAGCTGGGTGTGGTGGTGGGCACCTGTAATCCCAGCTACTTGGGAGGCTGAAGCAGGAGAATTGCTTGAACATGGGAGGTGAGGTTGAAGTGAGCCAAGATCACGCCACTGTACTCCAGCCTGGGTGACAGAGCAAGACTACATCTCAAAGAAACAAACAAAAAAGACTCTGGAGGCTGGGTGCAGTGGCTCATCTCAGCATTCTGGGAGGCCAAGGCAGCAGGATTACTTGAGCCCACGAGTTCGAGACTGGCCTGGGTGACATGGTGGGACTCTGTCTCTATAAAAAATTATAAAAGTAGCTGGGTATGGTGGTGTGTACCTGTAGTCCCAGCTACCCGGGAGGCTGCAGTGAGAGAAAAGCTTGAGCCTGGGGAAGTCAAGGCTGCAATTAGTCGTGATCGTGCTTCCGCACTCCAGCCTGGGTGACAGAGTGAGACCCTGTCTCAAAAAATAAATAAAATTTAAAAAGAGTTTGGAGACCTAACTTCTATTGCTAGACCATGCTCATTCTGAGGATTCTACAAGAGAATACTAGTATTCACCTGGTTTATGAGTGTTGTTTACACGTTTCTAGCTGCAGGATCCTCACTGCTATTTAATTTCGCCATTAATCTGAAATCATCTACTTAAATTTCTTTCTGTCCAAGGTTTAGTTTATCAAAGCAATAACTTAAATCTTCAAAAATAGATATAAAAGTATATTATGTATGAGTGTTTACATGCAAAACAAATGTATGCTGGTTTTAATAAGTCAAATGATCATTCAATACTTAAAATAAACTATTACAGCACGTTTGCCTTTACAATCAAAAGATTAGATGCCTAGAGCCAAGGTATTGATTTTTATGAGTCAAAGTCTGAAATGTTTGCTAAAGTTATTCATTTTATAACATGTATTGTTTTTGATGGTGATATTTCAGTTTATTCCCACTGGGCAATAAAGTCAGTTACAAAGTGCTTCAGTTTCACTCTATCTCCGTTTGCTTCTAATGTACAATAGTAGAAAATTCTAAATAGCCTGCCAAGATAATTCAATAACCCTTAAAAATTTGGATTATGGCTGGGTGCAGTGGCTCATGCCTGTAATCCCAGCACTTTGGGAGGCTGGGGCAGATGGACTACCTGAGGTCAGGAGTTTGAGACCATCCTAGTGAAACCAGGTAAAACCCTGTCTCTACTAAAAACACAAAAATTAGCTGGGCGAGGTGGCGCATGCCTGTAGTGCCAGCTACTCGGGAGGCTGAGGCAGGAGAATCACTTGAACCTGGGAGATGGAGGTTGCAGTGAACCGAGATCATGCCACTGCACTCCAGCCTGGGTGACAGAGCAAGACTCCATCTCCAAAAAAAAAAAAAAAATTGGATAATGAGAAGTAAACTCTAGAGTTCCTGCTGAAATAAACGGCTAGTTTTTTGCTAACTCCTAATCATTGTATGTTGAAAACATCTTTATGTCACCTTAAATCTCCGAGGAACCTAAATATATTTATTTAAAAATCACTTATCAGCCAGGTGCTGTGGCTCATGCCTGTAATCCCAACACTTGGGGAGGCTGAGGCGGGTGGATCACTTGAGGTCAGGAGCTAAGAGTCCAGGCTAGCCAGCATGGTGAAACCCCGTCTCTATTAAAAATACAAAACTTAGCTGGGTGTAGTGGCGAGTGCCTGTAATCTCAGCTACTCGGGAGACTAAGGTAGAAGAATCTCTGGAACCTGGAAGGCGAGGTTGCATTGAGCCGAGACCACACCACTGCACTCCAGCCTGGACAAGAGAGAGACTCTGTCTCAAAATAAATAAATACAGAAAAATAAAAATCATTTTCTAATAGCTCTACTATTTTCATGTCTTCTGGAGTGAATCAACATCCTGACTGTTGATCTGGCTGGCTGTCTTGAAATAAGCCTGTCACTTTGTGGAAAACTGACAGCATTTGTTGCCACTGACATAATTTGGGTTTTTAAGTAAAAATTAGTTTTCTTCATGTGTTTTAGGATATTTGATATAGGCTCAACTTGATTGTCCCCTCCTACTTCTATCCCTGTCTAGTGGCTTTATGGTCATGGTCATTTCTGCTTGGTCTTCTGAATCCCCTAGTCCACAAACACCACACCTTATGACGGGACCCCCAAACCACCAACATAAGTGAACATACAAGTTATCACAAATCCAGACCTTAAGCCTGCAAGTAGATTGGTCCAGGTCTTGAGTGGCTATATATATCTCTTTATTTCTACACTTTTAAGTACTCAGCTTTATTTAAGTCATAAATCCAGACAGTCAGTTGAGTTTTCTCCAGATTTATTAATAATTACCAAATTTGGGAATAGTCTTTCTCTTTGCCATATTTTCTATTCTGTTTCTGGTCCCCAGTGATGTTTACCTCATCAATTCTCAATGTGTGGTCTGTGGACCCCTGAAAGCTCCCAAGAGTCTTTCAGGAGTTCATGGAGGTAAAACATTTTCCTAACAATACTAAGACATTATTTGCCTTTTAGACTGTGTTGACATTTGTACCGATGAAGCAGACATACTGGTGGGGAAAACTGCCGGGCTTAGTAAGAATCAAGAAGAATACCAAACTCTATTTCATTGCCACACACTTGTAGTTAAAAAAAAAAAAAAACAAAAACCCAAAACAAACAACAACAACAAACACCGGTTTTACTTAAGAATGTCTGATGAAGCAGTAAAACTTTAATTAAACCTTGACCCTTGAGTTCTCTTCTCAGTATGATAAAATGGGAAATGCAAATAAAGACTTTTGTTGCATACCAAATACAATGGTTGTCTCCAGAGAATGCATTTAAGCAACTGAGTTGTAAGCTGAACTAGTGGCTTTTTTTTGTAAACACCAAATTTCTCCCATCTTCACAGTCAAACAGCAGTTTATGCTGTCTTCACTTTCTTACCACACTTTCATTCAGCCTACTAAAATCTGGCTTTTTGATTTTACTGAAACTGCTCTTGCTAAAGCCACCAACAGTATGATTAGTAAAACCAAGGGATGCATTTTAGTCCTTATTTTACTTAACTATTCTATTGCACCTAATGTTTTGGGGTACTCTTTTCTTGAAATTCTAATAGTGATGTCAAGGCACTATTTCCCTCAATTTTCCTAACCATTCCTTCTCTCCTTTGCAGGCAGATATCTGCTGTATCTGCAGCCCAAACTCATATTTTAAATTCTAGATCCATATATACAACTGTATCCTATAGGATACCTCCAAAAGATCTAAAAAGACCACAAACTCAATACATCTGAAACCTCTGACCTTCCACAAAAATCTGCTCCTCCTCCTCCTCCTGACATACCTTGAATAATGATGCTAATGGCAACCAAGTCAGAAAGACAGCAGTCATCTTAGGGTCCTCCCTCTTCGTTACCTTCCATACATAATTTGTAATCCCCTTTTGTAAACCCCTTCAGTTCTACTGAAACTAATTTTAGGTCCTCATAATTCCTCAATCAACAGATTTCCCTTCCTCCAATTCTGACCTTTCCAATCCATCCTTTTAGAAATTTTCATTTTGTCAGCAGTGTAGAGGGATGGTTTGGAAAGGTCAGAATTGGAGGAAGAGAAATTTGTTCATTGAGGAATTATGAGGGCCTAAAATTAGTCATATTATTGACTTGTTTAAAGCCTTTAAGTAAGTTCCCATCCCCTACGGCAGGGATTCTGGGCTTGAGTGGAATAAACACTCCAATATTCTGTACCCTGCACATATGCATTTTCTTAAGGGCCCAGATTCCCAAAGATTAACCCTAGAAGCAGCGAACCTCTTTGAAGTGTTTTCAGAATAATCTCAAACTGTATCCTCCAACCCAGTATATATTCCAACTAACCCCCAATTACTTCTAAGTTCTCATACAGGGTTATGCTGCTTCAGCATTTCCTACCACTGAATGTAAGATTCCTTCTGCCTAGAAAGTCACTCCCCAAGTGAACCAGTACCCATCCTTCAAGTGTTCCTTCAGCTATGAAGTCCTCCCTAGTTCCTCCAAGCAAATGCTCTCTCCCTCATTTCTTCTACTATTCTTTGCATACACCTTTATTTCAGTTTATTATATGGCATTTTCATATTTTTATGTCCTTCATCCTTAATAGATCATGAGAAAAAGACCATGTTTTATTCATGTTGGTATGCTAGCGTTTAGTACAGATCTGGCATAAAATAGTCAAATATTCATTGAATAAATATTTACCACACCATTAACAATGTGTAGTCTTTTCATAAAAGGTTCTCCTGTGTAATAACAAGCTGTTCAAACTGAAAGTAGTATTTCCGTAAGATGCTTAAAAAGGGTATTTTTCAAAATACATCAGAACACGAATGAACTTATCACTAGTGCTTGAAATAGTAAGGAAAAAGCTAAATTTACAGTTGTTTAAAAACTTGACAAATAACATAAGCACAGATATAAACAGCTGCCTCTTCATTTAAGTGGAAATCTAAATTATTAGTTATAAATTTAACCATAATCCTCAATGAGACTAAATCTAGATGTAAGACTTTCTTAACGTTTATATTTGATTAGCCTCGTTAATGCGATTTTCCTCTTGCAATTTTTAAATGCTTTAATCATGGTTTTCTTTATACTTAAATCTGGACTTAGGTTTAAAAAAATCAGGTATATTTATTTATGCGTCTTTAAAGTAGTCATTTGTGTGAAGTCAGCACTACTTCAGTTTTCAGAAAACACACAAAACGTTCAGTGAATGGTGAAACCCTCTAACCCCTTGGGCGGTTACAATGGTCTAAGCAGAAAATCACATTAGGTACCCATCAGAGAAACTGAGTTTCAGTTGCTTTTAAAAACATCCTCGGTAGGTTATTTAGAACAGGAAATTGAAAGTTCTTATTCTTCTTCACCACTCTATCACTAAAGAAAAGGGCGAAAAAGCTATGGATGTAAATGCCGCTGTCTATAAACACAACTTGCCTGCAGAAATACGTAGTGGGCCACGAAGTTTGAAGGAAGCCCGCAGTGCCAGGTATATTCACCAACTCCTCCAAGTGACTGATCATTGCCAAGGTCGAATTAATAAGTGTTCTTTGATGTTAATGATTGTGAGTGTTCTCAGGAAAGGACTAAAAGCTGACTTTCCAAGCAGGATGTTGCTTGGAAATACCCAAATAAACTCGATGTTCATTCCTAACGTGTTATTAAGTGAACCGATCTGACTCCATGCGTTTTGTTAAAAGGCCTTTCCTTCGTTCCCCTGGCCCACAGTTTATTTTTGACTATTTTTAACTCGGAGCCCATCTTAAAAACAAATTAAGAACGGAATGCTCGCCAAATCAAGTCTACAAGACAAAATCGGCTTCCCAGGGAGCTGGACCTCGAGTGGGCACCGGCTGGGACGTACCCGCTGAGCCTCTCCGCAGAGCGCGACACCAGCCGCCGGGTTTCGGTTAGACCGCAGCAGGAAGTTTTCCCTTCCTCTGCGGGAAGCAGTGGAGCCAAGGGGAAATTTGAACTCCCACTCCACCGGGGCACCCAGAGGGGAGCTCCGGTGTGGGAGGGTGCTCCCAGGGGAGCCAGGCGGCCGAGGAGCTCGTGATTCGACGCC
>NW_012103120.1:4359380-4379749 GCF_000951045.1 Mandrillus leucophaeus | reverse complement strand
CCTGGACCTGGGGGCTCCCACGTCCGCGCCTGCGCAGCTGGGGGGTGCTGCCCTCAGAGAAACCCTCACTTGACCCCAGAGCTCACCACAGCTGACCTCACTACACCGAAGCCGGCCTCTCCTCCCCTTCACGGATCTCAACTTTTATATGAATTTACAATGTATTGGCACAGATGAAGTCGCGTTTCAAGACATGTGTTAGGGGCCTTTGATTAAAATTGCAAAACGACAGACTTCTGGCGACCATGCTGTGGGGTGCCTCGGAAGTGTGAATCACCAAAGATTCCTACGGAAATTAGGTTTATTTTCAAAGTTAGCATCGCAGCCATGGTTGAAAAATGAAGAAAGGTTATACCTAAAAGACAAGGCGTGGCCAGACAGGCCCTCGGTGACCTACACTTTCACCTCTTCTACCCTGTCAGTCGAGAGTACTCTTTTTGAGGCATTGTTGGTCTCTTTCTTCAAGAAGCTAACTCCTTTAAGATTCGGCTTAGGTAATACTTTCCTCTTGGCACCCTGTTACGGGAGCCCCAAGGTAGTGTGATCTCCTTGCTGGCTTCCTCAGTACCTGGAAAGTTTCTGGACAGCCGGAATGTGGCATATTGGTGTATATGAAAAATCAGCTTCCAAGTACTTACCTGAATTTCAAGCACGAATATGGTTTAGCAGGCTACTTGCCACTGAGGTTATTCCGTCAGGATTGACAACTGTTATTGAACATCTTTTTAGTAAGCGAACCCTTTCTCTTTCGAGACCTGTTTATCTCCTTGTTTGCTGTCCAGAGAGTGCAAAAAATACTTTCCATTTTCTATGCAGACCGAGACAATCTTTATTTTTATCTTGGCTCCGGTTCCTCAGTCCCCAGCACAGTCAGTCCTCAGTGAGCACCTAATACCAAATGGATGGTTGCAGATTTCTCCCACTAAAGCAACAAAGCATCATAAATACCCCTTAGGGCTAGGTGAGTGCAAGGTGACCATACACTGCTACTTGGTGCATCTGAGACCACGATGAGCGGTGTTCCAGGTCTTTCAGCTTTCTGTCTCTCCCTTTTTTTTCTACTTTGTTTCTGAATCTTCCTCTCAGTACTTCTCTTTTTGTCCTCTTTAGCCCGTTTTTCTAAGCTTTTACTCTCATTCTGTTGAGGTCTTCTGGGTAGGCACCTGGGGACGGAGTAGTGAATAGTAGGACTATTTAGCTTAAGCTTCGTATTCACGAAGATTCAAATTAGACTGTTATGTTATTTCTTTTTCTTTTTCTTTTTTCTTTCGTTCGTTCTTTCTTTCTTTTTTTTTTTTTTTTTGAGACAGAGTCTCACCCTGTCACCCAGGCTGGAGTGCAATGGCGTGATCTCAGCTCACTGCAACCTCTGCCCCCGGGGTTCAAGCGATTCTCCTGCCTCAGCCTCCTGAGTAGCTGGGATTACAGGCGGGCGCCACCACATCCAGCTAATTTTTTTTGTATCTTTATTAGAGACGGGGTTTCATCATGTTGGCCAGGTGGTTGGCCTTGAAGTCCTGACCTCATGATCTGCCCTCCTTGGCCACTCAAAGTGCTGGGATTATAGGTGTAAGCCACCGTGCCCAACTCTTAATGTTATTTCAAAATGAGATATGCCTTGACAGATTAGAGATATGTTCACATGCAGCTTTATTAATGAACTTTAAAGATCTAAAACATACCATAACTTAGTAAACCAATATTGGCATCTCTTCTTCTTTTTGTTTATTGAAGGCCTTAGAAATTGGAATTGGCCAGGCCCTTTCTCAGCTTCTGTGCTAAACTTTCTGTTGCTTCTGTCTGCCTCTCCTGCTTCTTGTTCAAGCCCACCAGTGGAAGGCGTGGTGGTTACTTTTCCTCAGGAAACCTTCAGTGTTAGAGTAACTCCTTGAACTTTAAGAAGGTTCCGTCGTCCTTGGCCCTGTGGCACTCAGTTTTAAAGATGGAGACCACTGAGGGTGAGCGGAACCACATCTGGTCACTTATCAGAACTCATTCGGACAATCTCTCTGAGCAGAACAAAACAGAAGTGAGCCACCACTGCTCACCTTCAGTCACAACCCAGCACTGCTTCTGCCAGTCAGCCAAGCTCAGGGGCCTACCTTCCTGAGAAGGAACTGGCCGTGACTGGCAGAGCCAGTGAGATCTGATTGGGTGACAAGATAATTGTGATTTTTTTTTTAAAATCTTCCCCAGACAAGAGTGTTTAAACAACAGCATCTCATTGAAGGCACAACTGTTCAAAATCTGAGAAGAATGTTCAGATGACTATATCACACTGATTACAACACTGGTCATTTTCTGATTTGTTCCTCAAATCTGAGGAAAGAGCCAGATGCTCTGGGAACAACGTGTTCCAGGTCTACTCTACTAGGGCTATTTGGAAAATAATCCCTGTAATATAAAATGATTCTGTCTATCTGGGGTAGTATTATTGAACTATATCTGTGGTGGTGTAATTATGGCTAAGTTACTTACATAATTTGTCATTGTTTTACTTTCTTTCTGTGGCTTTGAACACATGTGCCAGACTGTGACACTTGGGATTTAGGAATGCTCAGAAGGCCAGAAAGGAAAGTATATTTAGGCAACCTTATATTAGCTATATTAGGCAACTACATATAGCTATATTAGGCAACTCATTGGCTAACTATACTATTTTTTGTTTTTCTCAGTGGGAATACAAAGTTTTGGTCAGCTTATTGGCAAGATGAGACTTTGTAACTCATTCCTGACCAATATTTATCTCCTTTTCTAAAAAGATATTGTTTAATACCAAATTCAAAACCTGACTTTTGCTTATAAACTCAAATAAGTGTTTTGTTTTCACTAATGAATTCAATAATCATTTTAGAAAAATTTAAAAATAACTATATTTAAATTGTGCAATAGATTGGTTCGATAGGCTCAGTAAATTAATCTCAAAATAATTAATTTGAAGCCTTTTAAACTTTTCATTTTAAAACATATTTTGATTTACAAATTGCAAAGTACAAAGAGTTCTTTATACACTTCACCCAGTTTCCCCTAATGTTAACATCTTCTATAACCATCATATATTTGTCAAAACAAAAAAATAAGTATTGGTGTATTACTACTGACTAAACTAAAGAATTTTTCAAGCTTCATCAGTTGTCCACTAATGTCTTTTTTACTGCCCCAGGATCTCATCCAGGAAACCACATTTAATGTAATGAGTGTCATAGGTGATCAGCAACTGTCTGGGGCCAGTGGTGCAGGCAGTAAGAAGAATTTACCAAGATAGTTGTAGGTAAAGAAAGGCAGATTTATTTGAGAAAGTAGGAAAATGTATTACAAGGGTGCAACAGGCAGGTCAGCGAAAGAGGAGCTGACTGCAAAGAGACAAAAGCTTGCTAGGAATTTTATAGGATGGTGCTTGTGCTCTGCGCTTGAAGAAGACTTTGTGTAGTAATAATAATGCTGAAGTTGCAGTGAGCTAACTTGAGTTTTTCTATCAGCCAAGAATCTGATGATAGCTGGGCACAGGAAGATTGTGGGTGATTACGCATGAGGGCTATGTGTCCTGGACCATGAAGAAAGGCAGACTTATAGCTTATCTATCTGCTTTCTCGTTTTGCTTTCCCCTGGTCCTGCCAGCCTGAATCCTTTTCCCGAATTAGGACTCTACCTTTCTTCACACCCCGACAGAGCAACAATGACTAATCTTTGGCATGTGGTTGAATGTCTCATCTTCCAACTGCTTCTTGCTGACCAGGGCTGTAGAGTTGGCCCTCCCTAGGATTGTTAGTCGGTCAGGAGGTTATGTGGGCCTAAATCCCGGAATTAAGACCTAAATTGGGCAGGGTTGCTATGAGACTATGGGGGAACAGCATTTGTAGCCTAAAATTTTGTTCTGCTGCATTCAAAGGAAAGTTATGGAGTTCTCTTAGTAGATAGATTTGCTGTAGTACTATTTTGGTTTGAAATTGTTGTATCCTAGAAAACACAAAACCAGATGTAGTGTTAACAATACATGATGCAAATAAACAAACTAATATGAGCTTTATTATAGGCAGAAGAAGTTGAGCAACCCATGGCCAAATTTAACTGGAGAACCTTTGAAATAGTTGTGCTAAAAAGGAATCTTGAGGAACTCTTTTTTGAAGGCCCTTTAATATTTTTATGCTGTTATCTTTTCCAAACTTTCTTCTACCTGACCTGAGTTATTGATGTAAAAGCAACAAGGTTTATTTGACGGCATGCAGGTGCCTCCTGCTTCAGCAGGAAGCACGTCCAACATGAGTTGGTTCTGCAAAACATCC
Organism: Mandrillus leucophaeus; assembly: GCF_000951045.1. NCBI lineage: Eukaryota > Metazoa > Chordata > Mammalia > Primates > Cercopithecidae > Mandrillus > Mandrillus leucophaeus. The sequence goes on along the minus strand of NW_012103120.1, from coordinate 4,375,466 downwards.
CCTGCCAATGAGTTTAGGGCCTGCCGTTGCGCTTCAATGGCTGTGACTGTAGCTTCCCAAGATTGCTGGACTAGGATGGTGAGATTATGAATACTGCACTTAAGCATGGGTATATCTGCAAACCAAAATATTGCACAGGCTACAGAATGTCCTAGGTCATTTTTCTCTATGGCAGGATTATTATTGGCGAGGATGCCACGTGATGGGAGACTAAGTACTGCTTCTGATGTCCTTTGGAGGGACCAACATAAGAAGGATTTTAACTTTTGAACTTGGTCAGAGGTTATAAAGTCTGAGGAGTTATATATATGCACTCCAGATATTGCTGCAACTATAGTGCTTCTTCACTTAATAGGCAAGGCTAGAAATACGTTAGATCTGTATACAAAGAAGAACCCAGTTCCTTTTCATGAAACTCCTGAAGAGGAACCTCATAACCAGGCATAGGTGTGATTAGTTTAGATTCCAGTATGATTTGCATAAATAGAGGGATCCCATGGTCCCCCAGGATTAAATGTGGATGGGCGGTGACCCAGAAAGTAGTTATCCATGCATAAGGGGTAAAAGTTAGACTTGTAGTGTTATGTGAATGTGGGGCCGGACAGATATGATTTTTGAATATTAATGAGATAAGAGAAAATTGAGGAAAAGATGTAGATGTATTAGTGAAGTTGAGAAGTCATCCAGTTTTGACTGCTATTTCTATATATTCCATCTTGGTTGCTGAACTATTTATAGGCATAAAGGAATTGTTATAAATCTTTCTGGCATGAACTTTGTTGTTTCCTCATCACAGAGAAAAACTGGAGGTGCACAGTGAACTTGTTAAGAGTCATTATATGGCTTCCATTCTGGTTTGTTTGGTTATAGCTGAGAGTGTAATTGCAATGGGCTTGTGTGTTAAAGCCCCTGGGAAAGGGCCAGATTCCTTGGAATTTCTAGCCTTACAGGCCATCTCTGGTGACCTTCCTATTTGCTCGGTCACTGTGGATGATTGGCATGAGGGATCAGTTGGCCTAGGTTTACCTCATAAACCTGTATTTTTGGTGTGTGTGTACCTGGTGTAGTTGAATCCAAAGCATTGGGCTTCTGTGTTAGCAATTTCTTCTATAGATAGTGGGACTGCTAGGAGAGTAATGTCATTCTCGAGTCACTGCCACCGTGAGCATATCCAGCGGTTAGTGCTGTGTGTTGTGTCAGCAACCTGAGATATTACTGGTTAGACTGGGTGCTTGGTGCAGCCATGGAAGCACTAGTTAGCCATAATAGACAGAGTAAACGCAGCAGGATATTTAAGGAAAATGACAATATACAGTAAACTCAGGGAGACAGGAAAGAAGAAAGACTGTAAAGAGTATGAAAAAAACCAAACACTTAGTGCCTCAGCATATCAATGTTGTGATATGGGGGTAAATAACATTACTAGGACAAAGATGAAGAAATATCCCCTGGGCAGTAGTTTTGGAGGTCCCCCCTGCAAATAGTAATAGTGTACTATCTCCCTTATAAAAGCATTAATATCAAGAGGGTGAAGCTGCTCAAGAGAGGCAGTTGGATAGTTACTGAGAGCTTGCAGTAGAATTGAATAAAAAGAGTCAGCTTTAAGAATAACGTTTAAGGGCCGGGCATGGTGACTCACACCTGTAATCCCAGCACTTTGGGAGGCCAAGGTGGGCAGATAACCTGAGGTCAGGAGTTCGAAACCAGCCTGGTCAAAATGGTGAAACCCTGTCTCTACTAAAAAAACTGCAAAAATTAGCTGAGCGTAGTGACACACACCTGTAGTCCCAGCTACTTGGGAGGCTGAGGCAGGAGAATCACCTGAACCCGGGAGGCGGAGGTTGCAGTGAGCCAAGACTGGGCCACTGTACTCCAGCCTGGGTGACAGAGTGAGTCTCTGTCTCAAAAAAAAAAAAAAAAAAAGAAAAGAAAAAAAAAGAATAAGGTTTAAAGGAGGTGCTGGATTTATTTCCATCAACTTTAAGGGAGATTTAAAAATTCTAGGTTGTTTGGTTTAACAAAACCTCTTTTACCTTTTTTTTTTAAATTTAAATGAGTTTCCAATGTTTACCTTCTAGTTAGACCGTAAATAATGAGTATCATCTCAGCAGTAGCAGCTGAGTAACAGCAGGTTTAAAGCAGGCAGAAAAAAAGAGAGGAAGATAGAGAGCTTTAGAAGACTCTACTTAACTCTATAGTGCAGGTTAACCATTTGAGCTATGAATTTTTTTGTTGTAGTTTGCCCATCAGTTTAAATGTGCACAAAATTATAATAGTGAAAGAGATCCGATCTAGCCCACCTGCCCCTCTTGCCTTTAGCTTGTAAGCTGCCTTAATCATTCCGGGGCTTTTGGGCTGAGTTAATTTTAGAAGACATCTAGGTTATAGTTTAATGATAATAGCCCTTCCCCCAAACTCGAACACCTTTTTAAAGCTAATGAATGACCATCAGGCCAGGGGGTGGAGAGGAGCCTGATTTCTGCTAAGGCGTATACACAGACTGCCAGCCATTCCTGTAGATAACACCACTATTGTAGGTTTGCCTTTTGAGGTATCTTTTCAGGTTTTTTGAAGTCTGACACCCATGGCTCTACCTGGACCCACCAAACCCACTCCTGTGACTTCACCCAAAAGCGATTCAGTGTGCAGGAGGACAGCTTCCACTCCCTGTGATTTCATCTCTACCCCAACCAATCAGCAGCAACCCCAGCCACCCCACCCCTCCCCTAAACTGCCTTTGAAAAACCCCTAAACTACGATCTTTGGACAAGGTTGATTTAAATACTAACTCCATCTCCCACGTGGCATGGCTGGCCTCATGTCTATTAAACTTTTTCTGTACTGTAATGCTGTACTCTTTCTTTGTACAGCAGGCAGGAAAAACTCCTCGGGTAGTTACACATCCAACCCAAAACTCAGGACTCAAACCCCTGTATGGCTGGCTCTCCTTCTACCAGATGGGCCTGAGGCTCGGATGTTCCTTTTATACAAGGAATGAATCTCTGGGTTGGCCACTCCTGTATTCCCTCACTGGGAATACATTTTCAGGTGTATCTGCTGTACAGGGCCATTCTAAGGGTATGCTCAAGTTAGTCCTCTCAGGGGCGTTTACCCTACACTTTGACAAGAGGTTTTACTTTCCTAAGTTTCCATTTTCTCATCCCCATTTTGCAGACGGGAAACGAGAGTTGTAGTGGGATTTAAATTGTATAATCATAAGAGATCATTTAGAAGAGCGTCTGGTACAGACTAAGAACTGAGGAAATGTTACCCATTCTTGCCACTGTGTTCCAGAAACAGTGGAGTGGATGCATCAACCTTCTGATCGGGCGGGTAAGAAGCAGCAAAGACTTAGTGCTAGAGCAAAAGTCATTTAAGGAAATCAGACTTTGGCTACAGCGAATTAGAGTTGTAAGGAAGAATGTTCCATTGATAAAATGAAAGAACTATGAAATAAGAATATAATTCTTGAAAGCAAATTAAATGCAGTTTTTCCTTACTGAAAGCTATGTGGGGCAGAGGTCTTGCTAATCCTCCCTGTGTGGGTCTACTTTTAATCTATTTGTGTCATCACCATTTCAAGCTTAGCTCACATTTAAGCAATGAATAAACAGGGAAAACCCTCTAATTTGTAGAGGTTAATTTTATTTTTATTTTTATATTTTTGAGCCCGAGTCTCACTCTGTCACCCAGGCTGGAGTCCCAGTCTCAGCTCACTGCAAGCTCCGCCTCCCAGGTTCAAGCGATTCTCGCGCCTCAACCTCAAAAGTAGCTGGGATTACAGGCACCTGCCACCATGCCCAGCTAATTTTTATATTTTTAGTAGAGACAGGGTTTCACCATGTTGACCAAGCTAGTCTCAAACTCCTGGCCTCAAGTGATCCACCCGCCTCATCCTCCCAAAGTGCTGGGATTACAGGCATGAGCCACCGTGCTGGCTGAGGTTATTTTTATAATAATCATTACAAGTACTGTAATTAAGTTATTTAAAAAAGGCTTATTGTATAATAACTATTTTATAATAACATAACTTGGACTTTGAATAGTGTTTTGCCTTTTTCAGAGAACTTTCAGGGTCATTTTTTTATGTGATCTTTGAGTTAAAGGATGGTGTAGGAATTGTCATCCACATTTTGCTAATGCAGAAACTGAAGTTCAGAGGGAAGAAAGTGTATTAGGAAAGGCTTCATAGGGGAAGTGACACAGCATTGTAGCTTGAGAGATGTGTAGGTGATTCCTCAAGTAGATGGGGGCTGAGGGGTTTTCAGCAGAGATGCTGCAGGGGGTAGGGCAGGTAGGGCATGGTGCTAGAGGAGGGGGAGTTCTATAGTGGGACCAAATACTTTGATATATCCGATGCTTTGGGTAAGGGGAGCAGTGTAGAGTCAGGGCTTTGTGCATCAGGCTAGGAGTTTGGACTTTATTCTCTGCCAGGGAAGTGCTTTCAGGCAAAGGAGAGTAATATGATTAGATTTCAGTTTAGGAAGATTACTATGTCAGTAGTGTAGAAGCTGAACTGGAAAGATGTTTAGGTGGTAGGTTCAAGCTGGCTGATATTTTCTAATCCTATTGATCGTGAGGTCTCAGTTCCCAGGTATGGTGACAATGAGCAAGTGTAGACAGCCAGGTTGGCACTAGCTGCATAAACTGCTTGTGACAAAAGCACAGCATTTAGACACAGAAACCACTGGCTGCTGTCCTAGATTTGTCAGATCTACAAATTTTTCTGGAGCATTTACTGTTTAATTTGCTTTGGCTTACCTCATCTGTGTAATGAGGGTATTTGTATGGCACCAGCTTTGCATATGTTAACATTGATGAAATACTTCAAATAAAACAAATCAGAACTTGGGAATGAAGATAGATATGAATATGCTACAGGCTGGTCCCAAAATCATAGCTAAGGGTGGAAGGCTTAGCAGGTTGCCTATGCTATATAAGCAGGGTTGATAAGAGGTTTTAAGATCCAGTTTTGAGCAGTCTGTATCATAAATAATTATTCAAAGGACTTCCATGTTTTATTGTCTTCCTGAAAAGCAGTGTACCCACAAAGATTTATACAGAGTTTTCAAGTTTAGCATTGTGTTATAGCCAGCACTGTCTCTTGAAATCAGGTGGGAAGCAAAACAAAATGTCCACTAGTTCTGAATGAATGGTTTATTTATCCTATTTGCAATTGCACAGAGAACTGACTTCCTACAAAGGAGAAAACTGTTGACAGATCTTCTGAGACAATAAACTGGGTGAACGAGGGGCTTTGTTTTAAGCCTGCTAGACAGAATTTCTCCAGGATCTGAACTTCCCGTATCTAGGGTGGGAAGCCCAGAGAAATGTACAGTAGCCCTTCCCTCCTAATTCGAACCCTGCAGAATTTGTGTCAGAACCACCAAGATCAGATTCTGAGTGACATCAGAGCATTTATTAGGAGAGAACAGATTACTGAAGGTGACCACTTTCAATATTAGCTAGTCACATACCCAGGACGTCTATAATCTTATCAACAACAGAAATCAGTCTTCTAACATGACGCAAAGAGGGGAAAGAAAGAAATGCCTGAGTGGAGGCTGGCCAGGAAAATTCCAATGCTGATGAACTGAAGGCAATGGAAGTTTGTATATCATTTCTCTAGCAGGCATAGGAAGGTACTTTGCACAGTAGGTGGGTTTCTAGAAAGTTAACTATTTTTATTTATTTATTTTTGAGTCTTGCTCTGTTGCCCAGGCTGGAGTGCACTGGCACAATCTCAGCTCACTGCAACCTCTGCCTTCCAGGTTCAAGCGATTCTCTTGCCTCAGCCTCCCAAGTAGCTGGAACTACAGGCATGCGCCACTGCACCCAGCTAATTTTTGTATTTTCAGTAGAGATGGGGTTTCGCCATGTTGGCCAGGCCAGTCTTGAACTCCTGACCTCAGGTGATCCATCCACCTCAGCCTCCCAAAGTGCTGGTAGAGACTTAACTATAACTGTAATTTTTTCAAATGGAATTTTCTTTTAAATATACTTTAGGACTTGGTCACTTAAAGGAATGTTTTGGAGAATCTGCTTGTGAACATTCTTTTTTTTTTTCCTGAGGGTCTCACTCTGTTGCCCAGACTGGAGTGCAGTGGCACGATCTTGGCTCACTGCAACCCCCACCTCCCAGGTTCAAGCGATTTTCCTGCCTCAGCTTCCTGAGTAGCTGGGATTACAGGTGCGTGCCACCATGCCTGGCTGATTTTTGTATTTTTAGTAGAGATGGGGTTTCACTATGTTGGTCAGGCTGATCTCGAATTCCTGACCTCAGGTGATCCATCCACCTCAGCCTCCCAAAGTGGTGGGATTACAGGCGTGAGCCCCCACACCTGGCCTGCTTGTGAACATTGTTTATATTTCATGGGCTTGTATTTTTTTATACTTTCCACCCATTCGAATTTTTTAAAGTGATAAACATTTGCCATTGTCTTACAAGCTCAATAAATTGGTCTTTGCTTTCTGAAGCAATTTATTATCGTTGCTATTTTCCTTGAGGGAAAAGCAAGGTTTCTGTGTTTGTATTTAAACCCCTCTGCTTTCTTATTTTTCTTTTTTCTTTTTTTTTTTTTTTTGAGACGGAGTCTCACTCTGGAGTGGTGCAGTGGCGCGATCTCGGCTCACTGCAAGTTCCGCCTCCCGGGTTCACACCATTCTCCTGCCTCAGCCCCCCGAGTAGCTGGGATTACAGGTGCCTGCCACCATGCCTGGCTAATTTTTTTTTTTTTTTTTTGTATTTTTAGTAGAGACAGGGTTTCACCATGTTAGCCAAGATGGTCTCGATCTCCTGACCTCGTGATCCACCCACCTCAGCCTCCCAAAGTGCTGGGATTACACGTGTGAGCCACCGCGCCCGACCTCTTATTTTTCTTTGTTGATTTTTTCCTCTCCTAGTATGACCAGTGGTGAGAAGCCTGAGTTTATTGACTTTGACTAGGAATTTACTGACTGATTTTGTAATCGAGGTAGATGACCACCTTTTTGATGAGGCCTGAGAGAATAAGAAAAGTCTCAATCATCCCCCCACCCACCTACGGAAATATATATACCCTATGCCACTGTCACGCTGACCCTGAACTGCCATCATAATACATTATCTTAGGCTAACGGCTTCATGTTCTAAAATACAAATACCCTGGAGAATTATTGGATTAAATGGTTTATTACAGCATAATGCTTTAATGAGAAATTATCTGAATATTTTTCTCCTGGCCGTAAAAAAAAAAAAAAAAAAAAAAGGGAGTTTTAATGGGAGTATACCAAGAAGGAGATGGTCTTGGAATCTGGGCACCATCCCAGGAAGACAGACTTAACTAAAGGGAAAAGTTCTAGGCTGCCGAGGAGCTGTAAAAGGGATACTGAATGCCTGGGAAGTATGATGGAGAAGCTGCTCAGTATTGAAGAAAAGGAAAATGCAAAGTACAGCTAAAGCAAACTTGGATTTATGATACAAGTTAGCTTAGGGAAGACTGAACTCTTAACATCTTTAATTTCATTGTTTGCCAATCATTTGAGAAGAAAAACCTGAACATTTCATACATTCCTTCTAGTATTTATTGATCACTCATATGTACTGGACACTTTGTTAAGTACTGATCATACAAAGTAGAACAAGATATTCTTGTCCTTAAAGAGTTTATATTTTAAAGGGAGAGATAGGGCTGGATGCAGTGGCTCATGCCTGTAATCCCAACACTTTGGAAGACCAAGGCAGGTGGATTGCTTGAGCTCTGTGGTTTGAGACCAGCCTGGGCAACATGGTGAAACCCCATCTCTACAAAAAATACAAAAATCAGCTGGGCATGGTGGCCTGAGCTTGTAGTCCCAGCTATTCGGGAGGCTGAGGTGGGAGGATGGCTTGAGCCCAGGAGGCGGAGGTTGCAGTGAGCCAAGATCACACCACTGCACTCCAGCCTGGGTGACAGACCCAGGCCCTGTCTCAACAAAATACAATAAATAAAGGGAAAGATAGGACAAAAACTATATATATTTTCAAGTTGTGATAAGTGCAGTGAAGAACACAAAACATGTACTTTTTGTATTTTTTTTTGTTTTCTGCTTTACAATTAGATTGCCCTGCGAAATCTATGGCAAAACAGAGATAAATTGGTAAGGGCTGCAGTCTTCACAATCTACATAAAAACTATGATTGACTCAGGTCCTATATAAGGAAATTTCTGGGGATAATCCTATGACACTCTCAGTACTCTTTGAAATTCTGTAGAGCGAAGAGCTTGTGGATTCTGGCAGGAAGAGCAATCAAGGTGAAGGTGAAGATGTTGAGCTGGAATCTGGACAACTATGTCTGCAAAACCCAGTTGGACTTATAGATTGTTCCAAGAAACTATGATCCTACCTTACATCCTTTTGAGGTCCTGCAAGAATATGTAAGAGTTTTAAATGCTACCAAACTGGAAGGAGTATTTGCAAAACCATTCCTTGCTTGGCTGGATGGTCACCGAGATGGAGTCAGTTGCTTGGCAAAGCATCCAAAGAGCCTGGCTACTGTCCCTTCTGGGGTATGTGATGGAGAGGTTAGAATTTGGAACCTGACTCAACTGAAATGTATCCGTATAATACAAGCACATGAAGGCTTTGTATGAGGAATATGTACTCGCTTTTGTGGGACTTCTTTTCACTGTTGGTGATGACAAAACTGTGAAGCAGTGGAAAATAGATAGGCCAGGCTATAGAGAGGGGGAAGAGCCATTACATACAATATTAGGAAAGACAGTGGGATTGACAGGAAAGACAGGAGGAAGAGCCATTACATACAATATTAGGAAAGATACTGGGATTGATCATCACTGGAAAGAAGCTGTTTTTGCCACATGTGGACAGCAACTAGACATTTGGGGTAAACAAAGAACTAATCCTATATGTTCAATGACCTGGAGATTTGACAGTATAAGTAGTGGTAAATTTAATGCAATTAAGACACTTATCTTGGAAAGTTGCACGTCTAACAGGAATATAGTACTATATGATATGAAGCAAGCTACTCCTCTGAAAAAGGTTATCTTAGATATGAGAACAAATACAATCTGTTGGAACCCTACGGAAGCTTTCGTTTTTATGGCAGCAAATGATTATAACGTATTTACTTTTGATATGTGTGCACTGGACACTCCTGTAATGGTCCATATGGATCATGTATCTGCAGTGCTTGATGTGGATTACTCTCCCACTGGGAAAGAGTTTGTGTTTGCTAGTTTCGATAAATCTATTTGAATCTTTCCTGTAGACAAAAGTCAAAGCAGGGAGGTATATCACACAAAGTGAAAGCAACGTGTTATCTGTGTAAAATGGACTTCTGACAGCAAGTATATTATGTATGGATCTGATGAAATGAACATTCACCTATGGAAAGCTAATGCTTCTGAAAAATTGGGTGTGCTTACATCACAAGAAAAAGCAGCCAAGTATTATAACCAGAAACTGAAGGAGAAATTTCAGCATCATCCTCATATACAACCAACAGCTCATCATTGACATCTACCAAATTCTGTCTACAGCCCAATTCAGGAACAGTGCATCATGAAGGAAGCTTGTTGACGAAAGGAAGTGAATCACATTAAACACAGCAAGCCTGGATCTGTGCCAATTGTGTCAGAGAAGAAGAAACACATAGTGGCAGTTGTAAAATAGTTGGTATTCCTAACAATCCTGATGTATAATTACTTGTTACTTTTGATTTGAGAACTCTACAAATAAAAGTGCTGGGACTAGATTAATTGTAAACATTTCAGTTATATATGTAGAGCTTTATCGTTGCTCCTTTTAGCTATCCTGATAAATGATTCTTAAAGGTGGCCTAATTGATAAGACTGTCTAACTGTTTTATCCTTAATCTGTGTTCTTCTTTCATTGAAGGATACAGTACTTACAGTACTTGCAACTAACTCATTTTTTCTGTTTTTTTTTTTTGTTGTTGTTGTTGTTTTTTTTTTTTTTGAGACAGAGTCTCGCTGTGTCACTCAAGCTGGAGTGCAGTGGTGCAATCTTGGCTCACTGCAACCTCTGTCTCTCAGATTCAAGCAATTCTCCTGCCTCAGCCTCCCGAGTAGCTGGGACTACAGGTGCGTGCCACCATGCCCAGCTAATTTTTGTGTTTTTAGTAGAGACAGGGTTTCACCATGTTGGTCAGGCTGGTCTTGAACTCCTGACCTTGTGATCCTCCTGCCTCGACCTCCCAAAGTGCTAGGATTACAGGTGTGAGCCACCACACCCAGTCATTTTTTCCTGTCTTTTTTTTTTTTTGAGATGGAGTCTTGTTCTTGTTGCCCAGGCTGGAGTGCAATGGTGTGATCTTGACTCACTGCAACCTCCACCTCCCGGGTTCAAGCGATTCTCCTGCCTTAGCCTCTTGAGTAGCTGGGATTACAGGTGCCCGACACCATGCCCAGCTAATTTTTTTTTTGTATTTTTAGTAGAGACAGGGTTTCATTATGTTGGACAGGCTGGTCTCGAACTCCTGACCTCGTGATCTGCCCACTTTGGTCTCCCAAAGTGCTGGAATTACAGTCATGAGCCACCATGCCTGGCCTTTTTTCCTTTACAGATATACTTACTTTCTCTCTGATCTATTGTCATAGACACTTTACATTTGAATTGACATTTAAGACCAAACATTTCTTCTAATACCTTTAATATTACTTTGAAAATGATTGCAATGATGTTTCTTCCTATGATTCCACATAACATTTAGAAGAATTATGTCAACTTTTCATAACTGAATTTATTTCTATTGCTTTATTTTTATTTGGCTTTTTGACCCTTTCAAAACAATCAGCCTGCATTTATATAACTTTTATAAATAATATTATAATTTGGGTCAAGTTAAGATAATAAAACTTCCTTTCAGTATTCAAAAAAAAAAAAAAAAAGAAATTCTGTAGACTCAGTGTTCTAAACACTGAGGGGCTCCTCAGAGCCAATTCTAATAATTAAAGAGGTGAGATTAACTGCTGCCTGTGTGGTTCGATGTTAAACCCTACCTTCTGTTTGCTATGACCACCTCCTATACAATGCCCACCCTCCTGTTACATATCCCGAAATTCCAGGCTTGAGAATTCTAACAGACTGGCCTAAAAAGAAGAAAACAGGGAAATGTGATTAGTCATGAAGCAGCTAGTGACAAGGAGAGAGGAATGAGGAATATGCCCAGAGCTGTGGAAAAAAATGAACAAGAAAACTGACTGAAGATACTCTACGTAGGAGAGTGAATTCACACCATTTCAACATCAGTAACTTAGGTAATGAGAAGAGGAAGAGTGGTCAACAGAATTCCTTTTCAGTTTAATAGTGTAGGGGCTGCGTGCAGTGGCTCATTCCTGTAATCCCAGCACTTTGGGAGGATTGCTGGAGCCCAGGAATTCAAGACCATCCTGGGGAACATGGCAAGACCTTCTCTCTACTAAAAATACAAAAAAAAAAAAAAAAAAAATTAGCTGGGCATGGTGGTGCACGCCTGTAGTCCCAGCTACTTGGGAGGCTGAGGTGGGAGGATTGCTTGAGCCTGGGAAGTCAAGACTGCAGTGAGCTGTGATTGCATCACAGCCTGAGTAACCAAGAAAGACCCTGTCTCAAAAAAAAAAAAAAAAAAAAAAAAAAGAGCATAGCATGGGGATCCCATGCACGAAACTCCAAAGTAAGCCTTTGAGGACTTGTTGCTCAGCGTTAAGGAGGTACTATAAATAGGTACTATGCATGCAGAGTCCTAAACACTTTCTTAGCTAAGCATGTGATTACTAAAGCCATTAGAAGTAAGAAGACAGGGAGATAACTTAATGTTATTTTTATGTTAAAAGGTTAATTGTACTGTCATTAATAGAATACCAAGGAACTATGTAAAATATGTTTATGCCTTGTTCTCATGTATCTACTAGTGAAAGAGGCAAGATAATTAATTAGAGCAATCAAATAAAACTATCTCCTCAGGTCTTTTAGTGGCACACATTTTTGTCTGCCTAGCATTCCTTGTGGGAAACATGCTCCTCCTCCAACACTCCAAAGTATTTCTGGTCATGTGGTTTGGGCCAGGGATAAGTATGTGATGTAGGCTCAGGCAATCAGTATATTTTATTCCTCTCATCACAGTGACTGGCTCATGAAAGAGTATGTAGTATATGATGGACCATTTGAAAGTCTCTGGGTGTTTTACCAGAGACTTTTCAGAAAAATGTCCCTTTTTTGGATCATAGGCTCTAAAATCTCTAGAGGTCTGGAGCAGCCAGGACCCATCCATCTTGCTGCTACATGGAAGGGGTTAACTTGAAGATGAAGCAAAGTAGACGCAAAGAATGCTAGGAAGAATAGGGAACGGGGGAAGAAAGAGTCCAAACAGACATTTTGTCCATGCTAAGAGATCCTTGTGTGAATGAAATTCAGTAGAAGGATAGATTCCTATTAGCCTATTAACAAGGGGACAGTTGGTGGGGCGGAGGGGGTATGACTCACTGTAGAACCACTTGTCCTTGTCAGGAGGGGCTAAGCTCCCCCAGGAAATTTACAGTGGTAGGGGAATGATGATAACAAATAACCAGTCTGGGACTTACTTGAAGTTATTTGCCTTTCGGTAACTTCAAGACTGCTGAATATGCACCCACTTTCCTGGAAGCCTTCTTGTGCCCTCTGCTGCCTTAATGTCAACTTGAGTTACCTGATTCACCTAAGATCCTGTCAAAGTCCAACATAATGGTTTTGTTGTCTTACTCAAGCGTCAGACTTTAAGATGTTTGGAGGCAGGGCCTGTATCTCCCACTTCTGCATTTTCATGTTTTGCACAGCCCCAGAACCCAGTAAGCATTTCAGTGATGCTTGAATGAGTGAATCTGATAAGGCATATAGAAACAGAAGCCCCGAAATATTAGCCTGAAAAATTCATGGCTTTGCATTAAAGTACTGCCTCTCCAAGCATCCTCTTGAAAAATACAAATACCCAGAGGAAACATAACATGTTTAACTGATGACCAACAATTCTCATTTTTGGCAGTTATCAGAATGGTGGTGTCAGAGGTGTTAAACAAAACAACTTCATCTTGAATAGGAGGTAGGTAAAATAAGGCTGAAACCTACTGGGCTGCATTCCTGGATAGTTAAGGCATTCTAAGTCACAGGACAAGATAGAAGATCAGTGCAAAATACAAGTCATAAAGACCTTGCTGATAAAACGGGTTACAGGAAAGAAGCCAGCAAAAACCCACCAAAACCAAGATGGTGACAAGAGTGACCTCTGGTTATCCTCACTACTACACTCTCACCAGCACCATGACAGTTTACAAATGCCATGGCAATGTCAGGAAGTTACCCAAGGAGGTCTGAAAATGGGGAGGCATGAATAATCCACCCCTTGTTTGGCATATCATCAAGAAATAACCATAAAAAGGGGCAACCAGCAGCTCTCGGGGCTGCTCTGTCTATGGAGTAGCCATTCTTTCATTCCTTTACTTTCTTAATAAACTCGCTTTCACTTTATTGTATGGATTCACCCTGAATTCTTTCTTGTGTGAGAGTCAAGAACCCTCTCTTGGGGTCTGGATTGGGATTCCTTTGCTGTAACAAAGGGAACTATAAAAATTGGATTTTAGGCCAGGTGCAGTGGCTCACACCTGTATTCCCAGCACTTTGGGAGGCTGAGATGGGCGGATCACCTGAGGTCAGGAGTTTGAGACCAGCCTGCCCAACATGGTGAAACTCCGTCTCTACAAAAAAAAAATTACAAAAATTCACCAGATGTGGTGGTGCATGCCTGTAATCCTAGCTACTCGGGAGGCTGAGGCAGGAGAATCGCTTGAACCCGGGAAGTGGAGGTTGCAGTGAGCCAAGATTGCACCACTGCACCCCAGCCTGGGTGACAGAGTGAGACTTCGTCTCAAAACACAAACAAAAACAAAATTGGATTTTAAAGAACACTGTTTGTATGAAAGAAAGGCCATAGATATGTGTAACTAATTTGAAAAATAGTTTGCCATTATTTCCTAAAGCTGAACATTCATCTATGTATGACCCAAAAATTTCACTCCTAGGGATGGGACCAAAGGAAACTGCTATGGTTCAATTGTGTTCCCCAGATGTCAGGTTCTGGAAACTGAATCTCCAATGCAAGAGTGTTGATAGGTGGGACTTTTAAGAGGTGAGGGAGTAATGCTGTTGTTGTGGGACTGGGTTAGTTATCTCAGGGGTGGGTTCCTGAGGGATGAGTTTGGCCCCCTTCTTTTGTGTGAGCACTTTCTCTTGCCATGTGATGCCTTCCACCATGTTGTGATGCAGGAGATTCATCCCCTTGATCTGGGACTTTCTAACCTCCAGAACTGTGAGCCAAATAAATCTCTGTTCCTTATAAACTACCCAGTGTGTGATATTGTGTTATAGCTGCATAAAAAGGACCAAGATAGAAACTTTTACACATGTAAAACAGGAGATGTGTACAAGAATGTTCATAGCTGCCCTGTTTTTGATGCAGAAACTTGGAAACAACTGAAATGCCTGTTAACAGGAGAGTAGATGAATAAATTGCAGTGTATTTACACAACTATTGTAGGACCATAAAAACAAACAAACCACACTGATTCACAACAATGTGGAAAACTCCTAGCAATAACATGAAGTGAAGAAAATAAATGCCCCAAATTTATATGATATGACATATAGTCATACACCACATAATGGCATTGCAGTCAATGATGGACTCTATATATGACAGTGGTCTCATAAGATTATAATGGAGCTGAAAAATTCCTATCACCTAGTGATGTCCTGAGGAATTGACTAACAAGAAGTTTTCGGAAATGGAACAGGAATGCGTGGCTGAAGAAGAGGCAAGAGAAAAGGAAATTGCAGGAGAGGAAAAAGAAGAATCCCCAAGAAAATTCATGAAGGGTTTAGCAGAACGTTTGCAAACCTCAACAAGCTCCTTAAAATGTTTAAATCATAGACCCCAACACTGAAGTTTTCATTAATAGAGAGGAATGTTCATAGTGCAGTATCTGCTTATAAGCAAATCTTTGAAAAAAAAAAAAAAAAAAGAAAAAAGAAACAAACCAAGAATACCACCATGCACGTATTTCTGAAGAGTGACCCTCCTCAAGAAGAACCACAGGCAGGACCTTCAGGAGGAATTCCGGAAGAAGGCACTGTTATCATAGGAGATGACAGCTCTGTGCATGTTATTGCCCCTGAAGACCTTCCACTGGGACAAGTTGAGGAGGTGGAAGACAGTGACATTGATCAGGACGCTGTGTAGGCCTAGGCTAAAGTGCATGTTTTAATGTTAGTTTTTAACAAAGAAGTTTAAGAAGTAGAAAATGAAAATTTAAAAATGGAAAATTTGAAAAAAAGCTGATAGAATAAGGATATAAAGAAAGAAAATACAATGTGTTCCTGTTTTAAGCTAAGTGTTATTTCGAGAGTTTGAAAGTTTAAAAAAGTTTATAAAGTTAAAAAGTTACAGTAAGCTAATTTATTATTGAAGAAGGAAAATATTTTTAAAATAAATTTCCCATCGCCTAAGTGTCCAGGGTTTATAATCTCTGCAGTACTCTATAGTAATGTCCTAGGTCTTCACATTTACTCAGCACTCACTCACCCACTCATCCAGAACAACTACCAGTCCTGCAAGCTCTACCTATGGTAACTGCCCTGTATAGGTATACAATATATGAATCTTTAATACTGTCTGTTACTTTACCATGTTTAGATACCCACATACTTAGCATCATGTTATAGTTGCCTACAATATTCAGTGCGGTGACATGCTGTGCAGGTTTGTAGCCTAGGAACAATGTGTTATGCCGTTGCTAGCGTGAGCCTAGGTGTGTAGCATTCTACACCATCTAGGTTTGTGTAAGTGCTCTCTGTGATGTTCACACAATGACGAAATCACCTAATGATGCATTTTTTAGAATGTATTCCTGTCGTTAAACGATGCACAATCTATTTTTCTAGAGTTACAATTAATATAAAAATAAGCTTTATAGAAATACATATAGGTGCAATAAAACTATATTTCAAAAAACTAAGGAATTCTCTGGATGATGGTGACCCTGTGTATGTGTGTGTGTGGTGGGGGGTGAGGGG
>NW_012103120.1:4328315-4359330 GCF_000951045.1 Mandrillus leucophaeus | reverse complement strand
GTGTGGGGTGTGGGATGTGGACACTGTATGGTTAGATGAAGTTTATGTCAAGGTTCCAGATTTTGTTTTGGATGGTAGGCTTCCAGGTACTTATTAAGAATAATGAAATAAGAAACTACGCACAAACATGACTAGAAAGCCTGACTTTCCTAGGAAACTGTCTGAGGCTGATGCTTTATTTGGAAAGTGCAATCTCAGAGCATTGATAGTAGGGGCAAGTGAGGCGAGGAGAAAGGATAGGGATTAATGCCGGGGGTGCTTTGGCCTTGCTTCATGAAGAGCTCTGCTGGTGAGTTGGCAGGTGAGCCTGTCCAGCCACATGGGAGTCTTCAGGTGGGACAGGTCTGCCTTGGAGCAGTCCTTGGGTGGAAGAAGGGAGAGGAAATGAGTAGATTGGGTCTCTGACTGGAAGGTAACTTCTCTGGGGCACTACCTCTGGGTTGCTTATCTGGCCTCTTTTGGTGGCAGCCGGGAAACTAAATCTCACATCTTGTGTTTTAGTTAAGTCTAGAAGTGGTGGGAGATGCCAGAATCTCAAGCCTGTGACTTTTCTGCCTAGCTGCCCAACAGCAGCAAGGGCATGGTCCCAGCCCTCCCTGGCAAGACGCTGGCTGGCCCCAGGCAGAGTAAGTTGGTGGTATGGAGGCAACTGAGTCATATCTGGCAGCCGAGCGTCTATGGGATGCCATGAGAGCAGGAGCTTGGGAGTCAGACCCACGTTTGAATCTCCATGTGAACTTGGATCAATTTCTTAACTTCCCTGGAGCCTCATCTAGAATGTGGGAGTAGTGATAACTACCTCCAAGTGTTTGTTTCTCATATTAGAAAGGGATAATGTACATAATGCAACCAGCAGAATCTTTGGCATCTAATAAGTGCTAAAAATATGTAACTCCCCTTCGTCCTACCCCTGCCATGAAGCACAACTGAGATAGTACTGGGGGTTGAGGGTGGGCAGACCTGGCTTAATTCCCCTTCTCTCCTTGTCCCACCTGGCCCATTTCCTGGCCTTGGGCAACCCAAGAGCACTGGGCCCTGTGTTAAAGGATGAAGGGGAGAAAGACGCTTTGCACCCCCTTCCTAAGGTCAACAGTCCTGAGGCTACACCTTTCCTCTGTGCCCTGGGTTTAAAGAGGGATCTCAAACAGAGATGGGTACTCCAAGCAGGCATATAAGCTGCTGTCCGCTGGAAATAATATTCATCAAATATTTGTCTAATATTTACTTTGGCTGGGGGCAAAACTGGCCCAGCAGGACAAAGGCATGTTTCCCCAATATGTCAGTGGTTGGGAATGGAGGCCCAACGCCATTGATGGCAGATTTCTAATTTATTTCAGGGCTATGTCTGCCCTCTTCTGGCATGCTACCATGCCACCTGTTCATCTGGTTGTTTCTTATATGTCTAGAGCCCCGCAAAGGGTGACTAGGTCAGCCAGAGCTCTTGCTAGGCTTCACTGTAATTCAGAATTACTTTTACTCTTTGATCACGTAAGAACGTTCATTTCCTGAATTGCCTGTCTTATACGTTTAAGTGCTCGTGTATTTCATAATACCACTATAGGATCTTGCATTTGAATACTTACCAGGGAGTGAAATAAATTCACACTGCTATTTTGCTGGTGAAGTATCCTATTGTGTAAGTGAAGTTTTTAATTTTGTAGATTTAGATGAGTAAGTTAAAATTTTCCTTTCTGGTTCTTAATTTGTTTTCTAATTTGGGGTAAAATGAAGTTAGGTGGGGGCAGTGGAGAAACTTTCAAAGGGAGCTCTTCATATCAGTAATGTTTATACACGCTCCAACTCCAAGACGCCGTTTCGAGGGCAGAGAACACTCCTGATCGCTAGGTTGACCCTGTTCACTTTGAGTTAATCCTGTGGCCTCCACAAGCATGTAGAAAATTGTGGAGAAGAGGCACTCCTTATGCTCTCATGAATTTTATTTGGCCTCCCCATTCTGGCTCACTTCTTGTGAATGCAGATTCAGTTGGCCCCAATTTTTTTTCTAGTGGGCAGGAGTAAAAGGCGTAGAATGTTGTTGAAAGGTTTTGTACTACTGTGCAAAGTAATACTGTACAAATTATCTTCTGCCTCTTTCCCATAAGACCTTTTGAGCAAAGGCCAATTCTAGAATTCTGGAATTCTGCTAGAACTTTCCTTTGGCTAAATTTGATTGTTCCTGAAAAATCAGTATGCCAGAGGACCACATTTTATTTATTTTTTCAAGACAGGTTCTCACTCCTGTTGCCCAGATTCGAGTGCAGTGGCACGATCATGGCTTACTGTAGCCTCAACCTCCTGGGCTCTCCCACCTCAGCCTCCTGAGTAGCTGGGTCTACAGGTGTGCACCACCACGCCCAGCTAATTTTTTGTATTTTTAGTAGAGATGGGGTTTTGCCATGTTGCCCAGACTGGTCTTGAACTCCTGGACTCAAGCAATCCGCCTGCCTCTGCCTCCCAAAGTGCTGGGATTACAGGTATGAGCCACTGCACTGGCCAGGACTGCATTTTAATTGTACTAAGTCATCTGTGTCTTAATGTGAATGGCAGACAGCTTGTGTCAGTGGCTGCTCTGAGGACAGCCCCAGAGTGGAGGGGAGGAGAGCCTGGAATTAGGTAACTCAGGACTCAGAGAGAACTCCAACTTTGGTAGGAGCCATCCTGGACCTGCCTACAGCTAGTAACATTTTGGCCGTGAAATCCTCCTCCTCCTTGCAGGTGTAAGCTGTTCCTTAGCCTTTAACTTTCAAATTAAAAATGTTTATTTAGGGTAGTAATGGAAAATAGAAGATAAGTTAGCAAAGCCAGCAGAAATTGGAGAATTCATAAACAATAAAACACCAGAAAAGTATTACCCAAAATGCAACTTTGAAAAAAGGTAAACATTAAAACAAATCTTGAGAGCCAAGAATAAAGGTCCTCGAGGGAGGTAACACATGCCATGATATTTTTTGCACTCTTTCTCTTTTGCCCTGTGATACTGGTCCATCTTTTATGAAGGTCATCTTTTATGAAATTCAATAATGGTAACTAATGTTAGGGTGTCTCCTGAGGCAATATGAGATTATATGGTAGGTAAACAGTAGGCCATTGCTGACTCAAAGGAAAGGATCACTTAGGAACACAATTAGCCCAGTGCCGGTGGTCCCTTTTAGTCAGAATCCTCAATCTCTGTGGGGATCACCCTTTGGCCTGGACTTTATTGAGCTGCCAGATTAAAGTCATGAGAATTGAGCCTCATTTTTTCCCATTCCTATTCTTAGATAATCCATTCATTCTTTTTCAATTTACCAGGACCAGTCCCAGAAAATGTTGAGAACTGGGTGTGAGTAATAATCACCAATATTATACGGTTCCTTGTAGTTTGCAAAGCAGCTTTACATACATTATTGCATTTAGTCCTCCCAATAACCCTGTGAAGCAGGTGTTATATTATTATAATCATCACAGTTTCACAACTGTGGAAACAAAGCTTAAAGAGATGATAGGACTTGCCTAAGTTCAGAGAGAGAGGGAATGGCTCTCAGCTCAGGTGTTTTGATCCCAAGTCCTGTTGCTCCTCAGTTCACGTTGAATCTGAGGAGCTACCATTTGTCCACCATGCTCCTCTCACTCTTATTAATAACAACAAGGGTAATAGTGGCCAATATTTGAGGGGTATTCACATGATACCAAGTACATCCCATGTAATCCTCACACCAATTGTATGATACAGGCTTAATAACTGATCTTATTTTACAGTTGAGTAAACTGAGGCTCAGAGAGGGTAGGTAAGCCTGAGAGAGGTGGGGTATGTCGACCAAGGGTCATAGCTAGTAGGTGGTGGAGACAACATTTAAATCTAGACCTGTTTGGTGTCCGTGCTCTTAAACACGCGACTCTATGACCTTGTTGTCTCTTTGGTTTCTCTTCCAAGGTTTCTGGCTTCGTCCAAATGTTTGATTCAACACAGCAGAAGCACACAGGCTGCTTTCAAGGGCAAAGAACCAAACTACAGGCTGTTGGGAGGACACAGAGAATGAACAATGGGTTCTCCCGGACTTGTAAGAGTGGGAAGCACCACTGACCTGCAGACGAGGATTGACAGAACAAGACAGTAACGATGGGGTGCAGACAGGCTACCCCGAAAATATGGCACCTCGGCATATTGAACAGTGTAAGCGAAGGAATTGGAAAAAAACACATAAGCAGGAAGGTCTCTGTGACCTTTGTCCAACCTTCTTTCCTGAGGCAGGTCCTAAAACCTAGGAGGCCTCTCTGACTGTCCCCTGCAGCAGGTCTTCAGGTGCTCATGTGAGAGGTGCCCTCCCCACATCTGGAGGAAAAGAGCATCCTTACCTCTGAGGACACAGGACACAGAGAAAAATCTGAACAAACAGGCCTGCCTAAGTTCCCCCAGCTTATTACCGTCACACCATACTCTTTTCCCTTGCATATGTCTCCATTACCATCCACTCTCCATCAAACCTACCAGAAAAAACAGGTTTCACTGTTTCTTCGGGTCTTCATTTCCTTATGAAGGCTCCCGTACCCACAAAACTTACATTTAAATAAATTTATATTTTTTTCTTTTGTTCATCTATCTTTTATTAGAGGGGCCTCAACAATGAGTCTAGGATGGGTGAGGAAAATACATTTTTAGTCACTACAATAACAGATGCATTAGTCAGAAGGGACATGGAGCCTACTGGGGGACTGGAAAAAAGCTGGCTGGATTAACCCACATGCAGGCATTGGGGACTTCATACGGATCCTCTGGCCTGAATCATTTGCATTTCATTGCAGGATGGCAGCGCTTAACACGAAGGCATTCCTTACCAGCAATGACCTATCATAAGGCACGTGGAGGGCTCAGGGTCACCAGCTGGGTACGGGAAGCCCCTGGAAACACCCTATGAAGGCAGCAGCCTGCTCCAGACAGGGAACACAGACTGAGAGTGTGAACACAGACTGAGACTCTCGTTGGCTACAAATGCTTCTGCAGTAAGTAAATCCTAAAAGATAGAACTTCTTTGACGGAAAGGCCATAATACACTTGAATGTTACTTAACCCAGCAATCCCATTACTGGGCATATACTCAAAGGAACAGAAATCATTCTATTATAAACATATATGCATGTGCATGTTCATTGCAGCACTATTCACAATAGCAAAGACATGGAATCAAACCAAATGCCCATCAGTGATAGACTGGATAAAGAAAATGTGGCACATACACACCATGCAATACCATGCAGCCATAAAAAGGAATGAGATCATGTCCTTTGCAGGGACATGGATGGAGCTGGAAGCTGTTATCCTCAACAAACTAACACAAGAACAGAAAACCAAACACTGCATGTTCTCACTTATAAATGGGAGTTGAACAATGAGAACACATGGACACAGGGAGGGGAACAACACACACTGGGGCCTGTGAGGGGGATGAGAGGGGGAAGGAGAGCATCAGGAAGAATAGCTAATGCATGCTGGGCTTAATACCTAGGTGATGGGTTGATCTGTGCAGCAAACTACCATGGCACACATTTACCTATGTAACAAACCTGCACATCTTGCGTGTGTACCCCGGAACTTAAAATAAAAATTAAAAGTAATTTTAAAAAGCAACAAACAGTTCCTCACCACCGTTAAGAGATATTTAGCTAGTTTCCTTGCTGATTGAACCTGGCAGAGGTGAGGGGGGATGTTGGTGAGAAAAGGTCTGGGAATGAGACGATTTGTCCAGCCCCATAAAAGGAAATCTCTGGAAGAATTGGAGCAGGTGGGAGAATCTGCATCTCTTTCATCTTCCATCGCTCCCTGGGGAAGCAGTGGGGCGGTGCTTCTCCCAGTCCTGGCTCCTGGTTCGCAGGCCTGGAGACACATTAGAATCACCTGAGGGGCTTTTAAATCCACCCGTGCCTGGGACCCACCCAGAAACCTCCGGGAGTGCGGCTGAGGTAGGAAAGCTTTTAAAAACTCTTCAGGTGACTGTGAAGTACAGAGCATATTACTGCTCGAGAGTTTCAGAACCAGAAAAAAATAAGTGACACAGGTGTCCAGTGAAACTTTCCAGCATTTCGGTGAGTTTGGAAGGGAGCAGGCATTATAGATAGATTTTTAAAGAGGGAAAGTGGGACCCTGAGAGGAGGAGCAATTTGCCTGGGTCAGTGGCAGGGTTGGGGAAGGAGGTAGCCTCATTTTCTTTTTCATCCCCATACCCTTTTTTTTTTTCTAGTGGCATATTATAGTATTAATTGTTCTGACAGCTTAGCTTTATATGTACTCAGTCATGAAATTTCCACTCCGTCACTGGACAACCCCTCCAGTTAGACCTACACACTGTTGTAAAGCGTTTCCTGGCAGGGAAACCCAAATATTTCGTTTCTAATTCTTAACTCTTTGCAAGTCTGAGGAGTGGGTCATGAGACTCCCACAACTGTTTAGAAGGAGCCAGGGCCCACGTTTCACGCATTCTGTACAAAGTATAACACATGTGCGTGCAGTGAAAATGCAAACGTGAGGGTGGCATTCAGACCTAACACAGTCTCAGCTTTCAATCCCGCTGTGAATCCAGCGTGGCTGTCATGGGATCTACAGCAGTTAATTCTTTCAGAATTCAGAGCTAAATCCCCAAGGAGACCTGGGTTGGAGAGGCCACCTGAATGGTGGCCTGCTTAAAGGTGCGGTCATGTTTCCTGATTTAACTGAGTCAGTTTGGTTGTTTATTTTTGCCATTTGATTTCAGGGCAGGGTTGGCTTCAGTGTGCTGGCAATTCCCAGATAACTTATGCTCTGAGGGACTGAGACAGGTGTTCAAGAACCCCCAGTGACTATT
The DNA here is from genome assembly GCF_000951045.1 of Mandrillus leucophaeus. Classification (NCBI taxonomy): domain Eukaryota; kingdom Metazoa; phylum Chordata; class Mammalia; order Primates; family Cercopithecidae; genus Mandrillus; species Mandrillus leucophaeus. Next base: position 4,352,515 of record NW_012103120.1, on the reverse strand, counting down.
ATTTAATTTTGTTCCTCCCCCAGCCTCATGGTTTATATATGAGTTGTTATGCGACAGAGTTCTATTTTTAACTGCAAACATGCTCTGTTCAACTGGAATCATGTTCTTTAGACACTGCATTATGCAAGCTGGCTCCAAAGTTTGCCAGGAGTGCTAAACTAAACTGTGACAATTCCCAGCCGTAGTCACTCACACCCCCACAGTGAACCAAACAGCATGCTTACTTGCTTCAAGATAGAGTTTCAGTTGTGTTAAATAACTGCCTGGTGCTACCTGATGAGAAAGCCATCTCTGGCTGTTTGGATCAGCTTCTCTGATCTTGTCTCCTGTCTAATCCCAGAATAAATCCTTTGGGTCTTGGGGGAGGACGTTAAAAAGGCTCTGATGAAGAAGATTAAACCTGAAACAAGTCATAATGAGGCATAAACAAGGTAATATTCATTGTAAGGGATCTTCCCAGGTTCTAAGCAGGAGAGGAGAAAAGATGGTTTCGATGGAGGGCATCTGTTGAGAAACCCCTCTGATGTAGATGTTCCTGTGGAGTCATTTATATCCAAAAGTTAGGACATTAGACAAATGCACTGGTGGGTTCTCAGGGTTTTTTTTTTTTTTTTCATGGGGTGATCATAAAGAAGTAGCTCTCAAGAATTGCATCGATCCAGGGATCTTCTGACTCCTGAAGATTGACATCTGGTTTATCTAAGATGACCCAGGGAAGGGGCGGAGCTGGAAGTCTCTGCAGGGAGATTGTTAGTACTTGCTGGGATTCTTTGGTGGCAAGCAACAGAAATAAACTCTCAAGAAGAGTTAATCTACTTAAGCAGAAAAGGACTTTTTAGAAAATAAGTTCCATGAGAACAAGGGCTAGCTTGTTCACTGGTATTTCCTCAATAGAACAGTATCTTGAATATAGTAGGTACTCATTGTCTTAGTCTGCTCAGACTTTTTACAAAATTCCTAAAACTAGGTAATTTATAAACAACACAGATTTATTGCTCACAGTTCTGGAGTCTGGGATGTTCAAGATCAAGTTGCCAGCAGATTCGGTATCTGATGAGAGCCCGTTCCTCATAGTTAGTGCCTTCTGTGTGTCCTCACATGGCAGAAGGGGCCTGCAGGTTCCCTTACACCTTTTCTATAGGGCACTAATCCCATTTGAGAGGCCTCCTAAAGGTCCCACCTCTTAATACAATTACATTAGGGATTAAGTTCTATAAATTTTAGAGGGACACTAACATTCAGATCATAGCGCTCAGTAAATATTCATGGACTAAAAGAAGTTATAGGGTGGATCAAAGCATTGTTAGGAAGATTGAGAACCAGTTTTGGAGAAGGATAAGAATGAAAGCATCTCTGGAGGGGCTAAGGTAGCAGGAACTAGGTCCCTGACAGTCTCATCAGGATACCACTGCTGTAATAACTGCTTTCCAAACATTCTTATATTTGTAAGTGTCTACACTCATGCTTCAAAATCCAGACAGAGTGAGTGTATATTAATCAGGGCTCTCCAGAGAAATAGAACCATCTCTCCCCCTCTCCCCGTGTGTATAAAAGAAGGAATTGACTCATGTGATTGCAGAGACTGGTAAGTGCAGTCTGGCAGGTTGGAGACCCAAGCAGAACCCATGTTCCTATTTGAAGGCCATCAGACAGGAAGAATTGATGTTGCATATGAAGGCAGTCTGCTAGAGAATTCTCCTTACTTAGAGGAAAGTTTGGTCTTTTAATTCTATTTACGCTTCAAGTAGTTGGATAGGACCACTCACTATGGAGGGCAATCTTCTTGACTGATTAAAATGTTAATCTCTTTCAAAAACACCCACCCTTGCAGAAACACTCAGAATGTTTGACCAAATATGTGGGCACCCTGTGGCCCAGTCAAGTTTACACACAAAATTAACCATCACAGAGAAGGAGAGAGACAGTGCAACTAGCTTGAGTCGTGTGCCCACCCCTTTGGCTCGTAGAAGGCAGGGTATTTTGTCAGTTCTAGAGATCTGGAACCATGGGGCAGAACTGATTTCCTAAAGGGAAAGTGGAGAGCTGTTACCAGTAGAAGGAGAATAAATAGTGGGAAGCTACAAAACAACTGGCTCTTCTTGAAGTACGGTTTTATTTTTCTTCTTTTGTTACTTGCTTCCATGTGAGTCAACATCAAAACACATCTGTGCTGTTTTTCTTGACTTCTTCCAGCTCCTCTATACAAGAGGGAGAACAGCTGGGATGGGGAAAAATATTTTTTTGTCTTTTCTCTCTTCACCTCCAGTCCTCAGTAGAGGTAACTGTTTGAAGGGTGATGGTTACCTCCAAGTCCTTGCTCTTGGGGGTCTGTACTAATGATTGAGCACTCGAACACTGCCTCACTCTGAAGAGGTCCCTCAACACTGTAAAAGGCATTCACAAGACATCCCTGCCCTGGAAGAGTTTGAATCTGTTAGACTTTGTGCATTTTTCTTATTTTCTATCCTTCACCTACTAGTTGTGGCTGCTACAAACCCATATAGTTCTTCTGGAATTAAAGAGACACGCTTCCCTCAAAGTGCTTTACATCTATTGGTCAGAGATGGTCATAATGCACTGAGTTTGTTAGAATGACACGTTGCTATGTACCAGGAAGTTATCACAGGGCATGTAAGTCTACCATGTCTACAATGTGAAGGATGCCTCGTTAGATGCAGCACTCTCATGCAGTGTACAATCTGTCTACTTTATATGGCAGGCCTGAACTACTGAGGGAGAGAGAGACTGCCAGAAATCAGGAAAGCACAACTTATTTAACGCTCTTATGAATGGTTTGTGCTGCGGGATGGGTGGAGTTCCCTTTATTTGTGTTCTGACCAATGGCTGAACCACTAATCAGATTCAAGACAGAACCTTGAATCCTTTAGTGTGGCAAGTCCACCATAGTTCCTGAGGAAGCTGCCTTCGAGGAATCGGGGACCACTGCTCTCCTTTCAGGAGAATTCCTGAGAGACCTGCATATCTCAGACCTGACAAGCAGGGAGTGGCAATGGGTATATTGCTATTCCAGGATACAACTGCTGTGAGATCCTCTTCAGAGGTTTATAAGCTTGACTTCTCATTAGCACGTTAGATATAAGGCATGACTCACTGCCAACTCTACAGACCCATGATAGGGTAGACAAGATCAATAGTCTAAAATCAGATTTTAAAATGAACAGAAATTTAATGCTTTTTCTTGTATGCCATGGGATCACATGGTACACATCCTGGGGTAGGCATAGCCCACTTTGTAGACCACTGATCTAGAGCCTGGTACTCCCCTTACAACACCTGTGCAGGCAGGGCTAATTGACTACAACACCATGGGCCTGGAGACATCCTCACCCTCCATTACAACAAGTGGACACGTGGTTTCTAGGCCAAGGGTTGGCAAATTACAGCCCATTGGCCATATCTGGCCAGCCCCCTGTTTTTGAGACACAGCCACACTCACTTGGTTATGTATCATCCATACGTTTTTTCACACTAAAAAGGCAGAGCTGAGTAATTGCCACGGAGAGCAGATGCTCCACAAAACCTCAAATACTTACTCCCTGACCCTTTATGGAAAAAGGTTGCTGACCCCTGCTCCGGGCGGGCAGTATTGATCCCCGTGTGTTGGTAATGGAAGGTAAGACTTGTCTGCTGCCTCTGCTCTGGAGTTAGGCCGGAGTTTGCAGCATAGCTCGTTGTGCTAATAAGGCTCAGCGTGGCCCTCCCTTCTGAGGATTAGCACCTAATCCCGGCTAGCTTTCTTAGAAAGCTCATTCACTGGTCACAAGGATGCAGAGAAGTGAGTGTGGATGAAACTGGTCCTGGTCACCTGAAGTCCATGCCTTACACGGCGTGGGTCAGCTGTGTCCTCTCTGCTACCTACCTCCAGGGGATGTGCCTGCTACTCAGCACAAGTAACAGAGCAGCCACATGGCCTCCCCCACTGCAGGGCTGCACAGCTACCGCACATCCCCAAGGGGGTGGGGCAAATGCATGCTGAAATGTTTGTGTGCACATGTGAGTACGTTGGTTAGGACTAGCCCCAGCTCGAGCTAATGCAAGCATGGTAGACACATGCATTTTTGCATATCCATGTACCCTTCTTTTAGGAACTGCTGCTAGATGAAAATCCAAATATTTAATTCCTAGCAATTAGTTTGGGCTTGAGTGGTACTCATTTTTATTTCAGAACTCAGGTCCTAGGCTTTATATTATTTAGATTTCAGTCCCACATGACAAACTTCGGCAGATCCTCTGAGATGTCCTGATTCTCGCTGGTGAGAATGGCAGAGACTGCTGGTTCCTTATTCAACAGCCATCTACCCTATAAGCCCTGATTTTGAGACAATCTCTGCCACCTAGGCTGGAGTGCAACCTCCACCTCCTGGGTTCAAGTGATTCTCCTGCCTCAGCCTCCCGAGTAGCTGGGACTACAAGTGTACGCCATTATGCCCGGCTAATTTTTTGTATTTTTGGTAGAGACAGAGTTTTGCCATGTTGGTCAGGCTGGTCTAGAACTCCTGGCCTCAGGTGATCTGCCCACCTTGGCCTCCCAAAGTGCTGGGATTACAGGCGTGAGCCACCACACCTGGCCACTATAAGCCCTGATTTTACTGGAAGCGTGTCCTTTAGTGAATTGTGCATCTGAAACAGGGACAGACATGTGCTTCATTTGTACTTTATCCTTTTTGTCCTTGGTGCAAACGTATTACATGCCCTAAAGCTGGCTCTTCGGGGCCATGAAAATTGCAGAAGTCATGGCCCTTCCCGCTTCAGTCACTGAACCAACACCAGTGCTCACCTACTTCAAAATGTATCATTCCGTGAGAGGAAAGGAAAACCCCACCTTGTTTTTGGATTGAACACAGCTGGATCAGATTCCTTACTGATGACTGAAAATATTAAGGAAAAGCTCAGAGTGAACAAGAAATAGGAGATCAGCTTTCCTTACAGATGCACAAAATTACACAGCAGGCTTGGGTTTTTTTTTTTCTTTTCTTTTCTTTCTTTTTTTTTTTAAATTTTGGAGCAGGGTCTTCTGTTCCCCCGGTTGAAGTGCAGTGGTGTGATGATAGCTTAGTGCAGCCCTGACCTTGTGGTCTTAAGCAATCCTCTCACCTCAGCATCCCGAGTAGCTGGGACTACAGGCATGGGCCATCGTGCCTGGCCTAAGCCTGGGTTTGAGGTCTAGATCTGTCATTCTGTCATCCTGTGCCCCAGAGTCAGTCACTTCCTCTTAAAAGGTCCAGTGTCAAGGCAAGACCACTGTGCTCTGAGGCCCCCTTAATCTCTAGGCCTGGGCATAAAATATATGGGAGATTTCCACCTTTCCTCACGGGGCTTGCAGGCTGAGGGAGTGAGAATTTCCTCTCCAGCAGCATGGGCAAATTCGTAAAAAGAAATAAATAATTTGCTTGTTTCTCATGGCCACCAAAGCTCAAAGTCTAGTGACCACCAACCAGTCCCTCCTCAGTGAGGCTGGCTGAATCCAGAAAGGCTTTCTCTGGAAGAGCCCGGAAACCTGCTGTCTCATTTCAAAAGCCATCTTCCTTCCCCGAGACAAACATGGTGGAAAGGAGGCCTGACTGATAACACTGAGGGTTTTGGGGCCAGATTTTTTTCTGCAGGCAGTTTTGGACATTTACTTTAATCTTCTTTATGTGAGCTATAAAACACATTTAGAGAAGTATACTAGCTGGTTGTAGTGGCTGATACCTGTAATCCCAGAACTTTGGGAGGCGGAGGCAGGAGGATCATTTGAACTCAGGAGTTCAGGTAGTGAGACCCCACTCAGCAAAACATTAGCCAGGTGTGGTGGCATGCACCTGTAGTCCCAGCTACTCAGGAGGCTGAGATGGGAGGATCAGCTGAGCCTGGGGAGGTTGAGGCTGCAGTGAGCTGAGACTGTGCCCCTGCACTCCAGCCTGGGTGACAGAGTGAGACCCTGTCTCAAAAGAAAAAAGTATGTTAAATACAATGAACAGTTACTGTTTGTTAAAATAAAGTAAACCCCTTATTAGTTCAAGAAACAGAACTTTGCGAGACCCCTGGAGCCCTCCTGCCTATCCCTTCTCAATTTCAGTCCCCCCTGTTTCGTGGTAACCACAGCCTCTATTTTTTTTTTTTTTGAGACGGAGTTTTGTGCTTGTCACCCAGGCTGGAGTGCAATGGTGTGATCTCAGCTCACTGCAACCTCCGCCTCCCAGGTTCAAGTGGTTCTCCTGCCTCAGCTTCCTGAGTAGCTGAGATTACGGGCACCTGCCACCATACCCGGCTAATTTTTTGTATTTTTAGTAGAGATGGGGTTTCAACATGTTGGTCAGGCTTGTCTTGAACTCCTGACCTCAGGTGATCCACCAGCCTCAGCCTCCCAAAGTGCTGGGATTACAGGTGTGAGCCACTGTGCCTGGTCCCCCACTGCCTCTACTTTTATGGTCATTCACGTCTTTGTTTTTCTTTAAAATTTTACTACATACATATATGTCCATGGCCACTATTATTTGATTATACCTACTTTCGAAATTTATAAAAATAGGTCCATACAGGATGTGTTCTTCATATCTGACTTCATTCACCAGCACGATGTTCATGAGATTCATTCTTGTTGCACATAGCTGTAGTTTATTCACTTATTGTCAATGTAGCATTTTATCACGTCAGTAGGTTTTCACAAATTCATATCATTGCACATATTTACTTGTTACCAATTTGGGGATTTCATGAAGAGATCTGCTCTGAGCATTCTTGTCCCTGCCTCCCTGTGCGTATTTCAGTAGGGTGTCCACTCTGCAGTAAAATTGCTGGGTCGTGGGGTGTGCTCCGTTGGCTTTGCTAGGTGATGCCAAAGTGATTCTGTGGATTTATACTCACAGCAACTATACATGAGGGGTCTTCGTGCCCCACATCTTTGTCAACACTGGAGAATGCTATTCTGTAAGGTTAGCTACTCTGGGTGGTGTGCATGGCTATATCTGTGTGTGTGTGTGTGTGTGTGTGTGTGTGTCTAACCTAATTTTCATTATTGCATTAGCCTAATTTTTTATTAAAATTTTTTTTTTTTTTTTTTTTGAGATAGGGTTTCACTCTGTTGCCCAGGCTGGAGCGCAGTGGCACAATACCAGCTTAACTGGGCTCAAGTGATCCTCCACCCTCAGCCTCCTGAATAGCTAAGACTAAAGGCACATGCCACCATGCCCAACTAATTGTGTGTGTGTGTGTGTGTGTTTTTTTTTTTTTTTTTTTGAGATGGAGTCTTGCACTGTTGTCCAGGCTGGAGTACAGTGGTGTGATCTTGGCTCACTGCAATCTCTGCCTCCTAGGTTCAAGTGATTCTCCTGACTCAGCCTCCTGAGTAGCTGGGACTACAGGCATGCGCTACCATGCCCAGCTAATTTTGTATTTTTAGTACAGACGGGGTTTCACCATGTTGGTCAGGCTGGTCTCAAACTCCTGACCTTAGGATCTGCCTCAGCCTCCCAAAGTGTTGGGATTACAGGCGTGAGCCACTGTGCTCGGCCCCAGCTAATTTTTTTGTGGAGACGGGGTTTTGCCATGTTACCCGGGCTGGTCTTGAACTCCTGGACTCAAATGACCACTTGCCTTGGTCTCTCAAAGTGCTGGGATTGCAGGTGTGAGCCACTGCACCTGGCCAAAAATTTCAAACACAGAATAATACAGACAACACATGCCTCTGACTACATCAAAAATTATTAACATCTGGCATATTTACTGTATCATTTATTTGTCAATTGATCTAGTTATCTATCTACTTATATTTGTTTATCTATTTTGTGTGTGTGTCACTGATTTTAAAATATTTCTTCATAACTCCCCTAAAAGAAGGGATGTTCTACCATTTTATGACAATAATCAAGAAAATAAACAATTTCTTCATATACAATATTTTGTCCATGTTCAAATTTCCCCAATTTGACCTGAAAATGCATTTATAGCTAATTTTTTGAAATCAGGATCCACCCAAGTTTATGCATTGCATTTGTCATTGTGTATTAAGTCTCTTTTAATTTTTAATCTCTTTTTGTTGTTGTTGTTGTTTTGTTTTTCATGACATGGGCTTTTTAAAAAGCCCAGGCCAGCTGTCCTGAGAAGTCCCACGTTCTGCATTTGTCTGATGTTTTCTCATGGTGTCCCACTCGTTCTTCTCTATAAGCTGAGAGTTGGGTCTAAAGACTCCATTAGATAAATCTCAGTGTGGCTTTAATGCGCATCTGTCGGATTTTTTTTTTTTTTTTTTTTTTTTGAGATGGAGTTTTGCTCTCATTGCCTAGGCTGGAGTGCAATGGTGAGATCTCAGCTCACTGCAATTTCCGCCTCCTGGGTTCAAGTGATTCTCCTGTCTCAGCCTCCTGAGCAGCTGGGATTACAGGTGGCTGCCACCACACTCAGCTAATTTTTGTACTTTTAGTAGAGATGGGGTTTCAGCGTGTTGGCCAGGTTGGTCTTGAACTCCTGACCTCAAGTGATCCGCCCGCCTTGGCCTCCCAAAGTGCTGGAATTACAGGCATGAGCCACTGTGCCCGGCCCCATCTGTTGGATTTGTAATGAGATCAAGCACCTTTTCGTGCATTTACTGGCCATTTGGAATTCTCCTCTCATGAGGTGACTGCTCAAGTCTTTGCCTATTGTTCTGTTCGCTACGTGTCTTTTTCCTGTTGATTTGCAGTTCTTTATCTTACACATGTGTTGAAAATGGCTTGTCCCACTCCGTGGTTTGCCTTTTTACTTTTTTTTTTTTTTTTAATTTCACACCCAGGCTGGAGTGCAGTGGCATGCTCTCAGCTCATTACAACCTCCATCTCCTGGGCTGAAGCGATCCTTCTGCCTCAGCCTCTGGAGTAGCTGGGACTACAGGTGCTCACCACCACACCTGGCTCATTTTTGTATTTTTAGTAGAGATGGAGTTTTGCCACGTTGGCCAGGCTGGTCTCGAACTCCTAGCCTCAGGTGATCCACCTGCCTTGGCCTCCCAAACTGCTGGGATTACAGGTGTGAGCCACCATGCCTGGTCTGCCTTTTTATTTTTGTAAGTGTATCCTTTGGTGGGCAGAAGTTTTAAATTTTAATGTCCAATTTATCAATATTTCTGTAACCTGTTAAATAAATCCTCCCTAATCTGGGGTTACAAACATGATTATAGCTATCTCCCTGATCGCCTTCCATAACTGGGTGGAAGGTCCTCGGAGAAGTGTTGTTGGTGCATGGTGTGAGGCGGAGGCCAGGTTTCATTTCCTCCTGTAACCACATTAAGAACAAGGTCCTTTCCCTAGCCCTCCGCAGTGCTCCCTTCCTTGTAACCTGAGGGCACCTGTGTGCGTGGGTCTGTTTTGGAGATCTCCACTCTATCCATTGGTCTATTTTTCTAAATTTTTATAACAATGCATACTTTCTTAGCTGCCATAGGTTTATAATAAGTCCTGATGCCCACCTATGCAAGCTCTCCCTCTGAATTACTTTAATGGTGCTGTGGCTAGGATTTTGACCTTTTCACAGGAGACCTGGCTCAAACCTCATGAGGCTTTTTTGAGATAGGATTATGGGGTTACTATTCTTTCCTGGGCTGTGATCTCGGAAGTAACCTAACTACATTTTCCAGTTGGTCCTTTCCAGGGACTCTTCTCACTTGTGTCTTATTAAATAAAGGTTTGATTTGAGACCATGGAAGTCCAGTGTTTGGAATGCCCATATCTGTTATGTTCTACTTATTGGGACAGATGGAAGTACAGGAAACACAGAATCTGAAATAGCTGGTGACCTTTCTAAGAAAAATCCTGATTTTTGAAATGGGTGCCTAAGAGGCTATTTTGATCCCTCCTTTGGGGGCTGCACGCTGTAGAAAGAACGAACTCTAAAGTCAGGTTTTTGGGCTCAATTCCTGGATATACCAGTTACTATGACCTTGGGCACATTGATTAACCACCTTGGCCTCAGTTTCCTCATCAGTAAAACGGGGATAGAAATAGAATCCACCTCATGGGTATTTGTGAGGATTAAATGTGATTATATACGAAAAGGGCCTGGCACAGAATAAGTGCTTGGTAAATCTTAGCCATGATTTTTTTTGTTGAAAAGAATTCATCTTTCCTCCAAGGGCTTTGAGACTAACCTAGGAGGTAGCAAAACCCATTCCTCTTGTGTTTCTGAGGTGCAGAGGCTTTACTTGTTGGAGACTCAGCACAGGCCATGATGATGGTCCTAACATTACCACCTGCCCCTCAGCACTCAGAAAAGCAGTTGTTTGTGGCTGTTGACCTGAGGCAAAACTGATACAAGTAGAGTTTATTTGGGCCAAATTTGAGGATTGCAGCCAGAAGCACAGATTCAAGTTGCCTTGAATATGCATTCCAATTAGCAGCAGTTACAAGTGGAATTTTTTTCCCTGAGATTACAAGTGGATTTGTGTGTGTGTGTGTGTGTGTGTGTGAGACAGGGTCTCACGTGTTGCCTAGGCTGGCATGCAGTGGGATGATCACAGCTCACTGCAGCCTCCACATCCAGGGCTCAAGTAATCCTCCTGCCCCAGCCTACTGAGTAGCTGAGACTACAGGTACGTGCTACCATGCCTGGCTTATTTTTTGTAGAGATAAAATTTTGCCATGTTGTCTAGGCTGGTCTTGAATTCCTGGGCTCAAGCAATCCTCCCACTTCAGCCTCCCGAAGTTTTGGGATTACAGGTGTGAGCCACCGTACCTGGCCACAAGTGAATTTTTAAAGGCAAAAAAGGGGCATGGGGAATGGGCTGACACAAAGTTGTCAGGAATTCTCATGGGTTTACAGAAATATCGATTAGTGATTGGCTATCTATTGTTAAGCTATAGGGTGTGTATTCTAGTGTGAGGCGTGGCGTTATTAGGTTAATTTATAGCTAAATGTGGAAAAAGCAAATAGTCTCAAGAGATGAATACGTAGCTCAAAGCGGGGAGTAGGGCATGATTGTAGTCTCATTTTAGTGTCTCTCTGGGCCTGATAATTAAAAGGACCTGCATTCCTCAGATAAAAACTCTCTTTTCTGCCCCTGGCTAATAGTTATCTAATATACTCGACTCCTTTAGTTCTTTGAACCTTACATTTCCGAGGTCATAGAAGTTACAGATGGCAGGAGTCAGAGGCATAGGCCAGGCCCCGTTCTGTGCTTGACCACCTTGCTGCTGTGGGTAGGGCAGTGGCCACCCTTCGCGCCTCTCCCGGTCCATGCTTGACCGCCTTGCTGCTGTGGTAGGGCATTGGGCACCCTTCGCGCCTCTCCCGGTCCATGGCGCCGCATCGCTGGAGGCAGAGTTGTTACAGATGCCAAACATGGGGAGAAACAGTTTACATTCGGTTTACTGAAGGGCCAAAATGAAAGACTCCAGTGGAGTAGAGCAATGAGTTTACCCCTTTAGAAGACTGGAAAGAAACTAAAAAGGGAGGCATCTCCTCAGTGCACTGGAAGAGGGTGAAGGGTGATGTGATCCTGGGAAAGCTGGGGGCTGGGGTGGGGGAACTGCACTGGATGGTCAGTGTCAGGCAGAATCATTGGCACGCCCAGCCCACCATTGTCCCAAGCCAAGCCAGTCGATACTGGTGCAGAGAAGTAGCTTCAGCTTCTGGTCTCAAAGCCATCCTCTAAAGAGTGCCACCACCTTTCAAGTCCTTTTAGAAATGGAGATGGACTAGTGGTGGCGTGGGAGGGCAGACCTAGGTCTGGTATCTCAGTGGAGCCAGACAGAAGGGCAGGCAGCTCTAGTTACATTAAAATAGCAATGTATTGTTGAGGGGTTGGAATTGCACACTTACAATTGCAGTATTCTATCTATAGTATCCCATTTTATGATAAATACGTATTTGTGTATATGTATATCCAAAAAGATCTGCCAGGTTATTTCTGCAGCTTTAAAAGAAATTGTCTTTGGGTGGAATTATTAGCACTTTTGATATTCCTCTTTTTTTTTTTTTTGTATTTGTACTATGTATCTGCATAACTTTCTGGTTAAATGAGTTTATGTTTATAATTTAAAAGAGAAGAAGCATCATTTGGCTGCACCTCCCTCAACTTCAGATGTAACTTGTGGTGGGTGGAGGACAGGGCAGGGAGGCCAGCTGGGCTGTTCCTCCTAGAGTCGGCATTGATGGTCAGGGCTCACTCTGTTGCCTACACAAGTTGGTCACTGCCCAGCTCCTAAGATGTGAAGTTCTCTCCTGACCCCCGGCCCCTCACTCTAAGGTTCTAATGTTATTTCTATTTCAATGTGGGGAGAGAAATAAAAACAGAAGCTGCCTATCTGGATCAGGGAAAGGCGAGTGGGTGTCTTTCTTCCATCTGGGTTTTCTCTGTGACTGTTAGCTGGATGCTCACGGAGCATGGGGCAGGGTAACCTCCTGCCATTTATAGTGGTGGGGTTGATGTCAGTGACTTAAGAAAATTAGGGAATAAATGTTTTAGTTACTTTCTCCAGTAACAGAAGGAGGGAGGAGTTGAGGGCAGGTATGGTGGCTCCAAAATGTTATTGGTGTCAACTCCTCCTGTGTATGCCTGTCACTCCTGTGGGTGGCTCTCAGCACTGAGCTCACAAGATGACTGCTGGAATGACTGCTGGACCATCTGTGCTGTGGCCGCGTTCCTGTTTCAGTGGGGATTGGACAGGAACAGGGGCAGATGCACCTTCCAAAAGGCCTCATCCCCAGGCTCGCCGGCATATTTAGTGACATTAATCTGTGCAAGAGGCTTGGAATGCAGTTTTTTGTTTTTGTTTCTTTTTAAACAAACATATTGTCCAAAGTTCTGTTACTAAAGGAGGAGGAAGAATAGACTTTGGGCAGGCAACAAGTAGTGTCACATAGTCCAAAAGCTCTGATTCTCACAGAAAAGTCCATAATCTTTAAGTGCTGCAGAGATTTCAGGATCAAAGTAAATTTGTAAAAAGTTGGGAAACCAAAGGTATTACAGAGTCCTATGGGAAGAGTTTGCTGGACAAGGCGGTTCTTTGACTGTAGTTGCTGAGCCAGGGTCTTGCCCCACGTTCAGCCTCAGGGCTTGGTGGGGTCGGGGTTAGCCTGATCTGCAGCTAGGCTGGCACCTGTCAGTGCCTGGATGATTGTTCCAACACAGGCAGTCCATAGGAAGCTGGCACAAGAGCTGACGGTTCTTGTTTGTCATCCCCTATATTTCCTTCTGTCCCCACTCAGTTGGGTCTGCCTGCATTCTTTTGACAGTCGCTAAAGTCACAGACATACTGGATCTTGCAGTTTTTAGAGGGGACCTGTCACCTTTCAATAAACAAGAGGGAAGATCTTTGAGCAGTGAGTCCCAGAGACCCTGTTAAAAAGAAAAACCTTAGACAAGTTTAGCAGAGTTTAAGTGAGGAAAAAAAAAAAACAAACCTCCAAAAACCAAAAAAACATGACATGTAAATCAGGCAGCCCTCTGATTCAGAACAGGTTCTAAGAACTCGGTCGGCAATGTGATCAGGTGTTACGGATGCACGGAAAACAGAAGTGAGGTACGTATAGGGTTTAACTGGTTCTGGCTCAGCGTTTGCCTTATTTGATCGTTGGTAGCCTGTGATTGAAGGAAGCTCAGTTGCTGTGATGGCGGAGACTCAACTATTTCTTACAAAAGCACACTCCTAAATTTGGGCTTTCAATTGGGTTAAGTAGTAAGCCAGGCTGCCTGCAGTTACTTAAGGACTTGGGTGCAAAGGCTTCCTCAGGCCGAATTTAGGTTATTTTAACATCCCCAATGGCCAGAGACAGGCTTCTTGGAAGCCAACTGCTTGGAGTAAAAGTGTGATGAAATTTCCTTTTGAAACATGTACTCCTTGAAATTTGGAAGACATTTTGGGCTAATAGATGTTCTCTGTGCCTGAAAATAAGGATGGCTTCTTCCAAAACGCAGGTGAGTCAGCCCTTCCCTGGAAAGAACTTGCTGACTGCTGCAGTTAGGGGCAGTCCACAAAAGAAAAACAGGAGGCTGCATCAAAGCACTGACTCCTGTCTTAGAGAACAGAGAAGAAGCTGCCCCTCAGAGGAAGGAAGGCGGCTTTCCAGGAGGCAGATGTTGAGTCAGGAGGAAGGTTGCTTCAGGATATTATGTTAAAACAGAACAAAAACCAGGCCGGGCGCCCTGGCTCACGCCTGTAATCCCAGCACTTTGGGAGGTCAATGCGGGCGGATCACTTGAGGTCAGGAGTTCAAGACCAGACTGGCTAACATGGTGAAACCCCATCTCTACTGAAAATACAAAAATTAGCTGGGCGGGGTGGCCGGCACCTTAATCCCAGCTACTCGGGAGGCTGAGGCAGGAGAATCGCTTGAACCGGGGAGGCAGAGGTTGCAGTGAGCTGAGATCGTGCCACTGCACTCCAGCGTGGGCGACAGAGCGAGACTCCGTTTCAAAACCAACCAACCAGATAAAAAACAAGAAGTCATCTGACCCCCACCCCCAGCAGAGGCTGAACTTAGAACAAGTACAGATCCCATTAGAACTATGATCTCTTTCAGATCAAAGAGCCTAATGGTACATTCTAGCTTTGCTTGTTCTCTGATTCTAGACATTTTCTGCCTTGAAATAGGAGATTTCCTGGGGTGCGTCCACCCGCCTTGCCTCAGCTCTCAAATACATCCCGGGAGCAGGGAGCCCTGCGGCAGGCAGTTGCCCAGCGCTCAGCCCTCTGCTGCCCTCTGCTGGAATGTTGCTGCCAACACCACTAGTGCTTATCCTCAAAGCTCTGGCCAATTCCTGGTACTTCTTTTTGGTCTGTAACAGAGAGAAGCTGACAAGCAAATTGCAGACCTTTGTGACTTAGACCTGAATGCTAAGTAAAATCAATGCTCCATTAACATAGAATGAGCAACATGACTGTTAAAAAAGCAATGATAAGGTCGGGCGCAGTGGCTCACGCCTGTAATCCCAGCACCTTGGGAGGCCAAGGCAGGCGGATCACGAGGTCAGCAGATCCAGACCATCCTGGCCAACATGGTGAAACCCCGTCTCTACTAAAAAAAAAAAAAAAAAGCCGGGTGTGGTGACACGCTCCTGTAGTCCCAGCTACTCTGGAGGCGGAGGCAGGGGAATCGCTTGAACCCAGGAGGGGAGGTTGCAGTGAGCCGAAATGGCGCCACTGCACTCCAGCTTGGCGACACAGCGAGATACTGTCTCAAAAAAAAAAAAAAAAAAAGGCAAAGATAGAGACATCAGTTGCTTTTTAACTTAATTACCAGGCAAGAAAGACCGTAAATTTCTTGTACTTAAGAAATGCTTCTCAATGGCCATATTGTGCAAAATATTGTGCGCATACTAAAAGGGACACATGAAACAAGTTATATACTCTCTGCTTGCAGGAGTTTATAATCATATAACTCAGAAGGAGGGGAAGTCATTACAAAATGAGACAGATCCAGCTATATCCCACGAAAGAGTAGCAGATAGTGATGGGCTCACATTCAGCTAGAGATCAGGGAGGTTGTGGAAAAGCAGCCGATGCAGCCAGGCTGCGAGGAGGTGCGAACATTCTGGGGAGAAAACAATAGGGACAAGGTCTCAGCAGGAGGGAAGAATGGTGTGTGTATGTACGTGTGTGTGTATAAAGTACTGTATATCTGTGCCCATATGTTTGGAAAGGGTGTTATCAGATTGCCTTGGGTTCCTTAGAGTTTAATTCAAAAAGCTATTGAATGCTTCAGGTAGAGTTGGACCAATAAAGACTGAGCAGTGAGATAATATTTTCAGATAGGAATAGTTGCCCCCTTCTGACTGTTTAACAAAACCCTTTATACTGTGAAATAAAACCAGCTATAGAAAACCACACAAAAGACAAGTATAGCTTAATGAATGATTACAACATAGACACCCAAACACAGCAGCCTCCCACACCCGTAAGTAACCACTATTCTGACTTTTATAGCAATTACTTATTTGCATTTCTTTCTAGTTTGTCATCTAAATGTGTAGTCCTAGACACTGTAGTTTAATATTGTTCCCCCTTTTGAATAGTGTCATGTGTCCTCAAGTTATTTTTAATTTACATGTTCCCCTCCATCTTTTCCTTTCCCTTTAAATGTATGGGCTTAAGAATCTGGGCCACTTGACTCATGATCTTGATCTTAGATTGCGTGTACGTGGTCATCTCTCATGTTCCTCTGACTTTTGTGATCCTGCAGATGGGCAGCTGGATCCAGAGGCTGGTTCACCTTCAGGCTTGAGCCCTTGGTAAGATGCTAGGTGGTGAGGCTTCTTTCATCTCATAATCTCTCTTTTATGTGCATGATGTTAGCAGCCATCGATTCTCAATGTCTGCGTGGACGGTGATACTCTGAAACAATAATCTCTTTGTTGTTTCATTTGTTAGTTAGAATACATCCATAAGGAGAAGCTTTGCCACGGCAGCAGTTCTTTAGAAAAAGGTAATTCTAAGCATCTTGTGTAGTTTTGGATAGTCACACCCTCCTAAGGCTGAGCCCTTAGTAGCTGGCTCTCTCAGAATCTTGCAGAGGACAAAATGGCCCCGGGAATAGTGGCCCAGAACTGCTGCCACTGGCCATTTGTGGACACAATCAGAGGACTCCTACCCTACCCACCACTCTTCCAGTGACCTACTCCTCATGGGTTGGGATAGCTGTTTCTGTCCATATGGAAGATTAAACACTCTAAATTATCTTCCACTTGAAAACCAGAAACGAAATGCTAGACAAAACAACATCTTTAAAACATGTAATACTGAGCTTCTTTAAAAGAAATCTGGAGAGGTCAAAAAACAAGAAGGAAGCAGGACTCCTGTGAAGTAATACCAAGGGTTTCCGCTACAGACAGGAGACTTTCAGCTTCCTTTTTGTGAGTTGCAGGGGAGATGGGGGGCGGGTAGGCGATAAGGCTAGGGCATGCCCAAGGGGTGAGTGTATGTTAGGAGACTCTTCTGCATAAGGATGAGAACCCAGCAGGCTACAATGTGATGGCAGGAGTGAGCAAGAAATAAACCTAATATGCTGAAGAGGATAATAAGGAGAATTCCCTGTTTCAACCTTGACACCGAATGGGAGGGAATAAAAATCTCTCCCATGAGAATTTGTAATGACAAGCTGGCTCTCTTAGAGTTGTGGTCCAAATTTTTGTAACCTATGTGATAAAAAACAAAACCCCAAACAGATAATTGCATTTAGAATGGTTCTGGGTTGAGCCTGGGTGCAGTGGCTCATGCCTGTAATCCCAGCACTTTGGGAGGCTGATGTGGGCAGATCACCTGAGATCAGGAGTTCAAGACCAGCCTGGCTAACATGGCGAGACCCCATCTCTACTAAAAATACAAAAATTAGCTGGGTGTGGTGGCGTGCGCCTGTAGGCCTAGCTACTTGGGAGACAGGTAGGAGAATTGATTGAACTCAGGAGGTGGAGGTTGCAGTGAGCCGGGATCGCACCACTGCACTCCAGCCTGGGAGAAAGAGTGATATTTCATCAAAAAAATAAATAAATAAATAAAAAATAAGGAATGGTTCTGGGTTGATAGTGTCCTCAGGAAAATGGCAGAAGCAAACATAAGAACTTTCTGGAGGATTGCAACCTGAACAATGGCTTCTGAGATTTCCTATGGTGAATTTCTTTACTTTTAAGTAAGTGAGAATTTCAAGGTCAAAAATCTTAAAAAGAAAAGGGAAATGAGACACCTGACTGAAGGCCAGTTGGAAAAATCGATATCCAAAACAGACTCTAAAGACTTTGAGTATTAAAATCATCAGATGCAAAGTATAAAATAGCTATATGTAATATATCTAAATAAATAAAAGCAACTTGAAAATATGATTGGAAAAGAGACTGTAAGGCATGATCAAGCAAATTTGCAAATGAAATAAAATTTCTAGCAATAAAAAATTAATAATTGAAAACAACTCCAAGGACAGATTAAATATCAGATTTTAGATGAAGCTGAGGAGAGGACTAGTGAACGGGAAAATAAATTCAAAGAAGTTATCCATAACAGATGAGAAGGATAAAGACACAAAAACGAGACAGGTAACAGGACATAGAGGATAGAGAAGAGTGTCTAATAGATGACCAGCTAGAGTTTCAGAAGGAGACAATGTCAATGAGGCAAGGTTGAATAGACAATGGCTGAGGAGAAAATGTCAATGAGGCAATGTTGAAGAGACAATGGCTGAGAATTTTCCAAATTTGATGAAAGCAGATTTCATCAGATTTAGAAAGCCCAAGAGATATCAAGTAGTATAGATAGAAATAAGGCCCACCGTGGTGGCTCACGCCTGTAATCCCAGCACTTTGGGAGGCTGAGGCAGGTGGATCACGAGGTCAGGAGATCGAGATCATCCTGGCTAACATGGTGAAACCCTGTCTCTATTAAAAATACAAAAAATTATCTGGATGTGGTGGTGGGCGCCTGTATTCTCAGCCACTCGGGAGGCTAAGGCAGGAGAATGGCATGAACCTGGGAGGCAGAGCTTGCAGTGAACCGAGATTGTGCCACTGCACTCCAGCCTGGGTGACAGAGCGAGACTCCATCTCAAAGAAGAAAAAAAAGAAATCTACCGAGATACACCATAAACAAACCATGGAACACTACCACAAAGATGAGATCGTAAAAATAGCCATGTTAAAAAGAAAAGCAGTTAGAGAAGGTTGAGTCTTAATTTTTTTTTTTTTTTTAATTGAGATGGAGTCTTGCTCTGTTGCACAGGCTGGAGTGCAGGGGCTCCATCTTGGCTCACTGCAACCTCTGCCTCCCGGGTTCAAGCAATTCTCCTACCTCAGCTTCCCAAGTAGATGGCATTACAGGCATGTGCCACCATGCCCAGCTAATTTTTGTATTTTTAGTGGAGATGGGGTTTCACCATGTTGGCCAGGCTGGTCTCGAACTCATGACCTCAAGTGATCCACTGGCCTTGGGCTCCCAAAATGCTGGGATTACAGGTGTGAGCCACCATGCCTGCCCTAATTTTTTTGATACATAATATTTGTATATATTTACTGGGAATGTGTAATATTTTGTTACACAGACTGTGTAATGATCAAGTCAGTATTTAGGACATCCACTGCCTCAAGCATTTGTCATTTCTAGGTGTTGGGAGTATTTCAAGTCCTCTCTTCTAGCAGCTTTGAAATATATAACACATTGTTAACTCTAGTCACCCTACTCTACTACAAACATTAGAATGTATTCCTTCTACTTAACTGTATGTTCATACCCATAAATCTACTTCTCTTCATTCTCCTTGCCCCAACACCCTTCCCAGTCTCTGGCAACTAGTATTCTACTCTCTGCCTCCACAAGATGAAATTTTTTTAGCTCCCACATATGAGTGAGTACATGTGATATTTGTCTTTCTGTGCCTGCCTTATTTCACTTAATATAATAACTTCTAATTTCATCCATGTTGCTGCAAATGACAGGATTTTATTTTTTTTTATGGCCAAACAGTATTCCATTGGGTACATATTACTGCATTTTCTTTACCATTCATCCACTGATGGGCCCATGGATTGATTCTGTATCTTTGCTACTGTGAATAGTGCTGCAATAAAACATGGGTGTGCAGGCATCCCTTTGATATACTGATTCCTTTTTCTTTGGGTAAATACCCACTAGTGAGATTGCTGGATTATATGATAGTTCTATTTTTCATTTTTTTGAGAAATATCCATACTGTTTTCCATAATGGCTAACTTACGTGCCCACCGACAGTATATAAGAGTTCTCTTTTCTCTGCATTCTCCTCAGCATCTTTTCTGTCTTTTTGGTAGTAGCTATTCTAACTGGGGTAAGATTATATCTCATTGTAGTTTTGATTTGCATTTCCCTGATGATTAGTGATGTTGAGGATTTTTAAATATACCTGTTGACCATTTGTATGTCTTTTGAGAAATATCTATTCATGTCCTTTGCCCCATTTTTAAATTTAGTTTTTTTCTTTTTTGCTGTTGAGTTCCTTGTATGCTTTTGATATTAGTCCCTTGTTGAATGAATAGTCTGCAAATATTTTATCCCATTCAACAGTTTTTTTCTTCACTTTGTTGATTGTTTCCTTCGCTGTGCAGAAGCTTTTTAGTTTAATATAGTTTCATTTGTCTATATGGATACATGTAACATGCCTGTGCTTTTGAAGTCTTAATCATAAAATCTTTGCCTCGGTGAATGTCTTAGTATTTCCCTATATTTTCTTCTAGGAGTTTTATACTTTAATCGATTTTTGAGTTGATTTTTGTGTATAGTGAGAGATAGAGATTTAATTTTATTCTTCTGCATCTGGATATTCAGTTTTGCCAGCACCGTTTATTGAAGAGACTGTCCTTTTTCCAGTATATATCCTTGTTGCCTTTGTCAAAAATCAGTTGGCTGTAAATACATAAATTTTTGGGTTCTCTCTTCTGTTTCATTGATCTGTGTGTCTATTTTTATATCACTATTGTGCTATTTTGTTTGTTTATAGCCTTGTAATATATTTTGGAGTTAGGTAATGTGATGCCTCCAATGTTATTCTTTTTCCTCAGGATTGCTTTGGCTATTTGGGCTCTTTTTGGGTTCCATATAAATTTTAAGATTGCTTTTTCTATTTCTGTGAAAAACGTTATTGGTATTTTGATAGGGATTACATTGAATCCATAGATTACTTTGGGTAGTATGATCATTTTAACTATAAGAATTCTAATCCCTGAGCATTGGATGTCTTCCCATTTGTTTGTGTCCTCTTTAATTTCTTTCATTAGTGTTTTATAGTTTTCCTTGTGGAGGTCTTTCACCTCGGTTAAATTTATTCCTAGGTACTTTTTTTTTTGGTAGCTGTTGTAAATGGGATTGCCTTCTTGATTTTCTTTTTCAGCTAGCTTGTTATTGGTGTATAGAAATGCAGCTGATTTTATATGTTGATTTTTGTGTCCTGCAACTTTACTGAATTAATTTATTAGATCCATGAGTTTTTTTGGTATAGTCTTTAGGTTTTTCTAAATAGAAGATCATGCCATCCACAATGAAGGACCATTTGACTTCCCTGTTTGCATTTGGGTGCTCTTTCTTTCTTTCTCTCGCCTGATTGCTCTAGCTAAGACTTCCAGTACTACGTTTGATAGGAGTGGTGAAAGTGAACATCCTTGTCTTATTGCAGTTCTTAGAGTAAAGGCTTTCAGCCTTTCCCCACTAAGTATGACGTTAGCTGTGGGTTTGTGTCTTTGTTATGTTGAGATATGTTCTGTGTCTAGCTTGTTGAGTTTTTATCATAAAGAAATGTTGAATTTTATCAAATGCTTTTTCTGTATCTATTGAGATGATCATATGGTTTTTGTCCTTGATTCTATTGATAAATGATGTTTATTGATTTGTCCATGTTGAACCTTCCTTGCATCCCTGAGATATTTCCTGCTTGATCATGGTGTATTATCTTTTTTGATGTGCTGTTGGATTCATTTTGCTAGTATTTTGGTGAGGATTTTTGTCTCTGTGTTCATCAGGGATATTGGCCTATAGTTTCCTTTTTTGTTGTGTTCTTGTCTGGTTTTGGTATCAGGATGATGCTGGCGTCATAGAATGAGTTAGGGATAATTCTCTTCTCTTCAATTTTCTGGAAGTTTGAGGAAAATTGGTGTTAGTTATTCTATATAAGTTTGGTAGAGTGGCAGCGCAGCTACCCAGCCCTGAGCTTTTTCTTTGTTGGGAGACTCTTTATTACTGATTCAATCTCCTTACTTGTCGCTGGTTTTCTATTTAAGAAGGCTGGTTCTTAATAGCAAAAATGGAAGCCAGAAGACAGTAGCATAAGAGCTTCAATTTAATAATAGAAAATAACTTTCAAACCATAATTCTATGCTCACATAATATTTCTCAAGTATTAGGACAAAATTAAGAGATTTTTAGAAAAACCCCAATTTGAGCATTTACTAATACATCTTTACCAGAAGAAAATTCAAGGATGAACTTGAGGAAGGAAGAGAAGGTTCCAGAGAGGTAAAAAAGAATGATAAACACAGATACTGGTAAATGTGTGGATTTCAATACACTAACATTGACCCTGTAAAATAATGATTTTAATAAATCTGTATTTATGGAGGCAAAACAAAATAGGCCCAAAATACTGAAACAAAAATAGCATATAAGTTATTAGTGTTATGATTAGCAAAAACATATTCTATCCTTCTAGTATTCTTTGGGAGGAAGGTTAAGGACATTGATTAACTTTAGTCTTTATAAGGATATGCATCTTAAAACATCTGGGGGTAAAACAGGAGGGGATAGAGAAAGAGAAGAACAATCAGTAGATCAGTAGAAACCTACAGTCAGTAATCTGCAATAGGGATCTGTAGAAAATTAAGATGGTAAAAATAAATTGAAACTTACCTTTAATCCCGACAAAGGTAAATGAACCACAATTCAGTTACAAGGTAAAGAATGTCAGATTGAATTTAAATAAAATTATGCCATTAAATGAGACATAAGGATACAAAAAAGGTGCAAAGTCAAAGGATAGAAAAGCTGGTAACTTCAAAATAATTAAAGATAGACTTTACTGGAAAGTTTGTAAACTTGTATGTATCTAATAACACAGTATCACAATATTTTAAGCAAAATGACAAATCTACCGGGAGAAAGTGACACTTCATTATAGTGCAAAATTTTAACACATTGCTCTCAGTAAGTTTTGGATTAAGCAGACAAAAATCAGTGGGATATAGGAGATTTGAACAGCACAATTAGCATGCATTGTATAAGGAACATATACAAACAGTTGGAGAATACACATCTTTTGCTAGTACATAAGAAATATTAATAAAATCCACATGCTAGATCACAAATCTAGCTTTTACAAATTTTGGAAATTCAGTATCATATAGAACATATTCTCTGACAACAATCCAATTGTGAGATATAAATCTCTAAAACTAAAAAAATCCTCTGTATCATTCAGTGCTCAGATCAAAACACCACTGTAGCTATTTTGAGCAGAAAAGGTCTTCATACTAGGAATCAAGTGATTACAAAATTGTTGGAAGGCATGGAGAATTGAACTTTAGGTGGGGTTTATGGAGATGTACCCAGAACAATATCCCAAGGGCACTGCCTTGGACTCTGCCAGGGCGGGAGGGTGGGAACAGATTTCCTGCGGCAGCTGTGGTGCCACTGGGAACTGTTGAGTTGAACAGACCACTGGACTGTGATCCAGGCATCTCAGTCTGTTTGGGCTGCTATCAGAAAATACCTTAGATTGGGCAATTTATAAACAATGTAAATGTATTGCTTACAGTTCTGGAGGCTGGGAAACCCAAGATCAAAGCACCAGAAGAGTGTGTGTCTGCTGAGGGCCTGTTTCATAAGTGGCGCCTTCCGATTGTGTCCTCATATGGTGGAACCCTCTTTTCTTTTCACTTCTTTTTCTTTTCTTTTCTTTTCTTTCTTTCTTTCTTTTTTTTTTTTTTTTTTTTTGAAATGAGTGTCTCACTCTATTGCCTGGGCTGGAGTGCACTGGCATGATCACAGCTCACTGCAGCCCCAACCTCCTGGACTCAAGCTGTCTTCTCACCTCAGCCTCCCAAGTAGCTGGGACTACAGAAGCACACCACCACGCCCAGCTAATTTTTGTATTTTTTGTAAATACAGGGTTTTACTGTGTTGCCCAGGCTGGTTTCGAACTCCTGGGCTCAAGTAATCCTCATGCCTCAGCCTTCCAAAGTGCTGGGATTACAGGTGTGAACTGCTGCACCTGGCAAGCCTTTTTTAAGGGCACTGATCCCATCTGTGAGGGTGGAGTCCTTATGGCATAGTCACCTCCCAAAGACTCCCACCTCTTAATACTTGCTTTAGAGGATGGATATCAGTGTATGAGCTCGAGGGGATATGAACATTCAGATCACAGCCCAGGGATCAGGAAGCAGCCCTTGCTGCCCTCACAGCTGCCACACACCTGCAAAGCCAGTGCCTGCACATGAGAACTCTGAGTTCAGTGTTGCCACCATCAAAACCAACTCTTTTTTTTGAGACGGAGTCTCGCTTTGTTGCCCAGGCTGGAGTGCAGTGGCCAGATCTCAGCTCACTGCAAGCTCTGCCTCCTGGGTTTACACCATTCTCCTGCCTCAGCCTCCCAAGTAGCTGGGACTACAGGCACCTGCCACCTCGCCTGGCTAGTTTTTTTTGTATTTTTTAGTAGAGACGGGGTTTCACCGTGTTAGCCAGGATGATCTCAATCTCCTGACCTCGTGATCCGCCCGTCTCGGCCTCCCA